>NC_142137.1:73987023-74297215 GCF_024610735.1 Ursus americanus | reverse complement strand
ACTGGGGCCAACCCGCAGCCAGGCTTCCTGCCTCCCATTCGTGCTCAGCCCGTAGGGTGGCGGGTGCCAGCCCTTCTGTGGAGGGATCTGACACACAGGGGTGGTCAGTGGTGGGGTCTTCCCATCCCACAGAGCAGACACCAAGTCCTTACACTCTTTGTTCCTCCAAACCACAGCCCTCATCCAGCTGTCCGTCCCCAAGCAGCCCTCACCTCCCCAGCGTTCCTGGGGGGCAGCTCAACCCAGGGCCTCACGTGCTCACACTGACAGAGCTAAGAGCTTCCACCAGGAAAATATGAGCCAGGGAAAGACTCTGAACGTGGGGCTTGGGGCGCTGGGCTGGTCCTCCAGCGAGTGGCCTCGGTGAGAAGCTAAGGAGCGGCACACCAGGCTCGGGCTGGGGTGGTTTCGGTGGGAAGCAGAAGGTGATCCAGGGCTAATGGTGAAATGCTTGCTCTGTGCCCTCTAGGGACTTCAGTTTACCAGGCGTGAGCTAATAAACAGAGAACAGACAAATTCAAGTAGATGCCGGTCCTCGGAGGAAGAGGCACAGGGTGTGTCTATTTTTAAACATACCTCAAATTTTAAGTTTGTAATTGCTAGGGGTAGACCTGTGCCCCCCACCCCAAGTTCTGAGTCCTGTACCTGGGAAGTGATCTCATTCGTAGGGTCTTTGTGGACATTAGCAAGTTACGATGAGGCCGTTAGGGGGGACCCTTGTCCAGTGTGACTGAGTCCTTACGAGAAGGGGAAATGCCGTGTGAGGGCCCAGGGGGTGACCCGGGCAGGCGCTGGGATGGGGCAGCTGGGAGGAGGAGGCCCGGGACGGAAGGGCAGAGGGCTGGGAGCAGACCCTCCCCTCCGCCCCTCCTGGAGAGTGTGGCCCTGCCCACACCCAGACCTTTGGCTTTCGGAACTGGGAGGGGTTGGGTTTCTGTTGCTCTCAGCCACCCAGGCTGTGGTCCTTTGTTGGGCGGCACCAGGACACCGATCCAGCCCCTACAGCCAGTGAACTCCTGGACTGAAATGAACCCGAACTTATGGCCGGTGTGGGGTGACTCAGCTGTAGATGTTTTTCATCAGCAGCTTTGGAAATAGTTTGAGAGAACACAGAAGAGCATAACATGGCCCCTGTGTGTGCAACACTAAAGAGAATTAAAATCTGTTTTGTTTGGGGCTTCCTGCTGAAATCCCAGTTTAAAAATCAGAGGTCTACAAAATTGGCTCCTTTGTTCTCAGAAGACTCTCACTGACCGATGCCACACCAGCAACCGGGCACTGGCCGATGGGAGGCGCTTTGTCGCTGGACCTTTCCGGAACAACGCCCCGGACCACTCCCGTGCCTGGCGGTCCCTGTCTGGCCGCTTGGGAAGCTGAAGGGGTTTAGGTGTTGATCCTACTGCCTTCCTGGGTTTTTGGCAGAACAGCGTGTGTGTTACCCCCTCACTCTGTCTCAACCAGCGTTCTGGCTCCAGAATCAGACCACCTTGGCTGCAAAGCAGACGATGTAACGCGTGGCACGTCCAGAGCTCATTCCGGCCAGCCTCCTTTCCAACGTGCTGATCCCCTGGGAGAGGCGGGGAGTCAGCGTGTCCCTGGGCGCTCAGTCCTGACCTTCCCGAGGCACATCTCTGGCAGGTCCCACCCACTAACGCAAACTTGGGTGATTTGATGCCAGCTTTCTTGTTCCCACACTTGCAGGACTGGGTCTGGGATAAAAGGTCTGCACACACACTCTCTCGAAGCAGGTGTGTCCTGGGTTTCCAGGCGGACGCTGATGTCAGCCCAGCGCCAGGCCCACACGTACTGAGCTCCGCGCTCCACAGGGCTGCGGGATGAATGCTCGCTCTGTGCGCCCGCAACCTGGGCTGGGGAGGGGGGAATCTGATCCCCTTTGTTAAAGGTCCAGGGGATGCCAGCTGCTGATGGCCGGGGCGCATGTCCAGAATCATCCTCTCCTAAGACTGGGTTTCTCTTGGCCTTTACCCACTCCTGGTCTGTAACCAGATACCAAGGACACAGAAAGGTTAGCCTTTCTGCTCGTTTTTCACTTGAAAGGCACTGTGAAACTAGAATTTGAAAAGAAAAAAAAATATTTGTTTTTAAATAGCACTCCCACCCTGGGGAAGTTTCTCCGGATCTGACAACATTAACTCATTCACTTCTAAAGTACGAGACACTTTTTTTGAGTACTTACTGCACACCAACATGGTGCTAACCGCTTTTCTTCCATTTTATCATTTATATTCACTAACGTTCTATCAGAGAGGTTTTTATCGCCAGCGTTTAATAGATGAAAACACAGGCTCAGAAAGGGGACGTACGATGTGGCAGGTGGTAAGGCTAGTTACCTGCAGGAGTGAGGGCCTAACCAAGGAGAGAGGAGAGACAGCGAGCGAGAGAGACAGAGCAGGGGGTGACGGATCACGCCGTGGCCGGTGCAGGGTGAGAGGGTGGAGCTGTGGCAAGGCGTTCTCAGCCCACGTTCCGTGTGGCTGCGTGTTGCCGGCAAATCCTCTCTGCACGGTGTTCCTACTCTTTGATGCTGCAGATCCCAGGACACCTGTGAAGGCCTGTCTCGAGCCATGGAGGTCAGGCCAGTGCGTCTCTATCACCCTGACCCCTGCAGCCGGCCTGGAACCTGTCTGAGAAAGCATATTTACCTGCTTCGAAGCTTTTCCGCAGAGATTTCACTCCTCAGCCGTAGAGGAGCCGCAATCCAGTCATCATGTGATGCTTTCCTGCTCGTGGTCCTCGGGCCTCTCCACAGAGCCTCACAGGAGGCTGGGCCTGCAGGTGGGGGAGGTGCAGGAAGGGCAAGGTGACCGTGACCTTCCTGTCCACCCTTCCCGTGCTCCCTGGAGAGAAGGCCTACGGGTGTGCGAGACTTCACCTGTCAGTTTAGAGGAAATAGAGCAAAACCCGTGCACTCCCATTTCCTCTAGAAGCCCTGCTGTGGGCCCCAGCAAGGCCAGTGCACTCGTCCCCGCCGGGCCCCAGATCTCAGACACGCGGCCTCCAGGACCGGAAACACCCTCCTACCCTTTCGAACCCCCGTCGTGCAAAGTGTCACGGCAGCCCTGGGAAACGAGTGTGCCGATCTTCCTCGACTGACGAGGGGGTGACCTCCTAGTAAACCTGTGTTGGCCGTGGACCCCCGTGGTCACGTGGCTGGTGCAGAACTGCCATTCGGAGCCACGGCCCAGCGTCCGAGTGAGGATCGGACCGCGTGCCTCTCGCCCAGGACAAGATCCAAATTCAAAGCTCCAAGTACGATTTGTGGTGAAATGCTTTCCTTTTGCACTGCCGCGAAGTCCAAACACCGTCAAGGCGACCCGTTGTGAAGTCGTGGGCGTCTGTGGTAGGAACACTGTGAATCAAAGTGTATTTAGGAACATCACCTAAATTAATGTTTGTTTTCTGTTCTACACGAACACGTATTCGCTGTGCAAACTCAGTTTTAAAACAAGCCCCTTCGCCTGCCTTCTGGTGAAAGGGCTGCCCCCCAGTCTAAGCCCTTTGGGGTGGAGGCACTGGAGCCACGGCCATGAGGAGCCACGGCCGCGGGTTTGTGGACCGTGCCCCGAGGTGCACGGTGCTGCGAGAGAAACCGCCCGGCTGCCTGGATGCGGAGGGAGAATGAATATTGACGAGGGCTGATGTGCCTCTCACGCTCGGACGTTGAACCTGGTGAGCACACCTTCCTCTTGGCTCCTAGGAAGCAGGTCTGCCTCAGTGGGTCCTTGGCCCCCAAGGTTCGTGGTTTAAACTGTGGACTCTAAAGGCCTGGAGACTGCCTCCCGGGCTGGGCCAGGCTTGGACCTCAAGCGCTTCCGGGCCATTCTGACAGGCGCTGAAGGTTGGAGCTGCGGCTGCAGACTCCCAGGGCCCGGCCCGGCTGAGGGCCCCAGGTAGAACCGGGCCAGCGCCATGCAGAGACCCCCACGGGGGTGCGCCCACAGCCCACGCAGGACACGGTCACGTGACGAGCTCCCTCACCGTGGAGGAGGAGCTAATTCAAGCTGTGCGGGAGGAAAAGGGCTTGATGATCTCTCTGCAGGAAACTCTTCAAAATGCTAGTCATCATCAGGCACTTAATTAGCAGAAAGGGTGAGTTTTTCTCTTTTCTTATTATGCTTATTGCATTTGCCAGCTTTCGAATAGTTATAATCTGTTGTGATTTCTTTTCTGTTCTAAATATTTTTCTCATTCGTGCTTCCCTCTGTGCCCATATTTTTGTTCTTTTTCTTGAAGAGAGTCCCCACACTGTGCTGGCGTTAGGACCCTCGGATCCTGAACACAGGACAGCACGCATGGGGAGGTCTGCCGGCCGGGGGCTGGGGGACCCCAGGCCTCGCAGCCTCCAGAGGCTCGAGCAGAGCGTGACGTGGGTGTGTTGTGGCCACAACGTGACCCGTGAAGAGGTTTAAGAGCAGAAAGAAAAATAAAGATTTTTAGTAGTTGCTGTGAGTGTGGAATTTTAGGGAGTGGCAGAGATGTCAGCTAAGAATTTTAAGGAGTGCTGCTGGGAATTTGGCCTTTATTTCCGCCCGGGGGTGTGTGTGTTGGCGGGAGCAGGAGGAAGGTGGGAGGCAGAGAAAGACAAAAACCTACAATTCATTCACTTGAAAACTTTCTTTCTCAGCAGCTAACATTTGTAATTTGAATGTGATTTTGTTTATTTGTTTATTTTAAATATTTTTATTTCTTTCTTTGAGAGAGAAAGCGGGAGAGCACAGGTGGGAGCGAGAAGCAGACTCCCCGCTGAGCAGGGAGCCCGACGGGGGTCCATCCCAGGACTCTGAGATCATGACCTGAGCCGAAGGCAAACGCTTCACCGACGGAGCCACACAGGCGCCCCTTGAATGTGACTTTAAACAAAGATTGAGCCACGGGGGACCCAGGCTTTTTCAGGTCACACTGGGATCAACAGTCAGGATGTTGTCCTCCCTTTTCTGGACTCCAGGACGCCCTTTGCAGCATGGCCTTTGCTGCCGTGTCCTCCTGGGAACACCCCTGGTCCCTCCCAGTGTCACTCAGGCCACCCCCGTGCCAAGTGCCCGGAGATAACAGCTGTCCTCACACTCTGTCCGGCCAGACTGATGCAGTTTCCAGAACATTCTTGCACTTTCCACGTCTGCCCCTTTGTTCTTTCTGCTTGTTCTTCCTGTGAATCCTCCCCTTCTTTACCAGGGGACCCTTGGGGGCACAGTAGCGTCGTGGGAGATGTGCTCCCAGCCCCTTCTCGCCCCGGGAGGGTGCTTTCCTCACCGGCTCCCCTGCAGCCCTTGTCTGCACCCCGAAAGCAGGTGCTCTGGGTGGCACCGCACGCGGTGTGCAGGGAGGGGAGCCCCCGGTGGGATCAGCAGCAGCTCCTTGTCCTCACTGACAGAGTCACGCCTGCTCCGTTCGTGACCCTGTGCCCCGCCAGAGCCCGGCTCGCAGAAGGCAGGACAGCAAATGTGACCACTGCGCGTTTGAGCCCTTGTCCCTTCTTCAGGTGCACATGTCCGGCTGCGCAGAGGAGACCGTCATTCCCATGTTACCGACGAGGCTCGGAGCGTAGTCTCTCGTCCGTGGTTACCTGGCACCCCTGCAGGGCCCTCTCCCCGTCGCCTCGAGAAAGGCCGCCCTTCCTCCATGCAGGGGGGGTAACACGTCACGTGGGCCCGTCTCAGCTCTTACTGAGGGTCTCTGAAGCAATGCAGCCCTCACGATGGCCCGTGGCACGCTTTTTGTTTGGGCATGAGCCATTGGGGTGGACATGGGTGTGGTTTGGAGCAAGTCCTCAGGCTCTTCAGTCGATCTTTTCATGCGTAAGGGCAAAAGGTAACCATATCCCGTGGCTGGAGCAGCCTCCCTCTGACCATGGGGCTGTGGCCGTGGTTCCCGCCCCTCCCAGGAGGCAGCCCCCGCACGGCGTTCCCCAAGGGGCATGCAGGGCGCACACGGCGCGCCACGAAGACCCAGGGCTTTGGGTGCGCGTGGATGAATGGAGTAGATGTGCGTTCGTGCTGCCTGGGGACGCCGCATGGGTGCGGAAGGAGCCTGGTGTGCGCCGTGCCTCGGTGGGTACGGGCGGGCGCAGCCTTCCCGACAGGGAGAGCGCAGCCCAGCACTGGGGTGGGGCACCCCAGACCCTGCTGGGGGACATGCCAGGGAGCCTTTCGCAGGCTAACCTGGGGTTACCTCATGCTTCTGTGGCATCACCTGCAGCCTCGTTCGGAGGAGCCCCTGCTTTCAGCACAGTTTTGCTGCCTGATGTTCTGTATGAAGTGATGGGGCTGGAGAGGGAGTGAGTCTCCCGGCCCGCAGCAAGGTGCCCGCGAGCACTGGGAGCTTGTCTGCTTGGGGCCAAGGCTACTGCCTCACATCTTCTCCACAGCCACTGCGGGTCCAAACAACAACAAGGTAAGTGTGGCCAAGGTGGGAGGTGACAGGGCACGGACTCCATTGCCCATGTGGTGTGAATCAATCGTCCTGATTCACGAGCGAGAACCATAGGCCTCGTAAAGCATCAGCTTCCTCACCAGTGAAATGGGGGCGTCCTTCTGGTCTTGCAGGGTTGCCGTGAGGATCCACGGGGCTCATGGAGCCGCAGAACCCGGCACGTACCTGGTGCTCAAGCAGACGGCGGTGGCGACGGTTCACGTATCTTTGTCCTGCTGCCTCCTCTCCCTGGCCCGGCCTGCCGGGGTCCGTGGCAAACAGCGGCAGCCTGAACCACTGTTTCCAGAAGGTCGGGTAGGAGCACGTGACCCTGTCCCCAAGACTTTCCACGGCAGACATGCTACAGCGTGGTTCCTTCCGTCCTCCCACAAAGGCCTCAGGCGGCTCGAGGGCCATAGGTCCACGCGCAATCCCACTATGCGACCCGCCGACTTGCGCGAGCAGCCTGCACGCAGCCTCAGGCCCCGCCTGCACCATCGGAACAGTGGCAGGGAGGCCGCGTGTCTCCCACTCAGGGGCGAGCTGTCCAGAGAGCTTGCCTGGCAGCTGGACCTGTCCTCTGCCCACAGTGCTGGCTCCGGAGCCCGGCCGCCTCCCTTCCGAGTCGCCTCCCAGGGGGCCCAGCGGTGACAGGCACCTGCTCTCCGGGTTGGGCTGCGCAGCCCCAGCCGCCCTCCTGCAGTCCACGAGAGCCCTCCGGTAGATGCCACCTTCCTGCCTTGATGGAACCCGCAGGCGAAGTGGGGGGCTTGCCCTCCTAGGTGGGTGCAGGTTCCTTGGTCCCTGTGCCACCAAGAAACATCTTCAGACGAGACCGTCCTGAGGAGCACCCCCGCCCAGGGCTGCCCTCGCCCTGCAGTGTCTTCCCTCAAGCTCATCTCCGCTCTGATGTGGGCCCTTTCCTGCCCCTCGTGGTCTGGCCGTGAGGAGACATCAGAGGCCTCACGTTCCCCAGTGGTTGTCAGCACTTTCCCTGAGGGGACAGTGAATCCGGGCCACCAGAGTGGACCTGGGGCTCCCAGGGCTACCCTGCCCGTCCTCGGAGGGCTGGCAGGGGCCTTAACAGCTGTGGGCAGCAAGTTTTCCCTAAGCCCTTGACCCGCTCGCTATCGGAAACACAAATGACCTCCATTTACCCGGCCTCCCGAGCCCCCCATCTGGGGTGGGACGCTTCAGTCGCCCAGGAAGGACACCCAGCTCAGTCTGGTCCAGGGGAACTACAGGGGGCCGGTGAACGAGCATCCCAGGCGAGCGGCTTCACAGGCCTGCCCTGGGCCTCGGGGGCTGCCTGCCTCCCTCCTCCTGCAGGCCCCACCACTCTGCCTCTCTGCGGCTTTCCCAGAGACAGGCTTTCTGCACTGGGGCAGGCGGCAGTGGGGGGTCTTCCTGGCAGCTTACAGCACGCAGACGTAGGCAATGCGGACCTCATTTCTCAGCTGAGAACAGAGGCACAGAAAGGGGGGAAAGGGCGTAGGAGCTGGTGTACTTCCTGCCGATCGGAAGTTAGAGCCGGGATAGAACCAGGCGATCTGAGGTCAGACTCCTCACTCTTCCCTAATCCCGAATCCTGATGTCGCTGATGCAAGTCCTTTGTCCCTGCGTGGAAATATCTGTGGGATGTTCTAGGTCAGAATGCGTGGGCTGCGGCCAGCAGGTCAGGGGGCGGGGACCCGCTCACATCTGGAAAGCATCGAGGTCTGGCAGTGGGCACACCTGTGCCTGTGCTCAGCCCCTGGTCTCCCGCTTCAAGGCCGCTCTGCCCGGCCTCAGCCCTTCAGCTCCTGCCATCTGGGGTGGTTTCGTCTGTGCAGAGAGGCCATCGAGCCACCTCCATGGGGCCTGGTGACTGATAAGAGGAGTCCGCACATAGTCCCATGGACGGGGCTCGCTCACATGGGGGCAGAGGCTGCAGGCGGCTGGCGGAGGACGAGTCTGTGCTACTTTTGGTGATCCGTTTCATTGCTGGCCACAGGGTAGGGATTTTGGTGCGAAAAATTTAATTTCAAACTAAGCCCTATGAAAACTATCTTTCAAGAGCTCCTATTGTTGTGGCTATTCTCAATCAGGCAGCGAAGTGTCATCAGTTCATTAGGGTCTCGGTCATTCCAAGTTCTGGGGGCCGGAAGTCCAAGCTCGGGGAGCAGGCCGAGTGGGTGCCTGGGGAGGGCCCGCTTCCTGGTTTGCAGATGGTCATCTGCTTGCTGTGTCCTCCCATAGTGGGGAAGGGGTGGGTAGGGAGAGAGGGAGGGGCGAGACAGAGAGAGAGAGGGGGGCAAGGAGAGGGTGGGAGGGGTGGAGGGAGGGAGAGGGAGGGAGGGAAGGAGGGGAAGAGGTGGGGGAGAGAGGGAGAGGGAAGGAGGGATGGAGGGAAGGGTGGGGAAGGTTGGGGGAAGGAGAGGAATGGAGGGAGGGAGAAAGCCAGAAGGAAGGGTGGAGGGAAGGGGAGGAGGGGAGACGGAGAGCTCCGTTGCCTCTTCCTACAAGGGCAGGGGTCCATCTGTGAGAGGTCTACCCATGAGCTAAGCAGCACCACCCGCTGTGGGAATGTTGGAGTGACAACGTGAGCCACACATGACGCTAGACTACTTTCCACATCCTCTTTGGAGCGAACTGGACCACACAGGCTGCATCAGGACCCGCAACAGCTTCTGGCCTCCCTTGACCTGTCAGACTTCAGGGGCCAGCCATTGAGATAAGGCAGCCCCAGAGTCCACGGATGTAACTCCAGGGCCTCTGGGAAGCACAGAAGACAGTGCAGTGGGAAGGCAACACAGGCTTGGACACACACGGCCGCTCACCTGCCATGGGCGTTTTCGGCGGGAGTCACAGGAGAACACGGAGCATAGGGGAGCGCGTCCTGCGATGCTGGACTTGCCTGCTGATGGGGAGGAGGGTCTGCAAGAGACAGGGACTTGGACGTCGTTTTGTCTGTTTTTGTCTGATCCTTTCACACTGTTCCTGCCGAGTGGAGTTTCACCATCGAGATGAAACGCTCATTACACAGGCATCTATATCAGGGTAATTTTTCTGTGTTAAAAGTATCTTTTCTCTTTGATCGGGTGAGACAAGAGATGGAACATTCTTGTGTCCTGGATGGATGGGGACGTTTATTAGCCTTTGCATTTTCTTTTTTTTTTTTTTTTAAAGATTTTATTTATTAATTTGACATAGAGAGACAGCCAGCGAGAGAGGGAACACAAGCAGGGGGAGTGGGAGAGGAAGAAGCAGGCTCCCAGCAGAGGAGCCTGATGGGGGGCTTGATCCCAGAACGCTGGGATCACGCCCTGAGCCGAAGGCAGACGCTTAATGACTGTGCCACCCAGGCGCCCCAGCCTTTGCATTTTCTGAACTTGGAAATGGGTGAAGACACTTTCAATAAACACAGGGCACTAAAGTGTTGGTGTAAATGCTGCATTGAAATCTGCGTGTGTCCACTGTGATGGGATCATGGTCTGCACACCCCCAGCACAAGCCCTGTGCACACAGTTACCCCCACACATGGGGAAGGAGCCACGCAGCAGGCTGGTAACCCGTCTCTTCCTCCTCAAAAGTGTCCACCCTTTACGGGTCCTGCTCATAGCCCCTCAAGGGCTGCTCTGGTCAGAGGGCTAACCAGGGCCCAGAACCAGCAGGAAACACCTCATGACTCGTGATCAGAAGGAGGAGGCCATGACTTCTCTTGTCCTGTGACCCTTATTTCTGGGCGTGCGGACCAGGAGGGTGTCTTCCTTCTGACAGCCACGCGCTGGCGAGGATAGACGTGGACCTCGCGTTCCACCAGTGCCCTTCGGTCTCGCACACTCATTGCTGTTAATTTTATCTTCCTCACCCTAATGTCACCCATGGGCTTTTTGGAATTAAGGTGACATCAGTTTCCCTTACTATTTGCCCCATCATTTCTACGTGTCAAGATCACGGGCTCCTTAAGAGCACAGATCATCCCTGATTCATCTGTATTCCTGGGAGAATGCCTTGCAAATGTAAAACTTAGTCATGGGATGTATGAAACACAGCAGCAGAGAGCCACTCCTGAACCTCCTTGGGTGTTTGTTGACTTAGAAAGAATGTGGATTTTGAAGACCACTCGGTACTTTGATCGGCCTGCTTGGTGTGTGATTTAAATACAGACTTCTCCCCCGAGACCGACGGGTTTCACCGGTGGCCCCAAGGAAGTCACCTCAGTCGCCTTGTCTGTGAAATGAAGGTGTTGTCTTGATGGCCTGGCAGGATCTTTCCACTTGAAATAATCCATTTACTGTGATTCTGGGTGCCATTGTCCCTTGGGGACGGGATCACGTGGAGAGAGCCTTGTCAGTGGCCGTGCGCTCCTGCATGCCTGTGGCCTTGGGGGTCTTGCTCTGTAGTCAGAGACCCCTACGGGGCAGGGCTTCCTGGGAAGAAGCCCCAAATCTGTGTGTTTCTCCAATAAGCACATGCAACGATGGTCGACAACACTAATTACCAGGGAAATGCAAATCCACGCACAGTGAGATGGCACCTGTCCCCTACGATGCTCGTACTGGCAAAGCACTGACTGTAGTAAGTGCTGGAGTGGACGCAGAGAAGTCTGCGCCCGGCCGCGCCGCACCACGGAAAACGGCGCAGCCATCATGGAAAGTTTTGAAGTTTCTTAAAAAATTGGAAGTAGAATTACTATTATGGAAATCCCACTTCTGGGTCTATATTCAAAAGAATGTAAAGCAGGATCCTGGGGAGGTATTTGTGCACCTGTGTTATCACAGCGTCATTCGCAGTTGCCAAGAAGTAGAAGCAACACAGATATTCACCAACTGCTAAATGGAGAAACAAAATGTCACACACACACACACACACACACGCACACACACACAGGAATATTATCCAGCCTTCAAAAACGAGGACATTCTGTCACATGCTGTAACATGGACCAACTTGGAGGACATTATACTAGGGCCAAAGAAGCCAGTTAAAAAACAACAAATACTATATGGCTCCACGCACATGAAATATCCAAAGGAGTCAAAATCAGAGAAACTGAAGAAGAAAGGTGGTTATGAGGGGCTGGGGGCCAGGAGAAAGGAGACAAATTAATGTTTAACTGGTACGGAGCTTCAGTGTCACAAGATGAAAAAGTTCTAGAGATCTGCTCTACGGCAATCTGAGTAGAGTTGTCACCATTGAACTGTGTGCTTAAAAATGGTTAAGATGATAAATTCAATGTCTTTTTTTACCATGATAATCATATAAAAATGGATAAATGCCTTAAAAGACACAATTTTCCAAAGCTAAGTCATGAAAAGATTTCAAAAACCCTGAATATTAAATATTCTATTAAATAAATAAAATTCATAACGATAAACCTTTTCACAAAGAAAACTCCAGACTCGGTGGCTTCACTTTATTCCTCAAAATTCCAACAGATTTCTGAGGAAAGGTAAAATCAATTCCACAATCAATTTAAGAAAAGGAGGAAGAAGCATTTTCCAAATCATTTGATGAGGTCAGCATGTTTATTATAGGGTTATTCATCTTATTTTATTATTGATTTGTTTAGAATTTACCTTAATTTCTGAGAGAGGGAAATGCACATTGGAAAACCCCTTTTCACTCGTTCCACAGTTCTTTCCCGGGCTTGTGACCTGGGAAGTTCGTCCTTCACCACATTTGACAAAGGAATTCAGACAAGGTTTGAAAAGTTCTGATAGCATGGAAGTGGGAGGTGCCTTGTGTGTAGGAACCCCTGCCCCCATCATCCCCAGGAGGGACTTGTGGACGCGCCTGCCCCACCGTGGCACCCGGAAACCCACAGCACCTGTCCCAGAAGGGGGAGCTCTCCACGTGCACACAGGCTCTATGTGCCACCCCCGTGCATCGTGGAGACCCCATCGATTGTGGGGACCGTCCCCAATGCTCAAAAGTCACGTTTCCCCTTAATTCTCCTCTGCCTGCTTCCGAGGCTGCAGAAAGAATTCGCACCGGCCTCCTTCCTGGGGCGCCTAATGGGGTGCTTGCCACTGTGTGACATGCTTGGAAGACAGAGTGTGACTGGCAAGACGCAGCTGCTTCCATGTAGGCCGTCACGTGACTCTGTCTCCCAGGACAGGGCACCAGGACCCCAAGCCCAGGGCAGCCTGGCCACTGTCACCAGCCATGAGTGACCCAGGGCCCCTCAGTCCTGCCGTAGGGAGTCTGGCTGGAGCGCACACGTCTGTGTGTCCCCACAGGTGCGTGAGTTCGAGCACAGGCAGACACGGCGACAGCCCCGGCCCCCAGTGCCTCTCTGTCCCCGGCAGCCCTGCATGCCCTCGACGGCATTGCTTCTGGTTTTCGTCACCAGAAATTTGGGGAATAAGTTAGATTTGAAAGACAATTCTACTTTAAGCCAGTCAGGTTTTTGTTTAATTACTTCGCCTTCCTTGTACCAGAGTGCAGTCAGATTTAAAGAATGAAACGGGGCAAAGCGGGGCAGCACCCGGGGCTCAGGGACCCAAGATCGGTCTGAGGAAGGCTGGGCAGCTTGCTGGTACAGATAGCGCCTGGCAGGAGAGAGGGTGGTCCAGGGCGGGGTGACAGCCGGAGCAAAGGGCCAAAGGTATGGCAGGCGTTTGGGGAATAAATAAACGCTTTTTATGACCTCCTCTAGAGTTGGCCCTAAAATCTGCCTGCAAAGCTGTTTCGCTCTTTGAAGAGAAACAAGATCACTTAAGGCTTTTGTAGTTTTATTTTTTGTAAAAAGAAAAAAAAAGAAAGAAAATCAATACAACTATTATTATTCCTGCCCTTCCCAAGAATGTGAGGTCGGGCCAGTTCAGCATTTGGAGTTTATTTGAGGAATCTTGTTAAACATGGAGAATTATTCTCATTGCTTTTTAAACAGCTGCTGAATTTTATTTTATTTTTTAAAAAGATTTCTTTATTTATTTGGGAGAGAGAGCAGAGGGAGGGAAAGAGGGGGATAGAGAATCTTAAGCAGACTCCGCACTGAGTGTGAGTCCGATGAGGGGCTCTAGCCCATGACCCTAAGATCATGACTTGAGCAGAAATCAAGGGTTGGATGCTGAACGGACTCAGCTACCCCAGCGTCCCAAACATGAATTATTTTTAAAATGAAAAAAGAGAAGAAAAAGTCAAATGACTTGGCAGAAGTCAGTCACCGCAGTAACAAGACAGAAGACTCAGAGGACAGCCGAGCTGAGGTGGTCCTGCTGCTCAGGGGTCCGCAGACTCCCGGTCCTGGCAGAAAGCAAACGCTCGGGCCATGGGCTCGGCGTCCCTGCGGCACCCCCCCCCCCCCCGCTGTCTGCAGCTCTGCACCTGGCATTGGTCCACCAACACGCAAACGCCGTCCACGCCAGAGGGCTGAAGCCCTATTCCAAGAAAACTTTATTTCTGGACGCTGAAATTTGAGTTTTTTACAAGTTTTATGTATCAAGAAATACTCTTCTTCCTCTGACTTTTCAAACTCTTAAAAGTGTGGAAAAACTCTAGGCCGCTTGTGGTAGGACGTCAAGTGGGATCAGCACTAGAGCTCAGCTCTAGAAAGACGTGGCACCCCCCTCCCCACGTGGATGGAGGGAATAGAAGACCCAGTTTCACGAAAGAAAACAAGGGTTTCCCACGGCTGAGAAGGCAGAAAGAGACAAATGCTGAGTTCTGTGTGCTCTGCGCTCAGCACCTCCCTCCTTGTCATTTGAAACAGAAACCTAAAGAAAGGTAAAAACCTTTCTTTCCTTGTGCCGAGCCTGGGGCCGGGTCTGTGCCACGGGCCGTGGTTGCCAACCCTGGTTCCAGGTCCTCCGCTTAGGAGCAGAGGAAGTGGACCAGCTCTTGCCCTAGGGCCCCAGCAGACAGGCGTGACCCGGGGAGACGAGCCACTTCGGGGACGCTGCTCACACCCTGCGGGGACATCAGATCAGCGCAAGACTGCCAGTCTGCTGCTGCTTTCTGCCCACAGTGCGTGTCCGAGGCTGGGACACAGGGACAGTGCGAGCCGTCTGAATCTGAAGCCAGAGGTCCCTCCCAACCTGACCCAGAGGTTCACTTGTCTTGAATCAATGTGGGTGACTTCCCACGAGGGCTCATGGTTTCTGGCTAATAGTAACTCCACTTCCACCAGCCAGGACTCGATGGTCAGCACGGGGTACGAGGAAAGCCAGGAAGGATTCCCCGTGCCACACCTGCACGTCTGGGGAGAGGAGGGCGGAGGAATGGGGGGTGGCAGAGCTGCAGCGTGGACCAGCCTGAGGCATGGGGGTCACCCGCCTTCCCCACTCGGAACGTGCGTGACTGGAGACAACGACACTTCCTGTAATGGGCCCTCTGACCTGACTGTACTTGGCCACCATATCTCTGAAAAGGGAGAGTGGAAAAGTCATTCTTTTGTTCAGACCGTGTATTTTGCACGAATATCACCTTGGTTTGATGACAGTCTGCACGATCGCAGTAGATCTCTTTGACCCCTTAGAGGGAAAACGTGGTTGAGCTGAGACGAGCAGGGGCCTGCACATCACTGTGCTGTCGTGGTCAGACAGGAACCGCCCACCAAAGCCTCTGTTCAGCGCAGAAAGGATCTGGGATCTCCATGGCGACCCTGTTTGCTCAGGTTCCCAGGGCACAATCTTCAGGAAAAAAATATGATTGTTTGCTTGAAATGTTCAAAGCTGCCTGCAACCTTAAAGCACATTCATTTTGCTTGAACTTTCTCTAATTATTGATAAAATTTGTTCAGAGTATAAATCTGTTCTGAAAAACAGAGCAAAACCCCAATTGCAGAAGCCGTGGGGTGAGCCTGTGTGCAGGACACGAGGAGATGGGGAGCTAGGTTGGAAGGAGGGGGCTGGGCGTTGCGGGCGCCATGCTGCCCGGGTCCTGCTTCCCGTGGTTACACAGGGCGGACAAGGATGGGCGCAGCCCTCACCGTGACTCAGAGCACAGCTGACACCACAATGGCCCCCTGTCCAGGCAGCCACGAGCAGGGTTTCGAGGCACGAGCTGTAGGGCCCCGCAGTCCCGGGTTCAAGGTCAGTCTGGGTGAGGACGGCATGCCACAGTGCGGGAATGTCTCCCCTGGGGCCTGGCACACACCACAGCCTTCACGACTGGCCGCTGGGTTTGTATTTGATTCAGGGTGGGGTGCGTTTTAATGCGGCTGAGAAAGGTTTGCCGAGTTTTATCTTCAGCGAACACTTCTCCTCCTCTAGTTGCCTGCGGGGTCCTTCCTGTCTTCCCACTTGTGAGACTGGGGAGCAGTCTGGGCCTTCGGGGAGGCTGGGTGTGAGGGAGGACGAGGCCCCTCAACTGGGCCTCAGTCCCAGATAAGGGCGATGACAGTAGCCGCCCCACTTGGGGCGCCACGGACCAGCTCAGGACGCCTCATGGCCACAGCCACGTAGGAAAAAGCTCAGGCACAAATCTGAACAAGCAGGGCTTCCGTGCTGTGCTCCAGCGGGTATGAAGGGGACGGGACGAAGGGGCCAGCACAGGAAGCAGGACGGCCCCGTTGTCCCGTGGAGTTCTGGGTGGGCCAGAGTCCAGCTGGCGTTTCCCACAGCCCTCCGGTGGCCTAGGTGAGGGAGGGGGGCCGGGCAAGGGGAGGGCAGGCCCAGGGCAAGGTTCCCACCTCTCCGGTCCCGGCGGCAAGACATTTCTTTCTTTACCTTCTGAACAGGCCAGCAGAGACTGGTGAACGACGTTACTAACTCCCCTCAGTTTTCCTCCTTCCGTTGGTGATGTTTACTCTGGGAGAGCCCGCTCTGTCAGCAGTTCAGGGGGAGGTCCGAGTCACCCCCCGGCCCTGACCCTGATCCCAGCCCTGACCTGGCCCTGACCCCGCCCCTGAACTGGCCCTGGCCCTGATCCCAGCCCTGACCTGGCCCTGACCCCACCCCTGAACTGGCCCTGATCCTGATCCCAGCCCTGACTCTGACCCTGATCCTGATCCCAGCCCTGACCTTGACCTGACCCTGATTCCAGCCCTGACCTGATCCTGATCCCATCCCTGACCTGATCCTGGTCCTGACCCAGGCTTGAAGGTGGCCAGCAGGGCCTGAGAACCTGTAGGAAGTAAACAGAGTCCCGGACTGCTCTCAGGCTTGGGGGGCAATTTAGTCTCACTCCCTCCCCAGGTTAGGTGGGCACTGGACCCCGAAGGCCGTTCACCTCTAACTGACACCTGCCTTGGGTTTGGAAAACCCAGACTTGCTGAGAGCTTGGTTCTCCCTTAGATGTTGTAGCCCCCTTCCTCGGCTGGGCCTGAGGGTCCCCCCAGTGGAGGGCTGCAAGCGTGGGCTGGGGACAAGGCGTGTGTGCCCTGCCCAGGACGATGCAAAGACAGTCTCTGAGCGTGCTGACCTCCAGGATGGACACCTGGTGACCCTCAGCCATTCTGCCAGGCCCGACCCTGACAGTGATCAAGCAGGGACGCACCACATCCACGGGCTTCCCCAAACCCATGTGGGGGGACACATCATGCAGATGAACACGTGAACTCACCACCGCTTTGTCGCGTCGTGTTTTCTCAACGATCAGACATTGCAGCTGCTCTGAGCGCCCACCGGAACTTACAGGGTGATTTGCTAGAACAAGGTGGGTGTGCGGCCGTCCTTGTCAGCCAGGCCTTTTCTTCTTGCACCCACTCTAGGAGTCAGTCTGTGAGTATGGACCCACCCACGTGAAGAGTGTGCCCGTAGCTGGGAAGCAGGACGCACCTCCCTCCTGGCAGATCCTCACGGCATGCTGGCTCCGAATGCCCTCCTAATCGGATGACTCATGCAGGGGACTCTCGTGTTGCTGGAAGAGACGGGCAGTCACGGGCGTGCCATGGCTGTGGCCATTTGGCTGACGGTGGAGCTGAGATGGGGGGGTCCACCTTTCTCAGTTGCCATCCTTAAATCCTAGCCACTAGCCCAGCCATCACAAGAAAAGGAGCCGTGAGTCAGAGAGGACCACAGGCAGCAACAGTGGGGATAACTGAAGGATGGATTGGCTTTAGAGAAGTGATCAAGGCAGGCACACCGCCATCTGTATTCAGGTGAAACAGTTCCCTGGGCTCCAGGTGCTTCTCCTGAGCCCCTCCCGGGAAGAGGTAGGAAAAAGGTGAGTAGTCCTATGGAACTTCAAGTACAGTAGAAAGCATATTTTTAAAGTATAGTTGATGATCCAGAAACATAACGTATTTCCAGGTGTTTCAGTCAGGATAGGCTAGATATGCTGGGGTAACAAACACGCTCGAAAGCTTAGTGGTAAATAGCAACGGAATTTTCTGTATGCTTCTGTGTATATCACGTATCCGTCCAGTGAAAGTCAGCAGGGGCCCGGCTGATGGGGGCTCTCCCTTGACGCATTACTTAGGGTGTAAGTCCTGCCAGAGATCAGGTGAGCTTAGGAATTCAGTCTTCCCTTTGCCCCGTTTTTAAAAATTAGGCTTTTTAACTTCTATAGTCTCCCTGCAGAAGGAAGGGAATGTGGTCACGGCACTCGGGCTGTACATGTTTCCATCTGGAAGTGACTGACATCACCCCCACGCGAACTCACTGACCCACGCCGGGCTCCCGGCCACGTCCACCTTCACCAAGGGCAGGCCGTGCAGCCTCCCTGTCTCCGGGAGGATGGGGACGCTGGGCGTGGGAACAGCCCTGATGAGCGGCAGGGAGAAAAACAAGTTTGAAAATGTTTTAAGAAATAGACAACTATATGGAAGAAATCTGAGTGTTCATGTTATTGCAAGTGATTTCCATATTCTTTTAAACTTTCTGTAGTTTAGGTATTTTTATAATAAACATTATTTTATAATCTAAATTGAATTTGTTTCTCTAAAGACCCTAAAGAGTGTTACAGACAGGAAATTCGAGTAGTTGCGAGCAGGGTTTGTAGCGGAGAACATCTAACAGACCGGTAGTTGCCACAAGTACCCTCAGGAGGAGCGTCCCCTTCGGAAGGCCGTGCCCCTCACAAAGGCTGGCGGGCACCCGGCCCGATGCTGGCTCTGAGTCCGCTGTGGGCCTGGCCTCTTCCAGGCGCGTTTTCTGAGCCTCTGCTTAAGGCCGGCAATCCTGCTGTTTATTACAAAATAATAATACAATAAGAAAGAAACCATTTAGCAGTTTTTCGTTTTTGTTTTCTTAACTCTTGGCGCTAGGGAGTGAGAGCTGAAGGAACTCTACACGGATTTCAAGGATGCGTGAGTCATTGAAACGAGGCCAGTCTAAAATCTATGTTTTCTGCCGGGCAAAAAAAGGAGTGTGTGATTTTGTTATTTTTTCTTTTTCCTCTTGTTGGGAACAGAGGAAATCATTTGACTGTCCTGCTCCCCAGCCCCCTGGAGGCTACTTTAAGTCCCTCTGTCTGCCCCCCAAGGTGAAAGAGGAATCCTGTGTGTTGATGGAGACTGTTAGTGGGGGATTAATAACAAAGGCTTCGGCTTGTATCTCGATGCAGTTTTGCCATGAAAAGAAAGAAAGAAAAAGCAGCTTTCAGCTAGAGGAAGACAAGTGTTGAGATATGGACTGGGAGGGCTGAAGGTACGCAGACCCGCTGGTTCGGCCAGGTGCGGTCTCCGACGCCCAGTCCATCTCCCCAGGGTGTGACCCCAGGAGCCCACCGCTCCCGAGACAGACTTTCTTTGGAAAATGGTCTGAGGATCCGCGTTGCTGAGTCTAAACTCGGCTTTTTCCTAGAAATGTCTGTGCCCTGAGTGAATTTAGTCAGGTTGTGTCCTCACTCCTATTTCCTTCCTGATGGTCACGGTTTAAAGGTGATCTGAAGGCGTTTTGAAAGCCTGGCTCAGTACAGAGGCCGGATTCTTAAGTGCAGGTGCCCATTAGGGAATCAAATTCAACCCTGAGCTGGGGGATCTCTATAGACAGTCCCACTGGGGGTGGGAGGGAAGGTGCCCTGCCCAGCTGGCCTCACAAAGGGGCTTCTTGGTACGCTGCCGTGTCCTGGGTCCCCCTGGCAGGCCAGACATGACGCTCGAAGTAGAATGCAGCTGCTCCCTCCATTTCCAAAATCATGACTGCTTTGTCATGAGTATTTCAGGCCCACGGAGAAGGATAGAAAATGATGCAATGTAATATATAATAACTATATAATATATCGTAATAGGAACAACTAGGATTCTAGACTAGTCCATTCCTGCTTGATTTCTTCAAATTTCTGTTTTAAAAATTCTAATGCTGAATTATTATGTGTAAATAATTTTAGATTTTACATGTTAGTTATTATGAATACAATAATGCCCTATTTATCCTTAATAATGTCCACTGCTTTAAATTCTCTATTTTCTATGTTTTTTTCCCCTGATAATAATGTAGCTAGACTGGCTTCCTTATTTATTATTTAACTGATACACACTTTTTTTAGTTTTTTTTTTTTTTTTTAAAGATTTCATCTATTTGAGAGAGACAGAGGGCCTGAGCGGAGGGGGAGGGGCAAAGGGACAAGAAAAAGCAGACCCAACTCCCCACCCCCACCCCCTGCTGAGCAGGGAGGCCCAACGTGGGACTTGATCCCAAGACTCTGGGATCATGACCTAAGCGAAGGCAGACACTTAGCTGACTGAGCCACCCAGGCGCCCTCAGCTTTTTGTTTCCAACCTATGTTTTCATGTTTTTGAGCATTTATTGTAAATAGTAGAGAGCTGTATTTGTTGTTCTTCTTTTTTAAAAAATCCAATGTGAGAGTCTCTGTATTTTAACTGATGAGGGCAGAACATTCACATTTTTAATTCCTAAAAACCTGGCCTTATTTCTATCACCCTATTTTTGGTTTATACTTATTCCTCCTTTGCTTTTGGTCTCCCTCCCATCCCATGTTTGTCTCTCTTCTAATTTGTTTGATTGAGTTTCCTATATTTCTTTTGATTTCTGCACTGCTCTGGAGATGTGTTTTCTATAAAAATAGAAAAACTTTTTACTCTTGAAATATTAGCGTGAATTTTGAAAGCTAACAACGCTAAGGGCCGTCAATAGCCCTCTTCCCCTCCCCCGAGCCACCTCTTGCGCCTGCAGACTACTCTCCAGAATTTGTTCACCTGGTTCTCACAGCCCCAAATGCTCATCCTTGTTTCATCATCACTCTTGGAAGATAGTTTGGTGGGACATAGAATTCTATGATGACATTCATGTATTGTTAGTTCTTCTAATAAATTATTCTGACAACCATCATTGTAAGTGAGACAGTCACTGTTTAATTGGTTGATGTCGTACTGTTTCCTCTCCAGCTTTAAGTTTTTTTTTTTTTGTTTTTTGTCTTTTAAAAAAACTCTTGTGTGTTTATGACTTTGGATCGTGAGCCGCTCTCCTGTGAGGAAATACCTGGGGAAAACCTTCCCAGGTTTGGGGAGGATGGGTCCACCCAGAAAATCCTGCGGTTGCTTTTGCTACAAGACACAGAGTTATTATCCTTAGATTACTCTTAAAAATTTTTCAGCTTGAAAGTTTTCATTATCAATGTTTTTGTGTGTTTTAATTTATTTTTAAGACACTTCTTATTACAAAACAGTAAAATTGTATTTAGAAATTAGAAAACAAGAGACAAGAGATAAGAAAACAAAAATATTTCTACCACCCTGAGTTTACCACTATTATTATACATCTCAGTATATATACTCTGTCTTCTATCATCCTTTAAAAAAAAAAAAAGATTTATTTATTTATTTATTTATTTATTTATTTATTTATTTATTTAAGAGAGAGAGAGGCATGCGCTGAGCACAGAGCCCAAGGTGGGGTTCTATCCCATGACCCTGAGGTCATGATCTGAGCTGAAATTAAGAGTCAAACGCTTAACCGGCTGAACCACCCAGGTGTCCCTTCTGTCGTCCTTTTTATCTCTCGACCTGTATTCCCAGTGTGCATTTTCTCTCTCTTTTTTATTAAATTGAGATCATGATAATGATTATTGACAATTATTATAGTATTAATTGTTGTATTATATGCTACTATGATTGTAATATGACATAATAATTATATTATGTTGTTATCTGTACTATTATATGATATATTATTTTATATATTTATTATAATGTATAAAATAATTATGTTATGATAATATAATGATAGATGATAAAATAATGAAATAATATAATAAATGTAATAGGTTTATTACATACACAAGAACTTTTCTGGTTAATTAACTCTACCTTTCCCCAAAATTACATTTTCATCTTACCATATACACTGTCCATCTCAAATTTTCCCCACTGTCCCAAAATGTTATTTGCAATTGGTGTCTTTAAACCAGGACCTCAGCTAGAGCCAGGAACTACTTCTGATCATTATATCCTTCAAACTGGATTAATCTGACATAGTCCCCATTTTATTTTCAAACTGGAATTTACTTCCAAAGTCTGTTTAGGCTACATCAAAAATACATACATATTTGTTAAAGATACGTCAATCGGGGACACATGGTATCTTGATCATTCAGGATGCTAAGAATGACTTAAGATGGGTTAAGATGATGATTGAGCTTTCCATCGTACAATTATGCTTTGTCAATAGAGTTTTCCAAAAATCAAAAACATGCCTCTTAACAAATATGAAGTGACAGAGATTTGTTTAACTCATCAATAAGGCAACAAGGAGTATGACAATCTTTGTTCAAAGGATTCTAGAAAAGACAGAAAGTATTTGTAGTCACTGAAAGAAACAATGTTATAGTAAGATTGCTAAGTAGATACAGCACAGGGGAAAGTCCTGTAGGATGACAAAACTGTGAAGTTTAGGGGTATTTTTTTTTTTTTTACCAGATAGACTTCTTTTGCACCTTTACAGGACAAAATTCATTTTTATTGCTATGAGGAAAGGATCGTTTGCACTGAATCAATTTCTGTAGCTTAACACCTGTCCTTACAGAGTTACAAAATATCCTAATCAATAGCGAATTGTGAGTCAACAAAGATACACCCCCCCTAGGGAATGTGATTCCCCCAGGTGGGTAGGGGACAGCGTGCTCAGCATGGCCAATGGGACACGTGCTTTGCCCCGTCTGAGTGCTGGGCATTTCCCCTAACCCCTCCTCACCCCATCTGACTAGAAAGGACTATGTGTGGCGACACTTTGGTACTCTCTGGACTCCTGGTTCCTTCAGACATGTGCCTGATGGTTATATCAACAACTGATAACCCTTGCTTGAATCAGTAATTTCCATAGTGTTCTAGAAAGCTGACTTTCTAATTCCATTTTTCCTTTTCATTACCT
This sequence comes from Ursus americanus, assembly GCF_024610735.1. Taxonomy (NCBI): domain Eukaryota; kingdom Metazoa; phylum Chordata; class Mammalia; order Carnivora; family Ursidae; genus Ursus; species Ursus americanus. The sequence goes on along the minus strand of NC_142137.1, from coordinate 74,274,587 downwards.
GCTGACATTTCTTTTATAAAGAACGTTCCCTTATTAAGTATGGCTGGTGGTTATTAATGTTGAATAGTAAAAATCTGAACCCCAGTCCCAGGTGAGAACAGGCCTATGGTGATGAATTTTCGGGGGAGCCCCTTTTCCCCCCATATCAGAGCCCATGGAAAGAGAGAAGCTCGTTTACCATCTCCTTTTGCCAGAAAGGGATTTTTCTCAGTGTACGCTTTTACTGAGGGGAAATCTTTGAGGTCCCGTCTTTGTGTTAGGGTTTTGGTTTTAATCCCCAACCTCCTAGGGACTTCTGAATCCAACAACTGCCCAGGGCTGCTGCGGGACTGCCTCTGGTCTTCCGACCTCTGTGGGGTTTGCTCCTTACGTATTTAAAAGAATGATTGACATACTTTAGTCAGCATTTCTAGGTGTCACTATGGACTATGTTCAACCTATTTTATCCACAATATTGTTGGAAATGAAGGTCACCGTTCAGATTTTTCAGATATTTTTCTGTCTTTAAAATGTACTGGGTAAATTGCCTGTCTTGGAGCACTGACTAGCCCAGCAGGCAGACGCCCTGGATTCTCTCGTCTTCTCTGAGAGACGGAGTCCTCCACATAACACTGCCACTTTGGGGGGCACCCGATAATTATGATTCTGTATGGGTATCTGTACCTACACTCACAGACAGAACTCAGTCATCCTGTAATCTAGCAAGTGTTATGGGGCTTTGACGCTTTGACAGGTCCCATGTTGAAGCTTCACGTTCATTATCATATTTAATCCTCCCAACCCAATGAGGTAGGCATTGATATTCTCATTTTAAAAAAAGAGAAATAAGGCACACAAAAGTTAGCTTGCTTTTCCAAGAATGCTCAGATAATGAACCTCACGACCGGGCTGGTGGCCAGGTCTGTTGAACCACAAAAACGTTACTTGAATCTGCTACAGCAAGAGTCTCATTTTCAAATATGAATGTGATTGGTATTTGATCTACATCAATTAAAATGTAGTCAACACACATACAGGCTCTAGGCCTTATTTCACTGAACCCTCTTGCACGAAGCTCCATGGGCTAGACGGGTGCCTCCTGCTTTGTGAATGAGGGGGCTGCGCCCACAGACTCACTGTGACCCGCGGCCGGACAGCGAATGCACAGCCGCTTCCACCACCTCATGTTGCAAACCTACCGTCCACGGAAAACAGACCTTGGTGCGTGGAGGGAATGGATTTTGTTCTGGAACACTTACCTCTGCACTGGGTTCCATGACAGTGCCTCGGGGCAAAAGGTGCTCCTGTTAGCGTTCCAGGACTCCGAGGGCTCCCTCACTCTCTGGCCTCAAGCCTCGGATTTTGTTTTCCTCAGCAGGCAGTCATTGTGAGGAAAAGTCTCTGTGGACGGTGAAGGTTGGGAGTGTCTGTTGTCTGAGTTCTGGGGTGCTCCCCCCAGCCTAGGAGAGCGTGTCTGCGGCCAGGGCCAATTTACACAGCTTGCTTTCCTCTTCTTTCTTCTTTTCTTTTTTGCTTGGAAGGAGCAGAAAATTGTCTAGAATTAGTGATAAGCACTTGTCTACAATATTGGGTCGGTTTTAGAATCATGGATTTTTCAGTCCAAGGAAAATAAAGATTGAAATTGAACTGACTTCTTCAGTGGTCTGTCTGGGACATTTTTTTCTCCTTAGAGAATGGTATTCGGAACTGAGGTAGACCAGGTGTGGAGCTAATGAACTCTAGGAAGAGGATTATGTCTGCTCTAGTCAGGAGTGATTAGTTACACAAAAATCTTTTGGTTTGAAGGGGGAAGTAGGGAATATCCTACGTGCTTCTAAAAGATCACCTTCCCCCAGAAATTATCTCTCTAAACCACACAACACATTTTGGCAGTACCTTACTTTTTATCTGAAAGTGGCAGGCACTGACCTTTCTTCGGGGACTTTTTGAGACCTCTGCTTATCCATGAGTCTGGGAACTCGGATGACATTTAAAGATTGTCTCTCTCTCTAAAAACATGCGAGCCTGAGCATCAGGTTAGACCTCAGAAGAGCTGACGTGTATAAAACAGATGCTTCCTGCTTCCTTAAAGGTCTTCCTGTTTGTTTATCTCTTCGAGTTAGCAGAGTTCTTCTGTAGATAAGTCATTTGAGGAAGGACGGGCAAAGGCGAAAGGAAATATCCCTGGTGAGAGTGAAGGCACCTGGCATGTTATCAGGCATCACCTGAGGTGATTGACAGCTTCTGCCCCACCGGACACCCAGATACGGGTCTCTTAGCAACCGCAACTTCCACATGACCCACAGGATAAAAAGGACTTTCATCTTGAATACTCAAGCCTGTCTTCACACTGAAACTGATGGCAGCGAATATATCCAGCAACAGAATTTCTAGAAACACAGTCCAAGTGATTAAAGACTGCTTCTTATTCCCAGCTTTCATTCCAAGGGGGCACTACCTCAGGTAGCTCAGGTGGTAAGAGCCACAGACAAAAGTTCCGTTGTGAACTCTCTGCAGAAAGATCGTTGCATATAGGAAAGTAAGAAGCATATGCATCGTGTACTAACCTGAGAGACCAATGCTTTCAAATGAGCAGCACAGAGCTAGCCAAGAAAAGATGCTTATTGAACATCAGCAAGATAGTGAAAGACTGTTTACATTAAATGCTTTAGACTATTTTTTCAGAGCAGTTTTAAATTCAGAGCAAAGTTGAGAGGAAAGTGCTGCAGTTTCCCAGAGGCTGCCTACCCCCTCACAGGCACAGCCCCCCAGTAACAAGCACCACTAGAATGGTGCATTTATTACAACTGCTGAACCCCCACCGACACGTCGTAACCACCAAGTCCACAGTGAGCCTTAGGGTGGACTCTTGTACGTTCTTCGGGTTTGGACAAACGTGCGATGATATTTATCCACCATTATGGTAGCATACAGAGTAGTCTCACAGCCCGAGGACACTGCAGACCCCACCTGTTGACCCCTCCCAGCTAACTCCAGGTAACCACTGATCTTCTGTGGCCTCTACAGCCTTGTCTTTTCCAGAATGTCACATGGTTGGAATCATACAGTCTGTAGACTTTTCAGGTTGGCTTCTTTCACTTCATAAGATGCATTTAATGTTCCTCCCTGTCTTTTTATGGCTTGAGAGAGCACTTCTCTTCAGCACTGAATAATATTCCATTGTTGGAATGTATTGGTTTATTCATCCATTCACCTACTGAAGAATGTCTTGATTGCTTCCAAGTTTGGGCAATGTTGAATAAAGCTGCTATAAACATCCAGTGCGAGTTTTTGTGTAGATGTAAGCTTTCAACTCCTTTGGGTAAATACCAAAAAGTACAATTTGTGGATGGTATGGTGAGAGTATGTTTAGTTTCCTAAGAAATAAGCAAACTGTCTTCCAAAGGGGCTGCACTTTTTGCATTCCCACCAGCAATGAGTGAGGGTTCCTGCTGTTCTGTAACCTTGTCAGCATTTGGTGTTGTGGGTGTTCTGGGTTTTGCCTGTTCTAATAGGTATGTAGTCGTATCTCACTTTTGTTTAAATTTACATTTTCCTAATGTCTCATGATATGAAGCATCTCTTCATAAGCTTATTTTCTATCTGTGTTATCTTTAGTGAGTTGCATGTTAAGATCTTGGGTCCATTTTTTAATATGGTTGTTTTCTTATTGTTGAATTTAAGAGTTCTTCATACATTTTGGATAACAGTCCTTTGTGAGATGTGCCTTCAGCAAATATTTTCCCCCAGTCTGTGGCTTGTCTCCTCATCCTCCTGACCTTATATTTCACAGAGAAGAAGGTCTTAATTTAATCAAGTCCAGCTCGTCCATCGTGTATTTCATAGATTGTGCTTTTGGTGTCTCATCTATAAAGTCATGGCCATTCCAGGGTCACCTAGATTTTCTACGATGTTATCTTCCAATGTTTTACATGTGGTCTGTGATCCATTTTGAGTTATTTTGCAAAGGGTGTAAGGCCTGTGTCTAGGTTCATTTTTTTTCTTTTGCATGTGGGTGTCCAGTTGTTCCAAAACCATTGAAAAAATGTATGTGCCCCATTATTGCCTTTATTCTTTGTCAAAGATCAGTGGGTCTATTTCAGGATTCTATTCTGTTCTATTGATACACTTGTCTATTCTTTTATCAATACCACACTGTCTTGGTTACTGTAGCTTTACAGGAAGTCCTAACATTGAGCAGTGTCAGTTCTCCTGCTTTGTTCTTCTCCTTCTACATTGTGTTGGCTATTCTGAATCTTTTGCCTCTCCAAACAAATTTTAGAGTTAGCTTGTTGATATCAACAAATAGCTTGCTGGGATTTTGATTGGGATTGCATTGAATCTATAGATCAGCACGGGAAGAACTGACATCTTGACAATATTAAGTTTTCCTTTCAATGAACATAGAACATCTCTCCATTTGATTCGTTCTTTTTTTATTTCTTTCATTGGAGTATTGTGGTTTTCCTCAAACAGATATTGTCCATATTTTTTTTTTACCTGAGCGATAATGATATACCTATTTCATTTTGGGGGTGTTAATGTAAATGGTATTGTGTCTTACATTTCAAATTCCACTTGTTCGTTGCTGATATATAAGAAAGTGATTGATTTGTGTATTGGCCTGTGTCCTTGTATGATTGCTGATTAGTTCCAGGACTTTGTTGATTCTTTTGCATTTTCTACATAGATAATCATATCACCTGCAAATAAAGACAGGTTTATTTCTTTCTTCCCAGTCTGTATAACTTTCATTTCCTCTTCTTGTCTAATTACATAGGCAAAGACTTCCAGTACAATGCTGAGAAGAATCCCTCAGTGTGTTTTTCCACTCAGCGACTTTTGGACATTCCAGTGTTTTCTAGTTTTTGCTTGTTATGGATAGAGTTGCTTTAGATATTTGCACACAGAACTTGTGTGGACGTATGTTTTCATTTCCCATGGACTGTTGCTGGGGTGTGGGATGCCATATTGTAGGAAGAGGATGTCCAGCTGTATGAGATGCTGCCAAGATGCCTTCCAAGTCAGGTTTCTGATCAGCAGGATACTGGTGGCCTTAACTCTTTTTAGTCAGACTAGATTAGTCTGATAGTCTCTGACTTTAATTGGAATATTTAGACCATTCTGTTTTGCATGATTATGGATGTGGTAGGGTTTAAATCTATCCTCTTCTTAATGCTTTTTACTTGTCCTATTTGTCCTTTCTTTTTCCTCTTTTTTTTTTTTTTGCCTACTTTTGGATTGAGTATATATTTTTTAAAGATTTTTACAAGTTATTTATTTATTTATAGAAAGAGCATACGAGAGGGGAAGGGGCAGAGGGAGAGGGAGAGGGAGAGAATCATAAGTTGGCTCCATGCTCAGCATGGAGCCTGATGCAGGGCTCAATCTCACTACCCTGAGATCATGACCGAAGCTGAAATCAACAGTTAGATACTTCACTGAATGAGCCACCCAAGCACCCCGGGTTTGAATATATTTTTTATAATTCCTTTTTATTTAACCTATCAGCTGGCCAGTTATCACTTTTGGAAATTTTTTAGTAATTACACAGAGGCAGTGGTTTTTCACTCAGATACAGCAGATCTTTGCTTGGACTTGGGCCCCACAGGACTTTCTGCCCACTCAGAAGTTTATAGCTTACATTTCTTATAGGAGAAAGAAGTGGGGACTGGATTGGGTTTCCTCTCAATGTGCCCCTTGGGGGACATTTCCATTTGCTCTTGGGAGTACCTGGTAGCTGGTTCGAGTCTGGAAAAGAACTGAAGAGCAACAGCAGGCCTTCCTTATGTCTAAGCCAGGACCTTCGCCTGTATCTTGCATTTAGGAATCCATAAATCCCTCCGTATCTTTCCCTTTGTCTGATTTTACGGCCATGACGCTTTAGTCCAGAATCATCTCAGGCTTTTTGTTTTGCTTCATTTTGTTTGGTGCAAGAAACAAGAAGCAGATGGTATAATGTTAACAGATGGAAGAGAAACCAGAATGACTCAGTTTATACTTTATTTTTCACTTCCTTTATATGAAAATGGTGTTCAGACAGAAAGGACAGAGTAAACTTGTGGGGACTGAAATCCTAAATAGTCAGAAAATAATATGAAAATACCTGCTTTCCACAAGAATGTATGAGCTCTCTGGCTCAGATGATCTAGAGGATTTTGGAAGTGAGACGGTGAGACTCTTGGAGGAGATCCTAGTGGGATCTCGAGAAGGAGGGAGATTCCAGGGGAAAGGGATGGAGAGATGTTCTCTCTTTCCAAATGAGGCTGAGGGTCATTTTGGAGACGAGTGAACTGGCTATCTATTGGTGGACAGTCTAGATGTAAAAAGATGTTTGGGGAATGCCGGGGGAAGAAAGAAAAAGGCTCGTCTTACTTAAGAGAAAACGCCACGCCAAAGTTGCATTATTTCTTGAGTGTGATGTCTTACCACGTGGAGAAACTGTGTGTGCCTTAACTTAGGTCAGATATTGATGTCCCTTAAGGACAAGGGAAAGGAAAGGGGGTTAGAAATACTATACTTAGGTGAATTCAAAGTTGGCTGAAGAACTACACCTGAAGGAGTTATAACGCCTGCTGATTATCGTCGTCTGAATAATGATGTTGATCACTGTGCATGTGAAGAGCCCTGTGTCTAGATAATAAAAATGAGGTTAGTAACTATCTACGTGGAAAAATAAGGGCAACAGTGTGGAGATGAAATACAATTTTTTCTTTTTTAAAAAATGTATTCCTGATGGAACTGATGATAAAGCATCTAACAGAGGTCTGCCAAACCCTTCACTTTCTCCTGAGTCCTCGCTACATCTGGGAGGATATAAATAGCTAGGGGGTGAGGATTGTTCCGGAAACAGAGGGAGGCAGTGGAAAATTAAACTATAAAATCTGAACTCAATAAAAATACAAAACCTTCTCAATTGTGAACCATTTGTGAAGTCAAAACTGGAAATGCGCAACATCCGGCAGGAAATCTTTGTGATTTGATGGACCACAGAGCTGAGAGGCTTCCTAGGGGCTGGGAAGACTGACCTCAGCATCGCCAATGTTGGAAAAGACCCACAAACTCTCAAGAGGTCCCAGGAGCCCTAGAGGAGGGTTTATGGTTCGAAGGTCCTCCTGGAGGGAGCAGTGGGCACACCTGGCTGTGTGTGCAAGGGAGCGCCTTGACCCAAGGTGGACGTTCCCATTTTATCCACAGTTCCTCACAACTCAGAGTTAAGTGTTGTTGACAAGTTTGTACAAAAAAAGTAGACTGGTTGTTAAAAATGTTTTGAAATACCACAGTACCATCAAGCCACCAACCATATGTGCAGCAAACATTTTAATTTTTGAAAGTTCCCTTAAATGTTGTGCAAATCTTTGTTGAAAATACTCATACTAGTCTTGTATGCTTTTACTGACACAGGTGTAACGGAACAGAAGCCTCGTTTTGCATCTCGAACAAAATGCTTTAATGAGCGTCCTCTGGGACTCGTCTGACCAGTCTGCGGCTCAACAGGTCAACGTCGGACATGAGAAACTACAGTGGGTTTGCAGCCCGCAGTGAAGACACCCCCCAAACAAACAGTAGAGTCTGGGACCACCACGTTACTCCCTCAGAAAGTCAGGTAGACGATGGGACCCTGTTTTGTAAAGAATTTTGGTCAGATTCATCAAACACTGAAATATTTGAGAAATGTTTTACGCACTGGCAAGATGAAGAGGGAGGCCTGTCCGGTCCTACAGACTTGTTACCAGAGTCTGTGTGCCTTCCCCCCAGTAGCTCCATGAAGCTCACTTCTCACTCCCTGTGCTCATCGCGCCTCCTCCCCGCTGCGCCGGAGGCCGGGCCAGCACCAGAAGGGCCCGCTCTTGCAGAGAGACCGCATTCCCTGTTCACACACCCAGAGTGGAATGCATTCTTGGAACGCCCACTCTCTACTTCGTGATTTCTCCACTCCCCTCCCGACACACAACCAACCCCAGCAGATGAGTGAGGCTGGTCAGTCTTTTCTCTATGTTTATTGAATGGAATTCTAGGGCCTCGTGGGCGGATTCACTTTTTCCAAAATTATTTTGACAACCTTGCTATTGACCTCAAGAAAGTCCGAGAGAAATGCATTGACTTGCCTTTAGAACATAGGATAGCCATCATTTTAAGGGTCAATTGCTCTCTTATGCCAAATGAGAATGTTTTCCTTTTATAGCATTTTTAAAACTTTTCCCAGGAAACATCAGCATTATCCTGTGTCATGTTGTATTTAATTGTGCAATGTTAGCTTCCCTTAAAAGAATGTTGGAAAGATTGTATTTAAAATAATAAGCATGAGCAGGTGACTGATTTGAGATGTTTAATAGTTATAAATATTCCTGCAACATAAGTCTATATGTTTGTTGAGTGCCTACGACATGTTATGAAATAGCAACCTTGACGAAAAATCTAATTTACGATATCCCTGTCTCCCACAAGGCACCTAACACAGCTTGGTATTTAAAACCTGCTCATCCAGGGAGAAGCCACATCCCGACACCAGATGTTCCCGCGCTGCTCGAGATCGGGGTCTCTGACTGTGTGCAGGCACCGTGCGCTCTGACAGGTAACGCACACTCCTGCGTGTGACGCTTAGCAGATGTCTGGAGCCACGCCGAATCCCACTATGTTTCATGTGTTTAATGACAGTCGGGGAGCCCCACGGTGAAAGGGATCACCAAGCATATTCTGGTCACTGCAAAATTGTGCCAGAATCCTTCTGTGATCTGGAAATGGTTTCTGCCTTGCCGTAATGTGATTTAGAGTGAGATCTCATCGAGTTGCAAGGGATGGAGCGGAGGAGGTATGCCTCCTGCCTGACCGCAGTGAGGACTGCTTTCTTTTGTTCTGTTCGGTATTGATGGGCCCCTGCGATGTGCTGGGCGAGGCTGTGAAGGGGCGTTCAGACAAACAAGCCCACACTGCCCATCTCAGGAGTTTGTCATCTGCTTCGGAACAGAAGGCATGAGCAAGATCAGTTAAGTGACCTTAAGGCAGTGTCGAATTTTGGAATATTACAGACAATAAACTTGTAATGAGGTGGAGGATTTTATCTCTTAGAAATTAACCATGAAAATTTCTCACATGGTGACAGAAGCCAGTTTCCAGGGACTCCCCACGCCACTGCAGAAAGTGGGGGCACAAGCACGCTGGGGTCCAGCAGCCCTCCTGGGGGCCTGGGGCAGATGTTCATAGCTGCTGCAGGCTGGGAGGGCTCGGGATGTGGGCAGGCTTGGGAGGAAGGAGAAGCACCTGCCTGGGGATAAGCTGCAGTCTTGGGAAGGAGGGGGTTTGGAGGCAGGCGGCCTGGGAGGCTTCAGGATGAGAGGGGACGACCAGGACAGAAAAGGGAACTTGTCGGGAGAGTGAACTGGAATTCCTTTCCTGTTCTTTGAGAGCTGTTGACAGGAAGCAACTTTGAATTTGGAGGTTGGACCGTATTTGGACTGACTCGCTGTTCTGAAACAAGGCAGGTGAGGCCTCGAGAGTGGTCAACAGTCAGAGGGGTACCAGCGAGAGCGGATTCCGGAGGCACGGGCACAGCGGGGGGCAGGCCCGGGGAGGGGGCTGCTCCAGAGGAAACAGGCTGGCAAGGGGGCAGAGTTAATGTTGGGGAGAAGGAAAAGTAGGTTTGGTGTCCAAGGTGAAATCCAATTCCAGAAGTTCTTGAACTCCTGGTTGGGGGGGGGGGGGCGCTGGTCTTTAGATTGGTAGCTGATGAGGAGCCATTTGAAAGTTTAAAACGGTGAAGGGTGTGATGGCAAGAGGGCGGCTAGAAGCCAGGGCCTCTATCGTGGAGCCGCGGGAGGCTAGATGAACAGGCCGCCCGGATATCGGAGAATAAGGAGCGGCGGGGGCGGAGGAAGAGAGGATGAACCTGGGGGCCGCAGAGAGACAATGAAGGGACCGCACGAAGAATCACCCCGCGCGCGTGCAGGCCGCCGCCAGAGACTGGAGGGTACCCTGATCGTGACACCGTGGACACCGCTCACGAGTGCACTTTGTAGCTGAGGACGGGGACGTGGGGTGACGCGTCAGCACTCACAGTGCCGGTAAGTAGTGGCGCCAAGACTGTGGTGATAGAGACCTCGTGGCCTTGGCTAGCACAGGACACTTCCCGCAAGCACGCTCCGCACGGAAAATCGGAGGGAGGGGTGGCTTCGGAAACGGCAAACCGATCACTTCCTGATGGTGCTGGTTTCAAGTGTGGTCAGAGTACCTTCCGGTTGGCACGACAGGCTGGGCACCCTCCAGAAGGAGGTGGGGGAGCCGCGGGGGGAGGGCACCGGTGTTTGTCTTCCGCGTGGCGCCTCCGACGTTTCGGTCCTGCCGACCTTTGCTCCCGCGTTGAGGAGCCAGCTGTGGCCCCGGCCGGTGTGCACTGTGACCCGGTGCTAGCCGTAGGGCCTCAGGCTCCTCGTCCTCCATCCGGGGGTCTGGTTGCTGGTTCTCAGACCGTGCTCCTCAAAGGCAGTGCCGTGGAACCCGTGGGGCTGCCCTGGAGTTTGGGGCAAGGCCCATGGGGTTCCTGCTTTCCTTCCTCCTCTCCCCAACCAGCCCTTCTGACCAGCACGTTCCAAGGACTGTTCTGAGCTTTATTTATTCACATATTATGAGAGGTGTTTATTTGAACACAAGACTTTGTGCAGTCTCTCCAAATTTGAAATGAGCTATGCCTGGTGCTTCCAGACTGTCCGGATCTGACGTCTGTTGCTCGTGCTGACGGATCCTCCTGAGCAGGACCAGGCAAGTCGGCCAGAGAGAGAAGGATCCCATCCTTGCAGACATGGCACGCACCACCGGAGGGCTTGCAGGCCACGCCAGAGGCCCGGGAATAGGCATTTGTAACGGGCTTGGCTGTTGTTCTGTAACCACCCCCAAGTCAGAGAGCCGATGTCCTGGTGGGGGGTACTGGCAGGGGGTTCTGTGCACAGGTGTTCTGCTGTGGCCTCTGCCGCAGTGACTGCGTCTGCGCCTGCTCCCAGGGCCCTAGGACAGCAGGGTGCGGGGAGCACGTTCTCCAACTGGTTCAGACCGCTGGGGGCTGGAGGTGCGTACACAGAGTGCGTTCTAGCCTGGAAGCTGCTGGCACGGGAGGGGCTTGGGACTGAGACGGCCATCTCAGAGTGCTGGGAACAGATCCGCACGCGTCAGCTGTCCTCAGCTACCTGCTTGTAACCCGGCCAGAGCTGGCGGCCGGTGTCACAGCCCCGGCGGCTGGTGTCACAGCCCCGCAGGGGCCCAGCAGACTTGGCATGTGGCAAGCAGACAACAGCGTCTGTTTCTGGTGCCAGAGTCAACGGCTGGCTTGAATACACCCACAGTTCTGACCTTTCCCACGGGTCACTGTGTCCTGATTCGCTGTCCAGGGTACAAGGCACCGTGATTTCATCAGAGTTGGGGGAGGGGGTGGAGGTAACAATGGGATGTGAGCATGTTGGGTCTGGAGGAGGTGGGGAGCGGGGCAGAGAGCCGCCAGGCTGCCAGAGGTGGCCACAGGTCACGGGGCCCAAGCCCGAAGGAAGGCGACACAGCCCTTAGTGTGTTCTGGGAAGTCCTAGGCTGGAAATAGCAGCTTTGCAGAGGGGGCTTATGGCAGAGCGCGTCCATACCCTCCATCTATTTAGCCTGTGAGGCAGCTGTTCCCGTTTCACAGGTGAGCGAATTGAGAGTCAGGGCTAAGTAGTCGCAGCCCAAACCATCCAGCTGAGCCAGGGCTGTGGGGAAGTGAGTGCTGGGAGACTGTATCAGCCAGGGCTCTCCAGAGAAACAGAACCAACCCGTGTGCGTGTGGGTGTGCGTGAGTGTGTGCGTATGTGTGTGCACGCGCGTGAGCTTGTCCTCACAAGCCGAGCCCTCAGTTTGCTGCCCCACAGGGAAGCACCCTGATGTCTCCACCTGCAGCCCTCGGCGTGTTCCCTCCCATGGGGGCCTGGCCACCTTTTGAGACACGCGCCGCACAAGAGCCGTCAGATGAACGCTGGGCGCGACAGGCCTCCTTCTCCAACACAGAGCTCCCCGCTCTACGGAGTCACCTTCTAGGAGCGAGGCTCACAGGGGCCTCTCGGCCAGTGCGACACGTGTGCTGGAATTGGGGGACCTTCCGCCGCTCCATGGATAATGTGGAAATCCACAACGATCGTGCGGTTGGACCCCACGGCTCCGGGCTGAGCGTCCCTCACGAGTGGTATTTATTACACAGCACTTCCTCCTCCTGTTGTCACGCCAACGACACACACACGTTCCCCCCGGCCTGTGGTGGCCCCGGGGTGATGCTAACGGTCTGGGCCACCTTTCCATCTCTTCCGTATCTAACCCACACAGGTACCCAGGCGGACGGTGGGGCGGAAACAGTGACCTTGCTGGGGGAGAGACGCGGGGAGAGACGCGGTGCCCGTGGCCGTCTTGGAGCCCGGGTGGCAGGACCAGCACAAACTCACTGAATGCAGCGGATGGCAGCGTGCCTCGGCTCAGGGGGGCCTTCCTCGCCCCTTCCTGCTTCTGGCGGCGGCTGCCGGGGCTTGGCGCTCTGCCTCGGCACGCTGAGTCTGTGTCTCTCCCTCTAGTGAAAACACGAGTCATGTGGAATCCGAGGTCTCCACGCTCCACTATGACCAGTTAAATCTGGAATGACCCCAGTACAGATAGGCCACGTGCTGAGGTTCCAGGAGGGACATGAATGTTGGAAGGGCGTGTGGTGTATATGGTGTCACTGAAGCTTCAGAACATGGTAGAAGATTCAGTTCTGCCTTCTACGGATCTGGCCGAGAGAAGGCCGTGCGGATCCATGTCTGTGTGGGGGGTCAGGGTGATGGGGGGCAAGAGCTCAGGCCATGGTCCCGGAAAAGATACCCCCCAGCTGGGCTGAGGCCACAGGAGCGAGCAATGGAGACAGACATGGCTGCCTCCTGCTGAGCTCTTCTGGGGGAAGTCACCTCAAGGACAGGGGAACAAAAATAGGTCATATTTTCATAAAAACAGCTGGAAACATAAGTTTTTTTGACTCTAAGTTTCCAACCCAACATCAGGTGCTGACCACAATTTTCACCTTTTGTTCAGAAGATTGGCAAGGTCTGGGTCTGGGGGGAGGGAGCAGAAGCAGCAAGGAGAGGGAGTCGCACGCCAAGCTGCCCTGAACGCAGTCAGGAGGTGGTGTGTCCTCCTGCGTCCCCAGCGACCTTGAGGAAGCTGCTGTGACCCCCCTGACCTCCCCTGCTGCCTGCACAGGACCCTTGCTGCCCGGGGTACATGAGCGGCCTGGAAGTCAAACTCCCGCCAACCGTCCGTAGTCCCGTGGCCCCTGCCAGGCGGGCATGCAGCTCGGGATGCACCTGCAGCACGCCATCGTGCGCGATCCAGGGCTTTGTGCCACTGCTTGTTTACGTCATCCTCCCCCCCGCCCCACCCCTGCACTCTCCCCCCTCCCCCCGTGCATCCTTCCATCTAGACGCAGTTACTCCCAGACAGAGTCAGTTCTGCAGCTGGCTGGAGGGCTCTCTCTGGGCGCATCTCAGGCTCGGCATTCTCAATGAGCAGCCGCAGGGCACTGGCCTTTCAGAGATGCACTGCACCTTTTGTTTCCTTCTGTTATTATAACTAATCTCTGTGACCTGAATTCTGTCACCAGCTGGCTGGGGTCTCCAGGAAATGGGCATTGCATTTTCCTTGTAGCTCAGAAATCCCTCCTTCTGACCCGCAGATTAGAAGGTTAATGGAGATTTCTGTGTTTACATTCTAATCTCCATGTCTAATGCATTCTAAATCTTTATCTCTTTTAGCTGGGTGGTGCTTAATTACTTTTCCAAAGGTAAACCTGGTGGGTTCAGGATGAATTACAGGGCAAGGATGTCCCTGATAAACCCAGGATGGCAGAAGAGGAAGATGATTTATGTGGGGGTGGTGTTATGCTGGTGACCCAGGCAAATGCATCTTGAATTCCAGGCTTGTCAGAGCTGATTGTTTTCATCTTTCTCAAGTATTTTACGAATTGTTTCACCTTGATTTTAGTTTCAACTTTGTGCATGCCACTTATGAAATCAGAAGATAGGATTTTTTAAAATAAATCGTTTAGGTGCAAATTGATATTTTTTTTTTGCAAAAATTAAAGAGTTGGTAGAATAAAAAGAAAAAGTGCAAGTGTGCACCATTTACATATTTGGAGAAAAAGTTCTTCTACTGTTACGTTTGCTTTTTTTTCGTCAGCTCTGAGCAAGGAGCTCTCCTGGGGTCATTGCATGCTGGAAAGAAGGGAAGCAGAGTGGTTAGGAATACAGGCTCTGGAGTCAGGCCAAGCCTGGCTCAGCTCCTAGATCTAATGTCGACCAGCTGGTGATCTTGGTCCAGTAGTGAACTCCCTTTGTCTTTGTCATCTTATCTATAAAAGGCCTGGTTGAAGGTGTAGGGTCTTTGTGAAGCCCAGAGGCCACAGTGCATGTAAAGCTCAGATGCTACAGTGCCTGGCGACAGGAGGTGCTCAGCCATAGTGGGGTGCTGGTGGTGGTAGTGATGATGATGTCATAATGATGGTGGTGATGGTGATGGTGATGATGGTGGTGAAGATGGTGGTGATTATGGTGATGGTGATGATAGTGGTGATGGTGATGATGATATGATGGTGATGATGGTGATGATGGTGATGATGGTGATGGTGATGATAGTGATTATGGTGGTGTTGGTGATGATGGTGACGGTGATGATGGTGATGATGGTGAAGATGGTCATGATGGTGATGGTGATGATGGTGATGATAGTGATGATGGTGGTGATGGTGATGATGGTGACGGTGATGATGGTGAAGATGGTGATGATGGTGATGGTGATGATAGTGATGATGGTGATGATGGTGATGATGGTGGCGGTGATGATGGTGATGATGGTGATGGTGATGATAGTGATGATGGTGGTGATGGTGATGATGGTGATGGTGATGATGGTGACGGTGATGATGGTGAAGATGGTGATGATGGTGATGGTGATGATAGTGATGATGGTGGTGATGGTGACGATGGTGACGGTGATGATGGTGAAGATGGTGATGATGGTGATGGTGATAATGATGGTGATGGTGATGATAGTGATGATGGTGGTGATGGTGATGATGGTGACGGTGATGATGGTGAAGATGGTGATGATGGTGATGGTGATGATAGTGATGATGGTGGTGATGGTGATGATGGTGGTGATGGTGATGATGGTGACGGTGATGATGGTGATGATGGTGATGGTGGTGATGGTGATGGTGATGATGGTGGTGAAGATGGTGGTGATTATGGTGATGGTGATGATAGTGGTGATGGTGATGATGATATGATGGTGATGATGGTGATGGTGATGATGGTGATGATGGTGAAGATGGTGATGATGGTGATGGTGATGGTGATGATGGTGATGATAGTGATGATGGTGGTGATGGTGATGATGGTGACGGTGATGATGGTGATGATGGTGAAGATGGTGATGATGGTGATGGTGATGGTGATGATGGTGATGATAGTGATGATGGTGGTGATGGTGATGATGGTGACGGTGATGATGGTGATGATGGTGAAGATGGCGATGATGGTGATGGTGATGATGGTGATGATAGTGATGATGGTGGTGATGGTGATGATGGTGACGGTGATGATGGTGAAGATGGTGATGATGGTGATGGTGATGATAGTGATGATGGTGATGATGGTGATGATGGTGGCGGTGATGATGGTGAAGATGGTGATGATGGTGATGGTGATGATAGTGATGATGGTGGTGATGGTGATGATGGTGATGGTGATGATGGTGACGGTGATGATGGTGAAGATGGTGATGATGGTGATGGTGATGATAGTGATGATGGTGGTGATGGTGACGATGGTGACGGTGATGATGGTGAAGATGGTGATGATGGTGATGGTGATAATGATGGTGATGGTGATGATAGTGATGATGGTGGTGATGGTGATGATGGTGACGGTGATGATGGTGAAGATGGTGATGATGGTGATGGTGATGATAGTGATGATGGTGGTGATGGTGATGATGGTGACGGTGATGATGGTGATGATGGTGATGGTGATGATAGTGATGATGGTGGTGATGGTGATGATGGTGACGATGATGACGGTGAAGATGGTGATGGTGGTGATGGTGATGGTGATGATGGTGGTGAAGATGGTGGTGATTATGGTGATGGTGATGATAGTGGTGATGGTGATGATGATATGATGGTGATGATGGTGATGGTGATGATGGTGATGATGGTGAAGATGGTGATGATGGTGATGGTGATGGTGATGATGGTGATGATAGTGATGATGGTGGTGATGGTGATGATGGTGACGGTGATGATGGTGATGATGGTGAAGATGGTGATGATGGTGATGGTGATGGTGATGATGGTGATGATAGTGATGATGGTGGTGATGGTGATGATGGTGACGGTGATGATGGTGATGATGGTGAAGATGGTGATGATGGTGATGGTGATGGTGATGATGGTGATGATAGTGATGATGGTGGTGATGGTGATGATGGTGACGGTGATGATGGTGAAGATGGTGATGATGGTGATGGTGATGATAGTGATGATGGTGGTGATGGTGACGATGGTGACGGTGATGATGGTGAAGATGGTGATGATGGTGATGGTGATAATGATGGTGATGGTGATGATAGTGATGATGGTGGTGATGGTGATGATGGTGACGGTGATGATGGTGAAGATGGTGATGATGGTGATGGTGATGATAGTGATGATGGTGGTGATGGTGATGATGGTGACGGTGATGATGGTGATGATGGTGATGGTGATGATAGTGATGATGGTGGTGATGGTGATGATGGTGACGGTGATGACGGTGAAGATGGTGATGGTGGTGATGGTGATGGTGATGATGGTGGTGAAGATGGTGGTGATTATGGTGATGGTGATGATAGTGGTGATGGTGATGATGATATGATGGTGATGATGGTGATGGTGATGATGGTGATGATGGTGAAGATGGTGATGATGGTGATGGTGATGGTGATGATGGTGATGATAGTGATGATGGTGGTGATGGTGATGATGGTGACGGTGATGATGGTGATGATGGTGAAGATGGTGATGATGGTGATGGTGATGGTGATGATGGTGATGATAGTGATGATGGTGGTGATGGTGATGATGGTGACGGTGATGATGGTGAAGATGGTGATGATGGTGATGGTGATGATGATGGTGATGGTGATGGTGATGATAGTGGTGATTGATTTCTAATGTTTTATCAGTATAAGTTCTATCTTTCCAACTAGTGATTTGAGGATCAGCCGCCTTTGCAGGTGTATTTGTGTACCTCCACTGCACACAGCATATAGCTAGCACAGAATAGTCGTCATTTGTTAAAGACTTCAGCACTCTGACTGTAACCCTATTTTCCTTAGGCCCCTTGTTTTTTCTCATTTTTCTCAATCCTATCAAGCCAGAGTCTCTAAAGATAGTCCTGAGCTTGGGCCATTTTAGGGGGTTATTCATATATATTCAGTGACCCCATAGAGGAAGTGGAAGAGGAGAGTTCCTTTGGAGACAGTCTGCATCACCCATATGTGACTCACTGTTTTCAGAAGCTATCCCTTTCTTGATGAATGGTTAAGGAGTTTTGACCCCTCATTGTCTGCGATCCCCTGTTTGTGTCCTTCTTATTGCAGTTGACTGAGGCTCCTTAAAAACGATCTCTATTAAAGCAGTGTGCAAACTGGTCCATCACGAAAGTCACATTGGTTTTGCACTACACCAGTGACGAGTGAACCCTTACCTCCTTCCTCGGTCCACCATGCAACCCCACACCATGGGCAGCCCTGATTCCTTCTCTCCCTCAGCTCTCCTCCATGCCCCTGTCCCTTGTACCCCTTCCACTCCCCACCATCTACTCACCAGCACATCCTTGGCCAGAAGCCTGAGTGCCAGGAACACAGTACTTCAATTGACTACAACTTGGGGGAAAGCATTTTTTTTTTAAGAAAAATGATTTCTCAGAGTATTGAAGGGAATGTTAAGAGGAGAAACACTATTATATTCATCCTCTGTTTTCACTGATTCTAGCCCACTGACAGGCCCTCTCCTTGTCTCCCATGGCAGATGACAAATATGACAGCAGTATTTTGCTGTCCCCTACTGAGGGGTCTTTTCTGCCCCACTTGGTCGGGCCGGGCTGGCCTTGCAATTTGTTTGCCAGCAGATTGTGGCAAAATGATGTCACGCATGTCTTGGAGCCAGGGCCACTGTGTCGTGAAGCCTAAGAGAAGGGGGTCAGCCTTCTCAGTTGACCCTGCAGTCCCCCCAGCAGAATGCCATGACAGGACAGCCCATGGGGGCAAGAGGTCAGCGCTGACCACAGAGGCCTGGGAAGTAATCAATTGTCACGGCTTGTTAGTGAGCAATACATAACTGAAATGCACAGAGCTTTTCCTTCTCCTCATTTCTATGTGCGCATGTCACTTCTAGGTTTTTCTACCTCATCCCCTTCCCCCACCACTTTGCTCTTACAGATAGAAGCATTAGGAAGATAGAAACAATTTTTCTAACCTTAAAAACCTTAGCAGAATGAATGTGGTATGTTATTTTGTTTTCTTATGTAGTAATACTCCACATTGTTCTGGGGAAGACTCAAAGAGGCTTACCAAAATACATGGACTATAATAAGACAAAAATAAATTATTTGGGGAAACTCAGACAAAGGACACATAGGGATGGAGAAATAAGACAAGGCCAGGGCCTGGATCACTGTAAAACACAGCAAGTAGCCAATCCAACTTTTTAATAATAATAAACCTGTCTTATGTGTGAGTTCTTCTGGGAATTCCCACACTAGATAAAATCACTCTTGCATCCCAGAGATTGCTATTACTGGGGTCTTGCAAGTTAGTTATTTATGTGTTTATCTCTTGCTGGATAGAAAATTCGTTGAGGGCAGAAATGGAGTCTCATTCTCATCCAGAGAGCTTGACCTTGTATATAGACTGTGACTAATAGTTTTTATTAGAGTAAATGGAATGAAGGTCCGCATCTAGACCATTGACTGTGGTTCTTGATTCTGCTCCCGTCGTCAGACATTCCAACCTCAGCAAGCATGTGACCACGTGAAGGTGAGACTGTATTTTCCAGTTGCCATCCCACCATCTCACGCCCAGCACCACTCTCCTGTTACGTTCCCGGGTGTTGCTCCCAACACCTCGTGCGCCATGGTTCAGCGGCCGAGGCTGTGGGGCCAGCATCTGCCGCCCTCGTCTTTCTGGCAGATGGCTTCAGAGCACAACAACGCTGCATCTTGCAGGGCGAACACTCACACTTTCTCCCGATCTGTTATCTCCCGAACTGGGATGTGTCTTTCAGTTGATGGAGCGGTGTTGCTTAATTGCCAGTATTTCTTCTCTCGTGATGGCACCCACGGTAATGTGTGTCATGGGAATGATGGCTGCTTGAGATTCGATGAAATGCTGTCGTTGCTCACACTTGTGGGGTGTTATTATGCGTCAGGCATCGTTCTGAGTGTTCTAACGGACTGAATCCTCACGACAAGCCTACACACTGGATTCTATTATTACCCCTCCTTTACAGATGATCAAGTCCCAGGCTGGGAAGGATAAGGAACTTCTTTGCTGTGTCACCAGACTGGGACATGTCAGAGTGGGGATTTGGCCCTCGGCTGTCCGTCCTCAGATCCCACGCCTTAAATAGTTGTTTTGAGCAAAACAACTTCACCTTGTTGTGTCATGGCCTCACCCACCTCACAGGTGTTCCACAGGCTCAACCCTGAAATAGAATGCCGTTGTAGCCTGGATAAAATGAGACGTTTCATACGTGTGATGTAGCTAGATTGTGGACCAGAAGTGCAGCAAAACTTTATGAGAATTTGCTTTATCAGAATTTGATGATAGGCCATTACTGTATGCTTGGGTTCTCTCTAAGATAAGAAGGAAGTTTCCATGGTGATGACTGGGACCTACCCCTGCATCTCCTCTCCTGCTCTGGGCTGGACCTGTCCAACTGGGATGTTCGAATTTCTGGGTGCACACATTGTTAAGACTGAGGGAGGCACAGGGAGCCCCATGCACTAATGACCTCACCTACTGTTGATGTCATGGATATCCTCTGCATTCCGTATTTTCAGGTTTCAGGTGGGACAAGCTGAAAGACCTAGTGTTGTGGGTGTGTAAGCTACTGGACTTAGGCAGCCTGAATCCAAACCCTAAATTTGCCATTTGCTAGCACACACTTTCCATGAGACTTTTGACCTGTCTGTGCCCGAGTCTCCCCATCTGTAAAGTGGGATTGATAATGGCATCTACTTCAAGGTCACTGTAAGGATTCAGTGAGTCAATCTACCCGAAGTCCTCGACACGGTGCCTGGTGTGGAGTGGGTGTTTGGTGTTAACTATGATTATATGAGTCGGAATCGTGGTTCTTGCTGCTTCGCAGACTTGGACCACCACCTGAGCCAAGCTCAGCTTCTCTGAAATCCCAGATCCCTTTCTGGTAATTGAATCAACTCTCTCCCATTCTCATGCCCCTCCTTCCCCACCCAGCAATGACCCACCGGTGCCATGGAGGATCCTTCCGCATTTTCCTGGCTACACTGGATTCTGTGGATTAATATAAAGCTATGACACCATTTGGTGTAAATCTGAGATCCCAGATCCCAGCAAGACACCAGAATTTTTAATTCCCAAATGATGGTTCAGTCCAGAAGGGAAGAGAAGGTTGTTTTTGTTGTTATAGTGGGCAGGTGGGAAATGAAAGCACAAAGCGAGACTTGAACCTGTGGCTATCACGAATGAAAAGTGATGGTAGCCATTTACAAACTATCTTCTATCCACGCACCACGTCCCTGAATCCTGTGGGAGGCAGCCTCCAGGGTGGTCCCCGGTGGCTCTGTCTTCTGGAATCCACGCCCAGAACAGCCTCCTCTCATGCGGAATCGAGGATGTTCTGTGTGACCCACACAGGGCAGCAGGTGAGGCGTGTGCCTTTGGAATCATGCAGAATGCTGAGCCCCCACCTCAATCTCTTGGATCGGGTGCCCGGGGAGAAGCAGCTGCCATGAGTGAGGGCTCCCGAGTAATGCTGGGGAGATGCCAGCGTGGCGAGGCCTACTGCCAACAGCCAGTCCCACTTGCCAGCCACAAGAGTGAGTGTGAGACAGTAAAAACATGCGTATTGGTCTCTGCCCCTGATCCCTGGCAGAGGGACCTGAAACCTTTGGAATCTCCTAAGGGGCCAGAGCACTAGAAGCATCTCTTGTTCTATTGAGGCGATTCTGGATGGCTCCTGGACGCGGCCTGGTCACCAGAAAGAGCCGCCATAGTTACAGAGAAGACGGGGGCAGGAATGGGGTTGATGGCCCATGAAGCCTGCATGAGGAGGCCTCTGTAAAGCACCAGCAGCGTGGGGTCTGGAGAGCTCTGGGCGAGTGAACACACGCAGATTCGGGGAGAGTGGTGCACCGAGAAGGCATGGAAGCCCACAGCCCTCCCATAGACCTCACCCTACACATATCTTCCGTCTCGATGTTCATCTGTACCTTTGTCGTACCCTTTCCTAAACTGGGAAATGCAAGTAAACGTTTCCGAGTCCTGTGAGCTGCTCAAGCAAGTTAATCAAACCCACGGTAGGGGTCGCGGGAGCCTCCACTCTGCAGCCGGCCTGTCAGAAACACAGGTGAGCATCTGCCCTGGGGCTGGGGTCTGAAGGCAGGGGACGCTCTTGTGGGGCTGAGCCCTTAGCTGCGTCTTCTGATGCTCTCTCTGGGTCGTGCTAGAATTGGGTTGAATTGTGGGACTCCCAGCTGGTGTTGGAGACTTGTTTGTTGGTGATGGTGTGGGGTCCCCCCACCACGCACCCGTTGGAATCAGGTCCAGAACCCTTTATGGTGCCACCTCGGAAGTGGGGCTTTCAGTCCCAGGCAACCCATCCCATGACAACAGCCTCCAAACCTCATGAGAAACTCCAGGCGAGGGCCACCCAATCAAGCTGCTCCCAGGTCCCCGAACCCCAGAAACTGGGAAAGCTAACACGTGTTTATTATCGTTTGAGGCCACGAAGTTTTGGGGTGATTCACTGCACAATAGATAAGTCACACACATGCCTGGACCGTCTTCAGCCTGTGTTCTGTCACCTGAACTCGTAGAAACTGAGCAACGTGGAATCACTCCGCAGCCCATCGTGGGCACAGTCATTTCTGAAGAGCTAGGAAGGCGAAGTAAATCTACTTTTAATATAAATGGCCCTGTGTTGCTCTCATCCCGGGGGAGGGTACGGAAAACTTTTCTCTTTTCAGGCATAAAGGGAAAGGAGAGTTCAGGGCAACGAGAAGCCAGAAGAACAGCGAGCAGAGAGGGCTGTGCCGAAGGTCCGTAAGCAGGGCTGGCATGACCTTCACAGACGCTAGTGTTAGATGGTGCAGTGTCCATCGTTTGTCTTCACTGAGATTTGCCTCCAGTTACCAAAAAATGTATGAAAGAAAACCCAGCAAAGAACACGGGGTCAAGGAAAGGCCCTGGCTGGGGACACGAGAACCTCGGTATTGTTGGAATGGCTGTGGGTTTTGTTATTGCAAAACACGGCGCGGGAGCTGGAGCGAGTTCTAACAACAGCCAGAGGGAAGGAGGGCGTTTGACCCACAGGCCTGTGGACGAAGACGTGGGAGGCCGGGGAGGGGCCGCTGGTGCCCAGTCAGGGGCTGCTCTGGGACCCCACCCTGCTCTGTGTGGTGCAGGGGCACCCCAGCTCTCGGGGGGCTTGGGCGGACTCTGCGGAGAGCACTGATGAAATGTGTTCAAGGGTGGTTAGCATACAAGTCCACGTTCGGGGCCCGAGCCATCCCACTACTGGGTCTCCATCACTGGTGGCGGGGGGAGGGCCCCGTTGCTCCTGTATGGCCCTACCCCCGCTCCTGCCACTGTCTGCTTCTCATCTGGACTTGGAACCTCTGCCACCTTCTGGAGGCATCCTAGGAAGTGAGAACTGTCGGCTTTTCCCCCCCTTCCCTGCTGATGCCCTGGGGGTGCTCCACTGCGGCCCACCTGGACCCTGGTTCATCTCCTACTCAGGGGCCGTGCTGGATCCACACTTCTCCCTGAGGCTCACAGTCTCTGGGACCCCAGCCTATGGAGCTGGGTGGGTGTCCTGTTCCCTGGAGCCTCTGTCCCTGTCCCCAGGGCTTTGGTCCTAGAAGGGTCAGTAGCAGGAGCGTCCCAGGCACCCC
The DNA here is from genome assembly GCF_024610735.1 of Ursus americanus. Lineage (NCBI taxonomy): Eukaryota > Metazoa > Chordata > Mammalia > Carnivora > Ursidae > Ursus > Ursus americanus. The sequence continues at coordinate 74,251,380 of NC_142137.1, read as the reverse complement.
TCAGAGCTCTGTGTGCCAGCTTCCTTCCCCAGGTCTCTTGAGGAAGGAGCGCTGTTGACATGGTGCCCTCCTTCATTCCCACTGCTCTGCCTCCTGTTGCAACCTCATTGCCCTGACCTCACTATTTATATTCAAAGTACGGCTCTCAGAATTCCAAGAAAAACCTTTTCTCGCTCAACAGGGCCTGGATCTTATAAATCAAAAGCGTTTTAGCTTTCAGACTAATGCCTTAGTCATACAAGTACAAAAGTATTCAAGATCTCAGAAGTCAAGAAAATGACTTTCTCTTCCCTGAGGCAAAGCCTCAGACGCACAAACAGTAATGATGGAGAAGGGGGGGAAGAGGAGGGAGAGGAGGAGGACAGAGAAGAGGAGGATAGGGAGATGGGGGCTGGAGGAGGAGGGTGACAAAGAGGAGGAGGAGAAGGAGAGAGCAGGAATCCTCCAGTGCATCAGGTAATATTTGAGAACATTTTCCGTTTCCTGCATACCCCCACGGCCCTCGCAGCCCCTGGCCTCCTTGTCACCCCCAGCACCTGCTCTTTCCTGCCATTTTATCCACAAATGCCCACTGTCTACTGGCCAGTCTCCCCAGGTCCCCCTGTCTCCCCACCTCCTGGGGGGCCTGGACTGCTGAACAGGTAAGACCCTAAATGATCAACAGCCGCTCCATCCTGGTAACTGACCCCCAGACTCACTCTGGCGGGATGGCCAAAGCAGGGGGCCTCCAGCCGTGCGGGCATTAGCCTGCAGCTGGTGGATGGTGGGAGGCCAGGGCTGGAGGGGTGAGGGTGGCAGGCGTGGGGAGGTCTCACTCCCCAGGCTCCGGGCAGCCGCCATTTGTCAACGTTGTCCTCTTACAGCACTAGTGAGGCTCCACAGGGTGTAACCCCTAATTCTAGCCCCCCTGGTCCCAGGGCAGGTGCGCACGGGAGGTTGTCAGCAGTGGCCGTGTCGTGTGGGTGTGCAGGAGGAAGTCCGCAGCTGTGCCAAGAGGTCAAGCTGGAGAGGTTTGTCCACTCAGAGCCAAAACCCTGAAGGGCCCTAGAGAAGCAGGGAGCGAGAGCAGTCTCTGAACGAAGGGCGGGTGGAAAAGGCAGGGCACAGACTTTCTGGCGCATTCTTCCTGCAAGTATTCACCCAAACGTGAGCCTGAAAGTGACTTCATTGTCTGTCCTCCTCCTCTCCACGAAGTGTGCCCAATGGCCACCTGCTGGCTCAGGCTGACCCAGGCTGGCCACCGTGATGGGGCAGGGGAGGCTGGGCCAGAAAGGTTCCTGCCTAGAATGTACCCCTTAGGTCCGTTCTTGCGTCACTGTGCATCTCGGATTCTCTCCAGCTAGGACCTTGCAGGACCCTATCCGGTTCCCCTCCATCCATGGGACCAAGGCCTGTGGAGAGGGCTTGCCTTCCTTCTCCCTGCTTTTCTGCAGATTCAGGTCTCTGAATTAACCTCTTCTGATTTCCTAGCTTCACCCCTTATTCAGATTGGAACCCCTGAGGCAGGATGCCATCCTAAAAAATTGGCAGAAGCCAGAACTCACCGTGTCTTTAGCCAAAGCTACGGTAACGTGACTTGCCCCGAGGGCAGACGCCCAACTGATTCATGATGCTGACTAGAATCCGTGTGCCCACGAGCTGTGCGTCTCTGTGTTATAATTTTATTTCGGTCATTTCAAAAGATATATTGTTACAATTAATCACAGCACAAATACACTTGCAAAAGCATTTTTTCTTTCTTTTCGGATGAACTATGAATCATTGGTGAACTCTGATCAGACCACACGCACCCTCCCAGAAGAGCTCATCGTGAGCCAGCAAGACGTGTCTGAATGTCACAGACAAGGCCAGTGACGGGGACAGGAAACGTGGCCAGCAAGCCTTCCCGGGAGAGCACAGCCGTCCTCGTGACCGCCGTGGGCCGCCGGCTGTGCCGCAGGAGCCTGGAAGCGGTCGTGCTTCCCTGAGACACTTCGTGGTCTGCTGGGACGCGGTGGCAGGCGAAGGGCATTTCTCAACAGTCTGCACCAGGAAAGGAGGGCACAACAGATCCCGCTGCTTGGGTCACCCCAGCTCAGAGCCGCCCCGAGCCCATGCGTCTCCCCGAGCTGACACGTGTGGACTTTCAGCAGGGCCGTGGGCTGGCGCTCCTTCCCCATGTGACGAAGCCTGGGATCCTCCCACTCCCCTGGCGCTCACCGTGTGTGGGAGCAGGTTGAAGTCACGGTGTTGAGCGTGGGTTTCAGACTCTGAAACAGATGTGGGTTCGAATCTGTCTTCTGCTGCTTGGTAGCGGTGGGACCCCAGGTGAGACACTGACCTCCTATTCTACTCACCTCTCAACCAGGGTAGTTGGTCTCCTTACAAGTGGTTTGTCCCAGTTCTGGGCCTTAACTGGTGCCGGGCACTTTGTCTTCCACCAGAATCTGGGGATGGGGTGTGCAGGGAGGTGGGGTGCGGGTATTGGTAAAGTGAGGGAAGATCCCAATTACCCCTGAGGTGGAATTCCTCGGTAACATCAGCGCCTCTGGGATCTCCCAGTATCGGTTTGTATTTATGACGTTATCTAAGGAGGAACGCCCTACAGAAAAGTCTACTGGCCCCCTTTTCCCCAAAGTAGAATTTCATTTATGGGGAACTTTGGACTACATAAGATGGTCTCCAACTTGGACATTTTGACTTATGATTTTTTGACTTCATAATGGTGCAAAACCGATATTTTCAGTACAAACTGTACTGGAATCTTGAATTTGGATCTTGTCCCGGGCTAGCGACATGCGGTCCGCACCTCTCTCATGATGCTGGCCAGTGACCCCGGGGCCTTAGCTCCCATCAGCCAGGCGATCACGAGGGAAACCAAGCGACACTCTGACAACCATCCTGTATCCAAGGACCAGGCTGTGGTTCACTTTCAGCACAGTACTCAGTAAATCACACCAGGTGTTCGAGGCTTTCTTATAAGATGGGCTTTGTGTGAGATGGTTCTGCCCGCCTGTGGGTTAATGGAAGCGTTCTGAGCACGTCTGAGGGCGGCTCGGCTAAGCTAGGATGTTAGGTTAGGTATATGAAACACACCCGTGACTTAACAGTATTGTCAGCTTACGATAGGTTTATCAGGATGTAACCCCATCACAAGCTCAGGAGAGGATCTGTACGTGAAAATGAAAAGAGAACGTGTCAGAATGTATGGGATATGCAACAGCAAAGCTGAGAAGGGTGTTTACATCTTTAAATGCTTATCTTAGAAAAGGAGAAACAAGTCAATAAGTTTTCACCAAGAAAATCTTGGAAAATAAGAGAAAGCTAAATCAGAGGCAAGAGGAAGAAATTAAATCATAAATACTGCAGTGAGAGTCTGACATTGGAACAGAAAAACAAGAGAAAATCAATGAAATTAAAAGTCATTTGTCTGAAAACCAACAAAATTGGCACACTCCAAGCTAGATTAAAGAAGAGCAAGTGAGAAAAGACACAGATCACTAAAACCATGAATGAAAGAGAGGAAATCACTGACAGCTCAGTAATTAAATAAAAAGATTACAAGGGAAGAGTGTGAACAAGTTTACGCCAACAAATCCCTAGAAAAACACTAATTACAGAAACCTCGGAAGAAATAGAAAATCTGAAAGGATCCCTAAGAAGTTAAAAAATTGAATGAGCAATTAAAACTCTTTTCACAGAGAAATGCCAGGCCCACATAACCTCCCTGGTGAATTCCATCAAACACTTGAAGACGAGAAAGTGCCGACGTTCCCCGAAGTCTTCCAGAAAACAGGGGAGGAAAGAGCGCTTTCCAGCTCATTCGGTACGGGATCACCCTGACCGCAAAGCCAGATGAAGACAGGCAAAGAAAAGAAAAGAACAAACCAATATCCCTCGTAAATTTAGAGGCAAATATTCTCAACGAAGCGTTAGCAAAGTGCATGTAACGACGTACACGAAGGATCGCGCGCCGTGAACGCAGGGCTCTCCGCGTGCGTTGCCGCTCCCTCAGGGGCCCGGGCTCCCCTGGAATGTCCTCTTGCAAACACTGCGTTGACCACAAAGCCGCTGCGGACCCCCAGACACGTGTGACGGCTCTGCCTGCAAGCGGCTTCTCGAACCCAGGAAACTGTCCGCCGTGTCGGGAGGTGCCCGCCACGCCTGCTCCCTTCTCGGGGAAGTGAGTGACTTGGAATTCGTCATTTGACCTCTGAGCCTCAGCTCTTTGCCTCTCCGAGCAGAGGCGGTAACACTGGTTTACGCGACAGGCAGTGGCGGGAACAGCTGTGCCACGGGACAGGGCCAGTGCCCTCGGGGTGCTGTGCCCACAGCGGGAACGGGGCGCTGGGCAGGGGTGGCCGCGGGGAGCGTGGGGCTGGGCTGGCCGGTGGGCAGCCAGCAGGTGCACCTGGGGGTGCAGCCATGAACGACACCGAGAACGACAGAGGAGCTGGCCCCTGGCAGGCGTGGGCACCAGACCCGAGCATTGTTCAGCTGCCTCAGGAGTGGCCCGGGCTTGGCCCACAGTAGCGGCTGTGGCTTCATCCATTCAAGTACCTTTCTGGGCCCAAGATGGAGCAGCATCTGCCCGAGTGCGTGGCCAGCCCACGGAGGCCGAGACCACTACGTGCTGCTGTGGGAGCACAGCCTGTCCTGTCAGCAGCCTGCACTGGCTGTCTCTAGGCCACGAAGTTGGCAGCGTGGTGGACAGACAGGTATACTCTTCCTCACGGGGGAGGGCTCCTACCTGTGTCCACTTCACGAAGGGCATTGTGCCGCTGCCCTGTCCTCTTTCACCGTGTCCGGACAGATGCATCCGTCCTCCTGGGAACACCCATGTCGGGGCTGCCAGCGGCTGGCACAGCCAGGGAAGGCCTGCCAGCGGCCGGCACAGCGCCAGGCTCAGCATCGCGGCGGGATCCTCTCCTTCGGGCTGTTCGGGTGCGTGGCTGGGCAGCCGTGACCGCATCCCGGGACACCTGCTGCTCTAGTCGGATACATAGCGTTCTGCTCCATGGAGGAGTCCAGGTTCTCGGAGGCCGGATTTTGGGTGACGCAGCTGAGGCCGAGTTTAGGTGGAACCCTGGGTGGTGGGACACAGCTGTGCAGATGGGCTGGAGGCCCCGCTGCCCCATGCTGGGGGAAGGCTGGTTCAGGGCTCCCTCCCTCCGCCTGCAGCGACCTGGGGCGGGGGGCGGGGGAGGACACAAACCCAAGGAGAAGCAGCCGGGCAGGTGGTGCAGGTCGAGGCTCTCTCCTCCAACACCAGGACTGGGGCAGGGGTCTGGCGAGGAAGCACTTTGATCTCCATGGGACCAAAGTCCTGGCTTGCAAACAGAGGAAGCAAACACGTACGCGTCGACTTGGCATGGTTTGGTCTAAGGAAGCACTTTGGTTTACCTTTGATTTAAAGAACCCAGGAGCACCGGCTCTAGACAGGCACTGTCCCCGTCAGTGATGTCAGCCGCTGCCCTGCCGCAGAGGGCCAGGATGTGAGTTCTGCGGACTGCCCGTCCCAGGCCCCCAGCGAGAAGGCCGCAGTGAGTAGTTTTCTCTCAAGCTGGGGAAATCTGCACTCAGTCCTGACTTGAGAAAGGGGAGGCTTTATCTCTGGGGCAAGGCTTCCTTTCTCTGTAGGTGGGGAATTCTCCATAGAAGGGGTGGGGGGTCCTCCATGAGACTGCGACACAGAATTCTAAAATGCCACGCTCCCCAGCAGCTTAGCGGGACCCAAGAAGACCTGACGGGGCCCAGAGCAGCTGGGGGCCGTAGGCCCCAGCACCCCCTTTGCAGGACAGGAGCCTGGAAAGCTGGGGCCCAAAGCCCACCCCTGCTGGAGAGCTGGCACTGGCCACCTTCTGCTGTTAGGTGGAGAGGCACGGTCCCCGATGGATGAGAACGCCGTGTATTTACGCCATGGTCTCTATGTCACCATGGGGCTGCCCAAACTTCTTAACCAAGAGACAGTCTTACTGTCATAAGAAAAATAATGAAAACGGGGAAACCCACAGTCTGAGGGACCCCATGTAGACATCCACCACAGATGGGAGCTACATCATCTCTTCACTGCTCCCTTGCACTCCTGGGAGACCCCTGCTTTGTGCCCTGACCAGGCCTGACTTCAGCAGCATGGCCTGGCTGTGCCCGAGCTCCCCGAAGACCCATCACTGGCTCTGCTCTGATGAAGGCAACACTGTGCTTGCCCAGCCTCTGACCTCTCCCGATGCTGCCCTGGCAGGGGAAAGTGACCGGACTGCCCATACGTTCAGTGAGTGGAGACACGGAAGATGCTCTCTCAGGAGAGCGCTCCCTGACTCACAGAAGAGCAGCCTCCTGCAGGAAGAACACTTTCGAGACCTGGGCAGGTGAAGGGAGAGGGCCCTGCGCACACAGGACCTGGGCAGGTGAAGGGAGAGGGCCCTGCGCACACACGAGCTGGGCAGGTGAAGGGAGAGGGCCCTGCGCACACAGGACCTGGGCAGGTGAAGGGGGAGGGCCCTGCACACACAGGACCTGGGCAGGTGAAGGGAGAGGGCCCTGTGCACACAAGAGCTGGGCAGGTGAAGGGAGAGGGCTCTGCACACAAAGGACCTGGGCAGGTGAAGGGAGAGGGCCCTGCGCACACAGGACCTGGGCAGGTGAAGGGGGAGGGCCCTGCACACACAGGACCTGGGCAGGTGAAGGGAGAGGGCCCTGCGCACACAGGACCTGGGCAGGTGAAGGGAGAGGGCCCTGCGCACACAGGACCTGGGCAAGTGAAGGGGGAGGGCCCTGCGCACACAGGACCTGGGCAGGTGAAGGGGGAGGGCCCTGCTCACACAGGACCTGGGCAGGTGAAGGGGGAGGGCCCTGCGCACACAGGACCTGGGCAGGTGAAGGGGGAGGGCCCTGCGTACACAGGACCTGGGCAGGTGAAGGGAGAGGGCCCTGCGCACACAGGACCTGGGCAGGTGAAGGGGGAGGGCCCTGCGCACACAGGACCTGGGCAGGTGAAGGGGGAGGGCCCTGCGTACACAGGACCTGGGCAGGTGAAGGGAGAGGGCCCTGCACACACAGGACCTGGGCAGGTGAAGGGGGAGGGCCCTGCGCACACAGGACCTGGGCAGGTGAAGGGGGAGGGCCCTGCGCACACAGGACCTGGGCAGGTGAAGGGGGAGGGCCCTGTGCACACAGGACCTGGGCAGGTGAAGGGGGAGGGAGATATGCACAGTTGGGTCCTGTGGCCCTTGGCTCTTGGTTGACTTTGGCTCAGGATCCAATCTCTTGGAGCAGGAAGACCCCTATCCTTTTCCTTGAAAGCCCCCCCCACCCGCCACTTCTCCCTTCTCCTGTTCTCCAAACCAGGCCCCCAGGGCCCCGCTGATAAAAAGGGCAGGGTGGGCAGAGGCACCAGCTCAAATACAGTCTCGCCCTGATCCCCAAGTTCTCATTTCCCGCTGGTGGTCCTGACTGAAGGTGGGTGACCCCTGGAGCTCGGGTCCTTGTTTCTGAGGGTCGCTTGGAGGTGGGGATGGGGCTGCATTGATAAGTGGGTCGATAAAGTGTTCTACAGAGACGGGAGCAAGCTAAATGTCAGCAGTGCCCCTGCCATGCGCACCCGTCCTCGGTTTCTTGATCTCACATTCAGTAACGTCAACCCAGCCTCCCTCTCTGCTGGGCACTGGGCCACAAGGATGCATGGACCCCATCTGTGTATCACGACACAAGGGGACACAGGGCTATGCACCCCGCAGTGTGCTGAGTCAAGGGTAGGAGGTAGAATTAGCACCGGCCCTGACCTGCCAGCTGACCCCCACACCCCCTGGGGCAAGGGCAGAAGATCTTTCCTCGACCTTCCCTATGACCTAGACCATGAAGGAGTTCATGAGGTCACACCCTCCGTGGGGAGATTCCCAGGAGGGAAGTCCACACACAGATGTGCCAAAGCATTTCTGCTCAGAGAAATAAGAGGGGTGCTGAGCGTGTATGGCAAGGGAACCGCTGAAGGGAAAGGATGTGTGAGCACGCCCAGAGGCACCCCGGCTAGCAAGCATTTCTAGCCTTCATGCCTCACGGGGTCCGCGGGAAGCAGGCTGGAAAGCTGAGTACAAATGTGGCTCATAAGGTACTTTTGGATGTGCCTGCGAGGACTTCAGAATCCTGGAACCAGCTACTGCGCGTCAGGTGAGCAGGCCCAGGCTTCAGACCCTTACCCCCTAGCAGCACTCACGGTGCCTGCTGTGACCCCAGGTCCGCAAGGTAGGAGACCCTTGCACAGACTCCTGGAGGCCCGGAGGCAGACCCCCCACGGGACCCTGCTGGCAGCAGCTGGAACCGAGCCATCTGTGTGGCCCCTTACCTTCTATCCAGTGGGTATCTCAGACGTCTGCCATGATAGATTAGACCACTGTTCCCTACTATTGCTTCTTCCCATAACAGCGTTAGAGTTCCCCACCCATCATCTTGTGGCTTGGCCTGTGCGTCCCATGGGGGAAGCAGGGACTCCGTGTGCGGATCTGGAACAAGGCTATAGGACCAGCTCTGGTCAGTGAGAGGCGCGGGGAAGCAGCGCTGCTGTCTGAGTGGAGCCCTGACTTGCAGAGCCGTCTGGAGGCCTCCGCTCTCTTCTTCTTCATGGCTGGCTTCTCCACTTCCTTCAGGTCTTTGCTCAGTGGTCACCTAACACAGCCATCATGGCCCCCTCTGTAAGCTAACCCATAGCCCTTCCACCTCTCGGCTCCCGCCACCCTCTACCCCAGGCCTGTGTTCGTGCTGTGAGGATGAGCAATTCTCTCTGTTTCCTACTGAAGGCTGCTGTTTTAGACATTGGGATTCCTGAAAATTTGTCTCTGAAATCCCAAACACAGCACAGTGTTTCCTGCTTTCTTTTCATCCACAAGAGGCTGTATGTGTCATTGCTGCTATCCACTTGCTTGGAAGGTTCTGGAATCAGTGATTTGCTGAAAGTGGACACGCTGTCCTAAGTTGGGATCCTACCATGCTGTGAGCCCTCTGAAGGCAAGAGCTGTCTTGTAGATCTTTCTATCTCTACCACCAAACCGAACACCCATTCATATGTCCCCAAAATATCTATCAGATAAAGAGCCTTCCAGGAAAGTGTGTTTTGTGTTTTGTCCAAACCAATATGTCAGAGAGAGGAGCTACCACTGAACACCCAGACACATGGTTGGGTTACATGAGGACCCAGTATGTGGTGTGTCAGGTCTTATTCCTCGCACGAGGGAGGAAGCGGCCAGAGAGCGGCGGTGCTGGAGGGCCCGGAGGCGCCGCGGGAGGTCAACCGAAAACAGCACACGCCATGTCGAGAGCTGTGAGTTCAACAGGAGACCAGAGACCAGCTGAGAGAGGAGGGCGGGATCAGAGGCAGCAGGATGGAGTGGTGGGCTGGGTGGCATGGTGGTCGCTGGCAGACGTGGCCTGGCCACCAGTGCCCCTGCTGCTGTGGCTTCCATGCTGACAGCCAAGTTTGTGTTCTGAAGAGGTGGACAGTGCCGACTGCTTCACCCACCTTTCCAGCCAGCAGGTGCGGTGCCCATTCCACCACTCGAACCACTGGCCTCAAAGTAAAGTACGAGAGTAAGAATAAGGTCCTCTTTTCCTGTACAGGGTGCACAACTGAGGACTTTCTGGAGCCTTCTTGGGGAGCAGTTTATAAACTGGAGACTGCCGGGAAAGTGTGCCGATCCTTGGGAATAGTCCCAGAAACAACGTATTCTCTTCTCAGTGACGGGTCCTGATACTGGGAAGCTGTCCCTTAAAAGCAACTCATTTTGGAAAATCGGTGTGAAAAAAGAAAGGGGCAATGGGCTTACCTTTCTACAAGGATAGGGAGCAAAGCTGGCCAAGGCTGTCCTTGCCGATGTTGCTGCTCACTTTGGGAGCCTTGAATGAGAGGAACATGCAGGTCTGCACCAGACTGGTGGCCCTCCGTGTGCTTGTCGAGCTGGCCAGCACCAGGAATTTCAGTGCTAACTTGCCGTGTCTCAGGCTCCCGGGTAAGACGATTACCGTCTTCATTTCACTGCTTTCGGAACACCTGCGTTGGGCGACCGGACGGATCAGATCAGATCTCCGAGCTCCACCTCTGGCTGCTTGGGCTGGATCCCGTTGGGGGCAGCGCTGGGCCGGGGCTTGCTCTGAACAGCCGTAGAGTGTGAGTCCACCTTTCAGGGCTGGGGCACCTGAGGCTTCCCAGGTGGCACGGAAATCTGCTTAGCTGCATAAACACCCCGGACCCCTGAGGAAACAGCGGGAAACTAGGAGTGACGAGAGCGGGGACACCAGTCCGGGACTCAGAGCCGTCGCCCCGAGCATCTGCTGGTGGTCTCTGAGCAGACGCGTTTACTGGCTGCTGGAAACATTGCACTGAGTTACTGGGCAGCTACAAACTTGCTTATAGTTAGTAATTCGTACTGGGAACCTGACTCTATTTTCATATGTAAACCTAAAGTTTTTTTTGTTTTTTGTTTTTTTTCCCCCATGGCTTTAATGTGCCAAGAACCTAACTATTATGAAGACTGAACTTAATTTTGTCTGGACGTGTTCTGGGAATTATTCACAATGCTGGCAAACCGCGTCACTGCAGCATGCGAGCCGTCCACACACTGCTCTTCCACCCTCGTTCGTCCTGCATCCCCGAGGTGCTGTGCATGGTGAAAACACATGTCTGCTGATCTACAACGCCGCGTTGGCAATTCTGACTCTGGAAGGCTTGGAACCCAGCGGTCATTTCCCTGGTCCGTCTGGTGCTGCAGCCTGACTCGAGCCAACAGGGTGCCCCCAGCCAGCACAAGGCCCCTGACTCCACACACAGTACGAATGACCCCACGTGAGCACGTCAGCACCGTTGTGGCACGCGAGGGTCTGCAAAAGAAATGCCGTGCTGGCCGGGGAGAGCAACCTGCTGGCCTAAAATGGGGGCTCAGCCACAGGGGCCCAGAGCAAAGCCACAGGCAAGTCCCAGAGCTTCTCAGGGTCCCCGGCCGCCCCCAGCTGTAGAGCAGAGGGTCGAGGGGGCCACGGAGGTGAGAACGGGGAACCAGGGCACACGTGGGTTTAGGCTGGGCTCAGGTGCTCCTCCCAGGGAGCATGGGAGGAGGACACGGGAAAACCCCAAAGAATGGGGCCCCATGTGCAGGGCTGTGCTGTGAGCTCACCGAGGCCACTGCTGCCTTTTAAACACCTAGTTTGTGTGACTGTTGATATATCTTTGCTTCAGACACGCCAGCATATTTGATTAGAAGGTGTGGGCAGGCCATAATCGTGTCGACGTGAAATGCACAGAACGCTTAAAAAGTCTTTAAAAATACGAGCCCCAAATAAATCTACTCAAAGGTTTCAGATAAGACATTATAAACCTTCCTTCTCGCGTCATTGTGCCCGAGAATTTACGTATTCAATATGCAAACACACGAATTTTTTATGAAATTTTTTTCTTTTTACACCATGGTGAAGGCATCACATAGATGTGTTTTTTGAATTCTGTGTGTGGCGAGGCAGTATTTCCTGTGACGTAGATTCAACAGGGCAAAGTGGTGTCAAACTGTATGTGATGTCAGGACTCAGAGGAGAGGGGTGGGGGGGCCGGGGCTCGCTGCCGAGTCCAGGAGCAGGGGCCATGGCCGAAGCTCTCCCAGAGAATCCCAGCTTCCTCGCCCAGAGCTGGTGAAGTGAGAAAAGGCTTTGAGGGGCATCAGGCTGGACAGAACCTGGTGACTCTTCCACACTGGGGCCTTTGTGCAGTACTCATGGGGGCCCGAGGGAGAGTTTACTGAGGGATGCTGTGCTGTGAGCTAATTGGTGCCTGGATTGGAGGAGCCCCAGTGCCCCTGCCCCAGGCCACTGTGACATGGGTGCGCCTGGGAGCACAGCAGCAGTGCTGACAACAACCTTGCCAGACCCCAAGGCAGGAGGAGATTCTGCTGGCTGGAGAAACCAGAGGGAAAAGGGTTTAAGTTCAGACAGTGCAACCCCTCATGGGTCTGTGCCAGCTGATGTCACGGTGCTGGACCCCGATGAACTTCCGCCCCAGTCTGGGGGACAGAGGACCAGCCAGCCAGCGGACTGCAGCCAGGCTCTAACCGGTCTGTCCCAAGTGCCTGCTTCCGGTGAACTGGTTGAAGAGTCATGTTTTGTTTCTAACGGCAGCTGATTCTGGGGGGACGACCCGTCTCAACCTCATCTGCCCATCCATCCCCCCTGCAGCCTCACTCTTACCCTGCAGATGTGATTTGTCCTGCGAGTGGCTGGGACTTGAGTGTAAATTACCAGTGTTCCCAGGGACCCGCCGTCCCAAGCAACAGCTGGCCTATGGAGAGCCTCACAGGGTGTCTGGTGGCCCCTTGGCGGTCATCACATCCATGGTCCACAGAGCTGTCTGCGGGAGCATTGCTGCCGCGTGGAAAGGAGCCATGCTAGGGGCAAACGTGCTTCCTCTGATGATTCTCCTGCCCCTGGGCCTGGGCCAGCCGGCGGGGCTGGGACGGAGCAGAGGCCGGCCGGCCAGTCTCCTGCCCCACTGGGCCTTGACGCAGCCAGCAGGCCCCAGAGAGGCACCGGCGAGCAACTCCATTCAAACCCAGGCCTGGAACTCTGATGGAAGCAGACAGACACAATCCACTCCACCCTTCTCTTCCAGCCTGTCACCTCCCTGCCCCACCCCTGAGTTATAAAAATAAAGATACACACGTCCCACTGTCCCGCTAATCCAAACAGTAGAAACAGAGTCGGCTGTGGGGGGCGGGGGCGCCCAGAGCTGGGGGGCTCAGCAGTAACCCCACACCCCGGCCAGGCTCAGCCTGTGCGGGGACTTGCACCTCCCAGCTGACCCGCACACAGGACCCCCCACCCCGAACAAGTGTGTATGCCTCGCCACTGCCTGGCAGTAGAGCACGGGGTGAAATACATGATTCGGGCTGACCGCGCGAGTCCTCATCCCGCTGCTCGCTCACACAGCTGGACCGCCCACTCACCCTAGCCTCCCAGATGCTGCCGTTTCGAAGGAAAATATCCTCATGAGTGGGGTATGGCTTTAAAAGTATGTGTGCATACGTGTGTTTTATTTTTCATTAAGAACACAGAAGACAAGTAGTTTTTTTCTGAAAGCGAATGCTAGAGATGCATGCTGTGAAGCAGGCTGTGGTCATTTCTGGAGGCTCAGGGCCCATCAGAGGCTCCCGAGCCCTGAGAGGAGAGCTTATCAAGTCCGCCTCAACAGGCCGCCATGCGCATGGCGGGGATAGATAAGACACAGCTGATGTGGGTAATCCGCATCCCACGCAGCATCTTCCTTCCTTCTCCCTTATTAGAGAAACAGCGTCTCCAGAGCATCAGCTCTCACCACAGTGAATACAAAGCCTTTAAAATTACCCAGGGTCAGGTTTGCAAGAGAGGGCAGTCTGCTCCCTTTGGACACATGTGAGGGGCACTTCTAGTTTTGCCAGTAACTGGGGGTGCCAGAGCCATATAATGGGGGTGCCAGGGGTACTCGACATCATCCTGCAATCCAAAGATTTCTGCAAAATGAAGGATTGTCCTGCCCAAAATGCCCATTGAGCTCCTCATGAAAAACACTGGTTTTTCATTAAAAAAAGGAGAGAGACAAAGCAAAAAACAACAACAGCAAAATGTTGTTTTCTTTTCCAAAAAAGTTCTCTCTTTAGACAAGGCCACCAAACTGCACTGGTGATTCTTGGAATTTCAAGTCCCCATTATCCGCCCTTGGGGCAGCTTCTCCTTCCTTCTGAAAGGCCCGGAGAGCAACTCCACAGTTCTGCCACCACCCATGCAAGAGCCATGGCCGAAACAAAGGCTCAAGTGGACCTCAGCCAGATCCACCCATGATGGCCTTAGTCACACAGTCTGATGCGCACTGATCCTGGAAAGGCCCACGAAGCCCATTTCCTCTGTCCAGCCCCACGCTGCTCCCTCCGAGGCTGCAGCCTATGTCTGCGAAGGGGTGAGGGAAGGTGCAGGCCCAGCAATGGAAGCCCACCTCAGTGAGAAAGTGGACAGACACTGAGCCACGTGTTCAGCAAGTGCTCAGGGACACAGCGGAAGAGGAGTGAGAAAGGAGGGAGACACAAACACGCCTTCATAAAGGGGACGAACTGCTGACTTTTGACAGCATAGTGTGTGGCCTTGCAAAGGTAAGGGCATCGTGGAATGCAAAAAGAGAGAGTTCCTTATTCTTCCCCGCCTCAGTCTGTCCAGCTACGAACTGGGGGCAGTATGCTAGAGAACAATGAGTACTTGCTCCAGGGGAGATCTGTAGAAAGCCTCCAGCTTGGATTTTTCTAAAGCCTGATTTCAAATATTCTGTGCTAAGATCCCCATAAATCTACTGGAATACCTCAGAGCAGATGCTGTGAGTTTATTTGCTCAGAAGAAATTACTTGCCATATCTATGCTGAAAAGTAGCACAGTTTCATGCTTTTCCAAGGTCACTACAGACGCCCAGCCATGTGCCATCCCCAAGCCCCCAGAGGGAATGTACCCTGAAGACATCTTGACTTTAGACTTCTGACTCTAGAACCATCGAAGTGTGCATCTGTGCTGTTATAAGCTACTAAATTTGTGGTGATTTGTTAAAGAAGCAATAGGAAAGTACCATAGTGTGCAAAATATTACATGAACCCCACAGCTAACATTGTGCCTAATAGTAAAGAAATGATTATTTCCCCCTCACTTTGGGCAGAAGGCAAGGATGGTCTTACCATTCAAGGTAGTACTGGAAGTTGGCACTAGAGAAATAAGGCAAGGAAAAAGGGCATATGGATAGGAAAGGGAGAAAAGAAAGAGTCTCTATTTACAGATGAAAAGATCACCTATGAAGGAGATCCCAAGGAATCTACAATAAAGCTCTGAGACCTTACAAGTGAGCTCAGCAAGGACCCCAGATGTAAGATCTCACAGATGAACCACCTTACGTAAGTGGACAGCGATCCCGTGGAAATGGAAATTAAAAAGCAATGCCGTTTACGGCTGCTCCCAGGAAATGTGCATCCAGGTATAAATGGAACAGAGAATGCAGTGTTTGTATACTGAACTTTACAAAATGTTGGCAAAGGAAAGTCGAAGGCGATGCGAGGAGATGCGGAGTTTGCCACGCCCGTGAACTGAAGAGTCAACAGCGTAAAGATGACAGCTCCCAAATCTACAGAGCCTACCAAAATCCAGCAAGGTTCTGTGGGCTCTTGTAGACATGAACAAGCTTATTTAAAAATTTATATGATGAAAGGACTTAGAATAGCTAAAACAATGTTTTGAAAGAGAACTAAAATGGGAGGAACCCACCCAATGTTCAGGCTGGTTGTGTAGCCGTAGTATCAAAACAGCATGGTGCTGAAGGAAGAGTGGGTCCACGCAGAGAACCCAGGACGCAGAACCCAGAAGTGGACCCACACAAATACGACCACTGGAGTTCTGGCAAAGTTGCAAAAGCAATTCAGTCGGGGAATGGCTTCCTTTTTGAACAAAGGGTTCTGGAGCAACTGGACATCTTTAGGGAAAAAAATGGATCTTGACATATTTCATACAAGATAACTATGAATGGATCAGGGATTTAAAGGCTGAGTGTAAGGCCATAAAATTTTTAGAAGAAAACAGGAGAGAATCTACAGCACTCTCAGGGTAAAGACCGAGAGCTTTTGGAATAGAAACCAAGAGCATAGTTTATAAAAGAGAAATTGATAAATTGGACCTCATTAATATTAAAAACTTTCATTATGCAAAACGCTCTGATTGAAGAGGATGGAAAGACAATCTATTGATTAGAATTAATTATTTGCAAACCAGGTATCCAAAAGATACTTTGTATCTATAAAATACCAAGAGCTCAAAACTCAACAGCAAAAACCAAACAATCCGATTAGAAAATGGGTTAAAGACATGAACAGACATCTCACCAAAGAGAATACACAGATGGTAAATCAGCATATGAAAAGAAACTCAATGTCATCAGCACAAGGGAAGGGCGAATCAAAACCACAATGACATATCACCACCATATTCTCAGAATGGCCAAAATAAAACATAATGAGAATACCGAGTGCTGGCGTGCATGTGGAGAGATGAAACTACTCAGACGTTACTGATGGGAATACAAAATGCCATGGCCACTCTGGAGAAAAGTTAGGCAGTTTCTGAGAAACAACACTAAACATGCACTTATCATATGGACGAGCAACTACACTCTCCGAGACTTAGCTCAGAGAAAAGAACCCTACGTTCATACAAACCTTCACGGAAACTTTATTCACAATAACCCCAAGCAGCAAGCAATCCGGATGCCTTTCGACAGATGAATGGTTGGACAAACAGTGGTTCGTCCACACTGGGGGCCAGTAGTTAGCAGTGAAAGGAACAAACTCATGGATGCACACAGCTTGGATGGGTCTCAAAGAGTCATGCTGAATGGAAAAGCCAATCTAGAACCATCAACTATGGTATCATTTCATTTAAATAACATTCTTTTTTTTAATTTTAATTTAATTTTATTTTTTTAATGATTTTTTATTATATTATGTTAGTCACCATACAGTACATCCCGGTGGTTTCCGATGTAAAGCTCGATGATTCATTAGTTGCGTATAACACCCAGTGCACCATGCAATACGTGCCCTCCTTACTACCCATCACCAGTCTATCCCATTCCCCCACCCCCCTCCCCTCTGAAGCCCTCAATTTGTTTCTCAGAGTCCATAGTCTCTCATGTTTCATTCCCCCTTCTGATTACCCCCCCTTTCTTTATCCCTTTCTTCCCCTACCGATCTTCCTAGTTCTTATGTTCCACAGATGAGAGAAACCATATGATATAACATTCTTGATACAACAGATTGACAGAGACAGAGAAGGATTGGTGGTTGCTGGGATGGGGAAGGAGGTGTGGCCAGAGGATTTGCATGAGGCCACTGAGTGGGGAGGGAGCAGTTCTCTTGGTTGTGATGGCAGGGGTGAAGCCGCATGTGTGATAAGATGGCATGGAACTGGGGATGAGGCTCAGGCTCCCCTCTCCACGCGCGGGGACGGGGGCCTGGGATAATGCAAGAATAAGGGATATTTGCGGGGGCGGGGGGATGCCGGGAACTACACACACGTGTGTACCGCTGCTGAATTTGGAATAAACTGTAGCTTGCTTCTCCGGGAGTTTCCCGGGTGCTGTGGACACGGTGCCGTGATTCTGCTGGGCGTCACCTTTACAGGAAACTGGGTGAAGAGTCAGGAGAACTCCCTCTACATGTTTTCCAACTTCCTATGAACTTATAATTATTTAAAAAACTGAAAAGAAATACCACGTGGGGTAGGAAGAGGATGCATTAAGAGCACATGGATGAGACACTAACCTGGGGTGTGGGGCCCCTGAACTGAGCCGGAAGGTCCAGCAGGCGAGCCAGAGGAGGGATGAGCCAGATGGGCCTGTGACTCGGGATGGCAGCCGCGGCCCCGACAGCCCCCCCCCTCCGCGGGAAGGCTCTGCCCCGACGGTCCCCAGGCACAGCGGTGAGGCAGTGGTGGGCAAGGGCAGCGGAGACTGTCATGGGGCTTGCTTAGATCAGACTAGATCCACCTTCAGGCTCCTTCCCACCCCGAGACGCTGCCTCCCGGATTCTGGGACTCACGAGATGGAACGTTTGGGACACTCCATCCCCATGCAAGGATGCCGGGCTGTGCTGACAAGACTAGAATCTTCTTATCGCCCTCCTGTCTGGTGGGGGCCTGGAGAAGATGCGGGCCCTCCCTGAAGTAAGACGGCCGTCTCATGGAGGCTGACTCCCTAGGTCCCCGGCCAGGATGTCCGCTCAGCTCCGGGTTTGCACAGGACCCACCAGTGCCTGATTTATTGGGTGAGGTCAAAGACCCCAGGACCAGAGCTGACGACCTGTGTTCACACAGCAGAACCACACGCTCTGCACAGGCATGACTCCGCTCATGCTCCTGGCCCAGCTGTAATTCATGGAAATGCATTAGCATAAATTTAAAAGGATTCTTTAAGGCGTTTGAGCTCTTCAAAAAATCTGTCCTATGAAAAACCTGTTTTTTTATTTCCATCTGCATGTTAGGTTGAAGCAGCCTTTGTGGCCCAGGTGCAGGTGGGTGTGTGCCCGGCTCCCCGTGACACCATCCGTCTCTGGGGAGAAGGCACAGGATGAGGGCCGGCCCGTGCAGTGGAAATCCCAGCCTGCCTCATCCAAGAACACGCGTTAGACTCTACGTCAGGGGGGAAACAAGGCGTCCGCGAACCCACTCACAGTCCCAATCGTTAGCCACGTGTCTGAGATACGACCTTCGTCGCCAAAGCACCGCAACACTGATTAATCCATTGGTTCTTCAAAACGTACGGAGCGTGACCGCGTGCTGAGCGCCGGGGGCCTGGACCCTGGCTCCTGTCGGCGGCCCCTCCGATGGGTATGATACGTGGCTGTGGTTTCTGGGCCGGGCCCTGTGCCAAGCCCCTCACGCTCACTGCCCCCAGGAGTCCTGAGAAAGCCCTGATGTGGTGGCCACTGCGCTCCATTCCGTGTCTGAAACTGGGGTTGAAGCAGAGGGATTCCATACGTTTCCAGAATGCCTGCAGGCCGTAAGCTGGCACGGAACCAGGGCACCCGGCTGCAGAGTCCATGAAAACGAGGCCTCTTATTCAAAGTCAACACGCTGGGCACCTGGGGGGCTCAGTCCGTGAAGCGTCTGCCTTCGGCTCAGGTCACGACCCTGGGATCCTGGGTTCGAGCCCCGTGTGGGCTCCTTTCTCAGTGGGGGGGCTCTGTTTCTCCCTCTGTCTCTGCCCCTCCCCCTGCTAGTGCTCTCTCTCTTGCTCTCTCTCAGACAAATAAATAAATAAAATCTTTAAACAAACAAACAACAATAACAAAAAACCAAAGTCAACACACACGGAGGAGTTTTGCCGTCAAAAGTCGTGTAAGGAGCATCAGTGCCTGGGAAGGAATGATGACCTTTGCTGGTGTCAGAGGCAGCTCCCAGCAGGGTTTTGAGGGGTACGTAGGAGAACTGAGACAACACGGGCGAAGCGAATCCGAGGTTTGCTTAGGTGGTTGCCTGCAATCTCCATTCTCTGATGGGCTGAAGATAAGTCATTGATACACCGTTTTCCCAGCTTTTTCCTTGTAACAAAGGGAGGGACCCTCAGCTCCCTGACTCAGAGCCACACCTACCAGGAGGGGCCTGAGATAAGCGGAGACAGCTCGGGATAGTGGGAATGGGGGATGGGGAGGGAGGAACGGCCAGCTCTGAGCACGGTGAGCGCCCTCCTCCGTCAGCACTACTGCACCGAAGCCCCACAGACTGCAAGGCTTCCCCCAAGAGCCATCTATTCCCTCCCCGTTCTGGGCGCCAGGAGTTCAAAATCAAGGTCTGGGCAGGGCCACACTCTCTCAGAGCCCGGGAGAGTCTTTACGTGGCTGTCCTCTGTGTGTGTGTGTGTGTGCACGTGCACACGCGTGTGTGCTTGCGTATGTGTGCTTGTGTGCGTGTGTGTGTGTGTGTTCCGCTCTTCTCACGAGGACCCAGTCATCTTGCACCCAGGCCACCCTAAGGAACTCATCTTAACTTGATCACATCTGCAGAAACCCTCTATAAAGTCACATTCACCGGTCCTGGGCTTAGGACTTGGACGTATCTTTCTGGGGGGAATAATGCAACCAAAGAGTTTGCTTTGATTAATGGCTAAAAAAAAAAAAAAAAAAAAAAAAGAAAGAAAGAAAGAGAAAGAGAAGAGGCATGGTCATGGTAAAAACGGATGGGATTCCGTGCAGTGTCCCACAGTTCCCGATGAAGACACGGCGAGTCTCTCACATGTGGTCTTTGAGGTGAAGGGGGGTGGTGGATACACATGTTGGTAGCTAAGTCCCACGACAGTGAAGGAACGGACGTCCAGATCACTGGGGGAGGGACTGCAGACGAGGGAACAGCGGTGCAGGGCCCGCGCTGGAGCCTGCGCGTGTAAAGCCAGCCATGGGGAGGCACCAAGAGATGGGGCCGGAGTCCTCCGTTGTGGGTTAGTGCAGTCCCTCCAGGATCCCGCGACGGTTGCACTTGGGGGATGTTGTACACAGAGCTTGGTTTTGCAGAGACGGAGGTCAGCTCTGGGGTCGCACTCTGGGGAGTCAGGTGCAAGCGTCCTGCTCCCAGGCACCTCCCCCGAGCACCCTGGCAGGTCTGCTGATTCTGATCACAGTTCCACCGTGGGCACCATTCACTCCTTACTAAAGCCACGTGGAAAGTCGGGTATTGGAGTTTTGAGTTTGTGTGAAACTTCACCAGGGAGTTTGTTTGACTGATAGTTAAAAAAAAAAAAAGAAAAGAAAAGCACAGGCACGGTCATAGCAAACGAGATGACATGCAATGCCTACATTCCCAACCCCGACACGCCAGTGATCGCAAGCGCAGTCCTAGAGCAGGGTGAGGGGTATACAGGCTGATATTTAAACTCCCATGACACTTTTCCATCCTATTTTATGATGTCATAGCATCTTCCAGATCTTTTACTCTGTCATTTGGAAATAGTTGACTCACCAGAGGAATTTACCCAATAACCAAATTATATCCTTGTATCAGTGCACAGTGAGCTCTGGTCCAAACACCCCTCTGGTTCAGTTTGTGATGACATCCGACTCCTCATTCTACAAGTTTCCACGGAGAATAACCTGTGTGCCCAGCTTGGTGCAAAGGTCAGGGGTTTACATAGAGAGAATCTTTCTCTGCCTTCAAGGTCTAATTGAGTCCTTGAGAAGCAGAGCAGGGATGAGGACTGAGTCAACTCTCCAGGGTAACGTAGATGTGCGTGGTTGGGGGGAATGGGAGTTTGAGCTAAGGAGGAGGACAGTGTGAGTGCGCACAGGCAGAAATTGTCTGTCTTTGGGGCACCGAAAGGCAAGGAGCCGAGGTCATGCTGGATGGGAAGGGGCAGGTGCAAGGTCGCTTTGGGAAAAGGTGACAGACCCTAACTGAGGACAGCTTGTGGGGACTCCGTGCAGGCAACACCACTTACCCTCTATGTTCTCAGAAAAGAATGGCTTTGTTTCTCTTGCTTCAAGACCACCTAGAAATCTAAGGTGACACTCTTCAAATGCGAAGTGCACGCAGATCCCCCGGAGATCTCACAGAAACACGGAGTCTGACTCAGTGGGTCTGCAGCAGCCTGAGATCCTGCATTTCCAGTGAACATCACGGTACTAAGGGGCCTGACCGCTGACCCCAGAGAAGAGCCAGGCTGTCCCCATCAGCCTGCTCCATGTGGGATGAGAAACTGAGGCAGGAGGAAGTTCGACAATGGGAGCTAATCCACCCTGGAGCGAACAGCAGAAGTGGGGTAAGGACCCAGGTTTTCTGACTCTCCCCTTCGAAGCCGAGCGGTGGGTGGAGCCCCTGAAGGGAACACGGGGCTCCTTTGCAAACTGAATCCCTTAGATTCTCTCCATTCTGGAATAAGCCTCAGTGCTCTTAGGAGTCAACTTCCAAGAAGTTTAAAAATACGAAGAAATTTTACTTTCAGAGTTAGTACGGTAGAAGCCGTCAGAGCATCTCAGCCTCTGCTCATTGGCTGCGGTCTAGGAAAACTCACACATTTTCTTTTTTTTGTTTTCCAGTTAAAAAATTTCCTAAAACTCAACAGATGAATGTGCTGAAAGCATATCCCCAAAGGCAACACCTCCTTGCAAACGTACCAGAGAGCCAGGGACTGAAACCCCGAGACGACAGGGGCCGGCCATCCTTGTGCTCCCTGCTCTCCCCTGGGGGTCCCTTCCTCTCGGCATCAGCTCTCAACACCCTTCCTCAATCTCAGGCGGCCGCCTCCACGAGTCCCAGCCCAGGGGCGCACAGCCTCCGCTGCCCTGGACACGTTAGCAAGGCTTCCTGGACCCAGGTCCATCTGGGCTTCGGCTAGGACTTCCATGCTTTGAGCTGTGTGACCACAAGCTAAGCGTTGAACTTCTCTGAGCCTCACTTTTTTCATTTGGAAAATGTAAATCATCATATTTCATACTTCTTAGGGTTACTGAGAGGATGTAAGCCCAGTGGAATTCAGAGGAGCTCGTGTCCTCAGCTTGATACTGACTGAAGAGTTCGAGGATCCAGAATCGACAAGGACAGCCAACCTGAGCTCAAGGTAGCGAAGCGTGTGCACCTCTGAGCCCTCCTCGGTGGAGCCAAGAAGAGATAAACCCAGACCCGATCTTCATGGAAGGCTCAAATATCTCCATCGTGTGACGATAGGTTTTCAGAATTTTCTAACTTGAAACTCAGAGAACAATGAAATTATTTTCATTGGCTCTGCCCTATATGGGAATTTATTGGGAAAAAAATTTAGCTTTAACTTCCTTTGTACCAGAGTAGACCAAACCGTCCACTTCCAAAATTACCAACTTGAATGTTAACAAAGAATAAAAAATGGCGGTTGACTCTGCGTGCGACTGAGATCTATCCCTGCCAGCTTATCAGTTTAGGCTAAGGGTCTGATTTGGTAGGTTTATATTCTGGGTGTCTAATCTGTAAGAATGTATATGGTCCATAAACGGCCACCTTACAGGACTCAGAGCATGCCCTATTACTTTCAAGGGTTGTAAAGATCTATCGTTTTTGTATCTTTGTCTGTCGTGCTGTTGTTAGTCCTGGCTACGCTTTCTGATGGTGAAACCAGAGACGCGAGGGCCGGCCCAATTACAGTCTGATTCCTACTGGGAAACGCGTTCCTCTGTGTGGCTTGCTTGATAATGAGGATTTCATTAACACGTTGTAGGGGATGCGAACCCTGCCTGCTGGAAATGGGGCCGAAGCGGCCCTCCCTTCAAATAGCAGGTGTTTTCTCCGTCATCTGGAGGGCGAGGGTGGAGCGGAATATGCAGATGTCCCCTGTGGCAAGGCTAGAGAGAAAGAAAGGAGCCAAAATGTGCAGAGCCCAGATAGAAACCTGAAGTTGGGGGCCGAAGCCGCAGCCCCCAGAGCCGTGTGAGTAGTTAACGGTGCTGCAGGGAGGGTCGTGCAAGTCGTGCTCTGCCCGCTGGCCCTTCGCAGGGCCCCCCGTCCGCACGCAGCGGCCTAACCCCTTCCAACAGCGCTCTGATCTCTCTGCCTAGAAAAGGACCTTGCTCTACTCAGGGGCTTCAGCAGATCCGCTCCTTCAGCCTGGCAGAAAATGGCTTTGTTCTATTATTTACAAAAAGCGTCAGGAAAAACCCGCAGTTGTGGAGGCTGCCTCCCTCCTGGGCCTTGGGGCTCAGCACAGCAGGTGCGCAGCACGGGAGAGCCGGGGAGAGCCTGCTGCAGGCGGCTTGGAGGTGCCTCCCATGGCCAGAGCCCTCCCGTGGCTGAGCCCTCCCGTGGCCAGACCACACCCCCCCCCCCCCGCCGTGGGATCTGGCACAGGTGTGTATACTGAGCCCTTGGCCCAGGAGGAAGGCAGGCCATGCCGCAGCTGGCCCACACCCCGTCTGACCACCAGGACACAACGCCCAGTGCGCATCTCAGAGCCTTTTCATACGGAAAGTGGACTGGGAGAGCTTCAGTCCGGCCTCGGCGCCCGGCTCTTGCTGTTCCCTTTTGAGAGTGAAGGCTGCCCCAGTGAGGCTGCACTGGAGAGTGAGTCAGCGTCTGCGAGTGTATTTCAATGTAAAGGCAACTTAAAATCCTCCACTAAAAAGGAATCAGAAAATCCCTTGCCCTGGAGCCTGCTGCCCCACAGCACACGTCCTGTGACAAAGAGCATAAATACAGAGAGACCTAGAAAGTCGTGTTTTGCTCTTAAAAGAAACTTTCTATCTCGCCAGAGTTACTACTCAAGATGGTTCCAGAAAACAGTCTTCAAGAGTTCAAAAGTGGCCTCGGAGGGGGAATTTCCTTACCCAGGATCCTTCACTAACAATGAGCCAGACTCTGCTGTGGGCTTCGCTCGGCAGCGACAAGCCAGCCTTTCAGGCAGATGCAGCTCAAACATCGCGATGTTCACTGAAATAGCAAACAATGCATCGACCTCGATGGCTGTCTGACTACCCGTTCCTCCACCCAGCCATCCGTCCATCATCCATCCATCCATCATCCATCCGTCCGTCCGTCCATCCATCCTTCCATCCATCCATCTTCTTCTTTATTCCAATAAAAAAACTTAAGGCCAGAACTGTTTAGATACTTGAAAGTAGGGAAAGAGGATGGAAGAGGGGACAAACGGGGAAGAAAAAAAAAGCAAGAGTGGATAAAGATGTGGTTTGTGAGGGGAGGCCTATGTCCTTTCAGATCTGGGAGGCCTGCCATGGAACATACATCCCATCCCAGCCTGGCGCCGGGCTCAGAAATGGTCATGTGACCCGAGTAGACCCAATCCACATTTGTCCTGGGACTTTGCCCAGAGCAACCAGGAAGGAGATGAGGGAGTGGGAGCCTGCCGCTGGTGAGGACCCCGTGAGGAAGCAGCTTGCTTCAGAAGGGAACAAAGCAGTGTCTGGAGAAGTGGGAGAGTGACATTGGTCCTAACGACGTCGTCTGGGCTCCCAGACCCAGCCGCATCCGGACTCTCGCCTGTGGGGGCCGAGCGCCTTGCTCTTCTCGTGGAAGTCAGTCTAAGCAGGGGGTTGGCCTCTAGACCCAGCAGTCCGGGTCGGTCGGACCAGCACAGGGGTTTCCCTCCTTTGTCTGGGGCAGCCCCCTCAGCAGGGCGGGGAGCAGAGAAGAGGGCAGCCTCGTCCCTGGCTGCTCGGACAAACCCTCAGAGGTTCACCCCAGAACCACCAGGCGTCTTGGGAGAAGGTGCTGCTAGGGATTCGGCAGCAGCGAGGCCGGACATGGCCAGCTCTCACCTGCCAGGGGTCCTTCGTGACCAAGGGTGTGCTTTCTGTCCTCTGCTCGTTTTCCTGGAACAATGACATTTGGTGCCCGAGTGACACCTGGCGCTCAGCGGTCAGGTGTACTTCATCTACTTACAGCAAGAACATCAGGCCAAAAAAATCACACTCCTAGGAAGCGTGTCATCTTTGCTCACTGTTGTGTTATAGTGTAGCTTTGGAAGTCCTTAACTACTTGACAGTCAAGAAACTCCATCTCCATGGAAATAATTTTTCCAGTAAGCTCTGAAGCCAACGACGAAGGGTTGGAAGAGCCCCTTCTCACTCCCAAAGGGATAGAAGGCTTTGTTTTATTTTTAGAAGCAAGATATCCTGGATTGTATATCTTAGTTACAATGATTTAGGCAGCAATGAAACATTAATTCTAAATAATGGAAATCCTATTTTTTACTTTCCTATTGTTAAATAGACTGTCGACAATCCCTGAAAAATGTCTTCCTGGAATCTTCTTTAACTTTTTGAAATATAACACCAACATTTTCAGAACATTTTTCAATGTGCCAGACATTATGTTAGGTACTTGGATTCGAATGAAAATATTGCCACTGTCTCTGCCTTTGCCTTTAAGGGGATAACAGCTTCATCAGAAGGAAGGAGGAGGGGTTGACATGAAAAATGCGGCTGCAGGATAGAGTGATAAATGCCAGAGCCAAGTGCTATAGACACAGACAGTAGAGCAGGCGAGACCTCAGGCTTCTCCGCAAACCGTAGCCACGGGCGGAATTCTGGAAAGGTCTCCATGGAGCTCCCAATCATCATGCGGGTGAAGGGAATTTGATTCTAAAGATGCTAATGTTGAACTGCTCATGCCCTGGCCCCACTTTTCAGCATTTCGGGGTTGCGGGATGCTGTGACATCGTAGCGGGAGGACATCAACCCACACGTGTGGCCGTGGCGGAGCTGGTCCCCAGACCGGCTCGGTGCCTGAGTGACCCTGGAATTCTGTGGCCAAGAGAGTTGGTTGGCCTTGGTTGTGCTTGGCGTCCACCCGTGTGGAATTGGGGGTTACCTCCGTGGGCTCTCTCCCTGAGCTGGGAAATGCTGGATTTTTTATTGGGTCATACTAATGACGTTAAATGTTGCTTTAAATTGTCACATCGGACCAAGAAACACTTATTTAGAAAGCAAGCTGCTGTACCCCCAAGATCCTCAAGAGGACACAGAAGCTGATGATGGTCAAAGCCAAGCTTCTAGGATAAGAATTCTCACTCTAATCCAAGATATTTCTTGCAAGAATAGAGTGTTAACGAGACAGTGTTCCTGCACCGGAATCTGTCTCTACGTGGTGACAACTGGGAAGATGAAGGTAAATCACACGTTTTGCTGGAGCACTGGTGCACACTGGGGGGCTTCCCACAGGTGGAGGCAACCCACACCATGTGTTTGTTGCAACACCGGCCCCCAGATGCGCTCTGACCTGAGGTCCCATTGTTAAGAAATATGTCACAAGATGTCACTTCCATTTTCCACTAAGAATTTATTGTTCACTTTTGTGGAGAGTTTAGCACATTTTTAAATACTATTTAAAAAATTTTAGTAAGGCCATTATAAAATGGTAATGTGCGTTTAATATTTTACTTATACAAATGCACATTTCTGATTTTTACAATGTTTATAAATTTTGCAGTTGAAATTTTTTTTTTTTATTGTACGAATTCTGAGCACTAATTTTAAATCCAGCCTTGCTACTGGTATCGAAGGGGAACTTGACTGGATGTATCACGCTGGAGCTCGAACGTTAAGGGGCATGTGTCCAGCCGTGTGCAGTGTGAGGAGACACCAGGAGCCCGGGCAGTTCTGCGGGAGCCCAGAGGAAGCGGGAGAGCAGGTACTGTGGTCCGACCCCAGGGGATACTGCTCCCCACATTCATCCGCAGCCTCCTTTCCTGGTGGGACAGAAAACAGGGATCGACCGACCCTGAGGATGGAAGAGGGGACAGGAGGACAATGCTCGTGGGAAGTCGTGGGTACACAAGGAGCAGCTCCCGGGGTCAGGCCGACCGGCTGGAATGGGCAGCTCCTGCCAGCTCCGCTCCGCTCACGGCCCCACACGCCCCACTGGCCCAGCTTCTAAGAGAGGCTGGTCTACAGATGGTCTCCCTCCTCCCCCACTCCAGCAACGGGCAAGAGCAGAAGAAGGAAGGCAGGCAGCAGCCAAGTCAGTGACAGAGAGCCACCTGACAGAGGGGGAGGGGGCACCAGCAGGCTGCTCGGGGCGGAGGAAAGCACGTGACACGGGAGGAGCAGCGGATCATAGGACAACATAGAAGTAAGCAGAGGCCGTCCTCAGATGTCCCCCAAACTTATGTCCTTCCAGGAACCGCAGAATGTCACCTTCCTTGGAAATGGAGTCACTGGATGTAATTGTTGAAGTGAAGGTGAGCTCATACTGGAGAGGGGCAGGCTGTCAGTCCCATATGACTGGTGTCCTTAGAGGGAGAGGGGGGAGACCAAGGCGGGGACTGGCAGATGTAACGCGCCAGGGAGCATGGCGGACCGCTGGGAGGAGGCAACGAAGGACCCTCCCCCAGAGACCTAAGGGACGCGGGTCCTGCCAGCACCCCGATTTTGGACCCCTAGCCTCCAGAACTTAGAGACAACACCGTTCTGCTGTTCTAACCACTGTGCCATGGCAGCCCGGGAGCACAGATGCAGGGGGCATTTTAGGGAACGTTGCTGGCGACACCAACTCTCTCCAGCGCTTCTAGAGAGGCACTGGGGGAGCTGGCAGTCCTCCGACTATCTTTGGCTACTAAACTGTATTTTTTTGTATGTGGCACCAAGCAAGCCTGAGCCATGTGGGGCCCTGGCTTACATTTGGAATAAAATGTGCTGGAGTTGACGTCTGTTTCACAGGATTATTGTGAGGCCTACAGGACACGGTCTGGGTGACCTATGTCAGGTGCCTGGCGCACAGGATGTTACCAACAGCATGTCGTAGGTTTTTGTGTGTGTTTTTTTTTTAATTGATTATTGGCAGCAAATAGGCAAATGTCAAATACAAAGTATTTGTTACGTTTCTCTTTTTTTTATTCTAAGGTTTCTGACAGGTCTTTGACAAAACACAAGTGCGCGAAGATTTTACTGAAAGATCTATTTGATGGGGTACCCGAGCGCCCGACTCTGGAGTTTGGCTCAGGTCATGCTCTCAGGGTGGTAGGATCGAGCCTGCATCAGGCTCCACACTCAGAGCGGAGTCTGCTTAAGATTCTCTCTTTCCCTCTCCCTTTGCCCCACTCCCCCACTTGCACTCTTTCTCTCTCAAATAAACAAAAAAAAAATCTTAAAAAACTAAAGATCTATTTGCTGATATATAAAGATATCTAAGTATAATAAAGGTAGCTCTATTTACTAGAAACTTGGAAAAATTAAGGTGAAGTGTAGCAGAATTAATAAACTGTGACAACTAGATTCAAAATAGTTCAAACAGCACAGTCAGTACTTACCACCCCAATCCGAGGCACGCGATTTCTCAGGTCCCAGTGCACAGAGTTCGATGGCTCTAAGACATCTTAAACGGAAGGATGATGGGAGTTGATTTTGAATTTTTCGCAAGAGTCACTATACAGTGTGGACTTGAAATAGGTTTGGCTAACAACCCTCCTGCTAGGAAACTGTATGAGCTCAGGTGAGGAGAGAGTTCCTCCTCCGTCCTGCGGGGTGATCAGGCTTCAGGGCTGCCTCGCCGAGCAGATGGGGCAACGGCTGGAAAATCTGCCGGCGCACGTGTGCCCAGAGCAGTGCTGGAGGGAATCAGTGGAGGTGAGCATGGAACACGGACGTCTACTGACTCCGTTAACAGAAAACTCGGGGGAGAGCGAGCGCCTTTGGAGACCCGGTTTCTGTGCTCTGTGCAGATGCCACTCTTGTGCTCTGGAATGAATGTGGTGGGTGAGAGTTTCCTCGCTGTGGACGTACTTTGGGGTGCTCTCTGCCAGCAGGATGACTCTGCCCCCTTCCAGAAGGGATAGGCCTCTCGCAATTGCCCGCTCCTTTACTTCCCGAATACTTCCCGGCTTTGGGCACCCAGGGGAAGGACAGAGGAGCCTCCTGTTTCCTTGGAAACTGTGATCCTAATGGAAGGAGAGCCCCATAAATAAGTGAGTAAATAAATGAACAGAACACTTTCACTTACTGATGGACGTACCTCAAAAATAAGAGGATTCTGTGTTGGATGCCATGTGTGGGGCTGGGGGCACTGTTTTCCGAGGTGGGCCGGGGGGGGCTTCTTGGGGGTGGTGACCTATGAGCAAGACCTGAAGGTCAAGGAGCAGAGCGCGAGAAGACCCCAGACAAGACGCTCCAGGAGTGGACAGCAAGTGCAAAGGCCCGGAAGCAGGAGCGGTCCGCACCATGGAAGAGAGGCACCAGCGGGGCTGAGCGAGGCAAGAAGGGCCCTCAGGGAGACACAGCCGGAAGTAGACGGAGCAGGCCACGCGAGCCTCTGAGGCTCTTCAGCTCCTACCCTCACAGCGCGTGGAGCCTGCTGGGTACCACGAGGCGGCCCTGGATCCCGGAGCTGAATTGTCCTGGGTTCCCCAGCAGGTTGGACGGGTGGACCCGGCCTTCAGCCACGACGCCCCGACACGCAGAGGAGGGTCAGCTGACGCCAGGTGAAGAACCATCACTGGTGGTCTATCCGTTGCCCCAGAGGTGCCACTGGCAGGAGGGGGTCTTGTGGGGGACCTGGAAGATGGCCGGCAGCAAGAACAGGCTGCCGGGTGGCGGCAGAAAACAAAGGCACAAGCATCCGGGACCCACACGGTCTGTCTGGGCAGCAGGCTGGGCATGAAGCTCCGCCCGGCTTTGGCGCACTGCCAGCTGGAAGCAGTTCGTGGTGGCACTGGGGCCCCTGCTAGAGCGTCTGAGAGCCAAGCACCAGGGATGGGGAATGCACACGGGAGGCTAGCTGGCTGTTTCCGAAGTCTGGGAGGCTCAGGGAGAACCGGGAAGGAGTAAGCAGGCTTTCCCTTCGGGCCAGCTGCTGGCTTTGGGATCAAGTCTCATGAGCCCAACGCGCCCCGTGCTGCAGGTGCACCTCCGAGGGAGGCAGAGGCCTGGTGGGCAGAGGCTGGGAACACAGCCACCGAAGGGCTGGGCAGTGGTGATGAGAGGCCCCTCTGCTGCGAGCTGCTCTCGCCTGGTCGAGGAGCCCAGCTTTTCCTGTCTCCCTCACAAATGTTCCAGGATCCCCCCCCCCCCCCGCCTACCACATGCACCCCCATGAGACCTGGTCATGCTCAGGACCGGGACCGGCTGAACAAGCCCTGCCACCTTGGCCCCAGTCCCCCAGACAGGTGGCTCTGGACCAGGATTCTGCTGGGAATTCTGGAGTTCCTGGACACCACCCAGCCCTGGCCCCAGGCCACTGATGTTCCCACCCGGGAAGGGGGCAACTCCTCCACCTGCAAGAGCCAAGTGGGGTCCCACGGGTCCCTGCAGTGGCGCAGCATCCCCTCCTGGCCCTGGAGGGAGTCCAGGTTGCCAGGCACAGGGCCAAACTGAGCAGGGCTCCCTCTGCTGCTGTGTCTGGTTCCAGGAAATTCCCTCCCCTCCCCTGAAATAGGGCCACGCGGATCCTCTATTCCCCCAAGAACATACCCAAAATGTAGAAGCAAGTATAGCCCCCACAATCCACCCGCCATCCTGGTCGCAAGCCAGGGCAGGTGAACCACCCAGATTTGGGGAAGATTCTCTCTCGTGGGGATTAATCAGACCGTTGGGGAGAAGAGAAGGTACTCTCCAGGAATTATTTACGTGAAATGTTTCACACTAAAAAGTAAAAGTTTAACGGGTCCAGGAGCTATTTCCTGCTGTGCTGCTCTGACCAAATCTGGGACAAGGGTGGCATTCAGGAGACATCGCCGAGGTTGCCGTACTCACAGGGTGACCAGGGTTGCACAGTCTGGAAGCTAGAGTTATTACATGACGCGGTAGTATTATTATTATTAACAACGATCATTTAGTGAAGGTGAACAATGGTGTAACCAGTTTTGTGTGCAGACTCACATTGCAAATCAGGTTAAAAGTCTGTGTTTACATTAAGTAATTGATTAATTAATTCCCAGACAACTCACACACATGATACAAATTTCCAAAGGTATGAAGGGTACCGTGAAAAGTGAGCTCCCCAGTCCCTTCTGGGCAAGCGGCATCGGGAACACTTCGGCGATTTCCCTCCAGATACAGTTGACGTGTATGTTCACGAATGATAAAGACCACGCACACTCGTCCGCGGCTTATTTGTGACTTTGCACTCAACGGCGCGTCTTTGCTGACACCCGCTACTTTGGAGTTGGCCCATCTCCGCACATATGACACCTCAGTCGATGTAATGATTGCGTGAAATTCCACTTCTACTTATGTTGTCAGCCCCTCCCAAGGCCCCTTTGTTGCCCTGCTTTGCTGTTACACACAACACCTCTGTGAACAAGCTGGTGTGAGTCCTCTCACATGTGTGTGAAGGTCTGTGACACACGGCTTTTCAGAGTGTGGTCCCCGCAGCTCTGAGACCCTTCCAGGGAACCGGCAGGGGTCTTCCTTGTCCAGCTTCATTCCGGAGCGTGGCCAGATTTCCTGCACATTCTTCAACCACAGCAACATATCACACAGGCTGGATGCAGATGTGGGTGTGGGGGCCCAGCTATCTTCTCTCAGGCCAGACATCAAAGAAATCTGCAAAAATAGAAAACAATACCCTCTTTCACTAAATTTTTTGAAAATATAATTTTTTAATTAAATATGTGCTGTTCATGTTATCATGCAATGGGTTTGTTGTTATTTTATAACGTAATAGATATCTTTCAAATTTCAGTTTTAATTTCTAATATGGTAAATATCAGTAGTTTTCAGGGTCCTCAGCAATTTTTAGTGTGTAAAGCGGTCCTGAAACCAGAAAGTTGGAGCATTGCTGCTGTGATACACTATTCTAGAAGTGGAATTGGTGGATAAAAGTATGTACTTTTACATTTTGATAGATATTGTCAAATATCCCTTCATGTAAGTTCTATCAGTTTACATTCCTACCAGTGATGTATACAGTTGCCTGTTTCCTCAAAGCCTGTCCAGCCGGTGTTACTAAGTTTCTTGATCTTTGCCTACCTGATACTTGAAAACACTACCTCCTTGTAGTTTAATTTTGCATAAACTTGAGTGTAACTTTATAGAGTTGAGAACCAGTGGTATTTTCTTTTTGGTCAATTATCCGTTCATGTTCTTTGTCCATTTTCTCACTAGATTATTTGTTGGTTTATTGATTTATAAGTGCTCTTTCTATGTTGAGGACATTGTCCATTTGTTTAGATATACATTGCACTTTCTTCTCTTACTGGATCTATTTCTGGACTTCCTGTTCTATTCCAATAGCTTTCAACAACTTCACAAAGAAAAATTTTCTAACCACTTGAGTTATTTATGAGCTGGCTTTCTTGCTAAGACATGGGCATGTTCTCAAAGGAATGTGTGTACAAAGACTGGCACGTTGGAGAAAAAGTTCTAGTTTTGTATAGAAGGTTGGACTAAAGTAACTCTAAGCTCCTTTGAAATACCATAAAAGCATCTCAAAGGAAGGGCCTGGTGTGCAGTTTCGACTAAGAGCATCAAGTGAGGCCTTTGGGGAGAGGCCCAACGGCAGGTGCAACAGGGTCTTTCTCTGAGAACTAAGAGTAGAATGTTGGATGTGGAATAAACTGTAGAGTCTTACATTACACGTGTGAAAACTGGAGCCAGAAGGAGCAAGAAGCTTGCCCCAGGCCCCACAGATGGAGAGTAGAACCCGGTGTCCACAGAGTCCTCTCTGCCCTTCCGTGACTCAAACACAGAGTGATTGGTGACTTAAAAATACTCTTTGGCATTCAAGCCCAGCGTGTTCATGCTTGTCACTTAAATTGTTCTTTATTGTTCCTTATTCAATCACAGGTTGTTTTAGGCATGACTGTCTTTCATGAAAGGACACCTGGCGGCCTTATCATGAGGATGGGGTGACGCTTGTGTCTTGGCTGACGCCGCTGCAGGAGAGGGCTGTCAGAGAGCTGATGAGCGGTCCTGGGACTCCCACGTTACTCACCAGCCGTGCACGATGCCTTTTTCCTTCACACTGTAACATCTCTGGTATAAGACGTGCCTTCTAGTTGATGACGGTCGTGTGTGACCTGAAACCGTGACACAGTTTTGCTGCAGATGTGAGAGCGTTGTGAATAAGAATACACTCTGTGAACAGCATGGAGACTCGTCATTCTTGGTGCTGTGGCTGGACACCTGTGGGCCCTGGAGTGTCCACCACCCAGTAACTCAGGTCATCTGAGGAACGTAACGAGTGACTTGTTTCTGGAAACCTTTCCTGACCCTTCTGTTTAGATTAAAAAAGACCAGCATAAACATGTACAGAATGGGTGTTAGGGGATCATGGAGCCCACTTGTAGGGAAAGCGAGTCCACAGTGCTCTTGAAGGCTAGCGGTCAGACCTGTGTGGGGAAGCCTGCACGTGTGTGGGGTGAGTCCACAACCTGGAAGTGTTGGCCGCTGAACTCGAAGAAGACTTAAAAACACCTCAACCACCCACAATGCTTCTACGTTTCTGTTCATGGTAGGTGCCTACAACCGAAGGGAAGCCCCCAGTAGGAGCACGATTCTCAGCGCTAGGATTCCACGGCAGAATTGTTTCTTGGGCAGCACATTTTTCACTTTCTTGTGACACAAAAAACAACGGTGAGGTTTTTTTTTTTTTTGATGGGGTCTCAGATCCAATGAAGTATGGCCCAGCTCTGCAAGAGCCCGTATCTGCCTATAATCACCCATATTCGCCTGTCACTCACTTGTTCAGTTGGTGGTTCATTGATTCACACACTCTCTTCTCAGCAAACACTTAGCGAGTGCCGGCTGTGCACTGTGGGCGGGGTCCTGATTGACGTTCATGAACGAGAGGGACTCCCAGCCCAGGACTCAGTGTCTATCTGATGGGCCATGAGGTCCTCCGCCCCTGTCGCTGACAGGGGACTGAACTGGATGACAATATGCGGCTGGAAATCTTTGGGCTTTGTAGAATGATTAGTGTGTGACCTAATATCACGATATTTAGTATTATGGGTTGATTTGTGTCTTCCCAAAAGAGACATGTGGATGTCCCAACCCCTCATACCTGTAATAAGGCCCCTGGAAAAGAGGTCTTCCC
Organism: Ursus americanus; assembly: GCF_024610735.1. Taxonomy (NCBI): domain Eukaryota; kingdom Metazoa; phylum Chordata; class Mammalia; order Carnivora; family Ursidae; genus Ursus; species Ursus americanus. The sequence goes on along the minus strand of NC_142137.1, from coordinate 74,217,381 downwards.
AGCTGCAATCAGGTTACCATGGGGCCATTAAAGGGGCTCCTAATCAACATGCCTGGGCCCTGAGGGGACCCGCAGGAAGAGGGCCATGTGATGACAGGGCAGACAGGAGTGTTGTGGCTGTAAGCCGAGGTGCAAGGAGCGCCCAGGCTGCCACAGCCAGAAGAGGCAAGGACTCCCCCGGACCTCAGGGGTTCTTTTTTTTTTTAAGATGTATTTATACATTTCATAGAGAGAGAGAGCGTGCACGTGTGCATGGGGGGAAGGGCAGAGAAATTCTCAAGCAGACTCCCTGCTGAGTGCAGAGCCAGACACCGGGCTTGATCTCACAACTCTGAGATTGGGACCTGTGCCAAAATCAAGAATCGGACGCTCGATAGACCACAGAGGTTCTGCACCTTGGTTTCAGACTTCTGGTCTCTGGAATCGGAACCAAGGGAGATACACTTTGCAGTAGTTTCTTACAACAGCGCTAGGAAGTGGGTGCACTTGGCTTTAGAGGTGACGTGTTCGTGTACTTGACTTTTCTCAGGACACTGGGGTTTTTGGTAGCGGGTGAGGCTCGTGGGCAAGTTGATGTCTACTCAGGGGAGGCTGTGAGAACCACCTTCCTTCCAACACACGTGTTCACGCTCTCGGTGAACGTCGGGCATCTATTAGGGAGGATGGACCACTCTGGGCTCTACCAGCTTTAACGCGTAATACAGGTGCTGGCCTGCCTCCCCAGCATCACAGTGGTGGGCAGGGAGAAGTGGTCGTCAGGTACAAAGGAGAAGATGCGCTGGCTAGGAAGGAGCCCGTTTTAATTCTATTGTCGGGGCCGCATTTTAATACCCGGAAGGCAGTGTGTATTTTCAAAAGGGTTTGTTGGATAATTGTGTAGGTATCACTCTGATCGAGAGAATGTGGTTTCTTACTTTGATCCATTCATTCATTCCACAAACATTTACGGTGCATTAAGAGGCAAACAGTTTTTGTTTTTTTTGCTTAAAATCCCAAAATTAAAGTAGTATTTTAGTTTAAAATTTAAAAATAACTAATAACAGCTTCCTGACCAGAAGAGAAAGGCTCTCTTGTGCCAACCAGCCCAGAGTGTTTGGTGGGAGGACCTTGGCTGGGCCAGCTTAGGGTGAGTTAATGGGTGCTTCGTTCGCTGGTCCTGGACATGGGCTCGGGGTGGGTCTGGGGAGCCCACGGAGTGCTGTGAAGTGTCAGCCCCCCTGTGACATGCACATCTAGACCAGGCCCACGACGTGGGGGACACAGAGACAGGCCTTCCATCGAAGTGACTTACGAGGGGAAAGCCGGGGTTCCGGGGTAGGGCTAGAAGGTTTGGGGGCCGAGGTTTGCCGGGGGGGTTAATGAAGGGGAGGGGGCTTCAAAAAGTCAGTTCTTGCCAATATGGCAAGAGGACATCCAGCCTTTTTCTTGGCTGAAACTAAACCCTCTGGTTAGGATTCCAGATCAAACAGAGGACCCCAGCTGAATATGAATTTCAGATGGACAACAAACACCTATTTTAAAATTTCAGTGTGTACCGAATATTGCAAAGGACACATTTATACCAACATGTGCTTGTTGCCTATCCGAAATTCACATTTAATATCCTGTATTTTTGTTTACTAAATCCAGCACCCCTACCTCTGGTTTCACATTTATTCTACAAGTGAAAAGTTCAAGCATAGACGAACTCTAAAAAAAAAAAATTAAAAAACAGACAAACATGGCGGGGTGATTTTTATTTGGGGTAATTCACTGTATTGTTGAGGGTTGTGTTTAACTTCTGTGGGCTTTGATTTTTCAATAAAGGAACAATTGGAGGCTGAAAACACCTGCCTCTAATAAATTCCCAAATCCATCATGAGATGACTAGAAGCAAAATATGCAGTAGTTCTCTGAGCTCCTGGGGAAATTGCATTTCATAATCAAAGGTATTTATTACAGCAATTTCTCCAGAAGCCTGCGTTCCTCAAGTTCCCCCTGGCTTCTCGGCGTGCTGCAGCGCTGCCCGCCGTCCCTCCCAGCGTGGCTTGCAAGTCCCTGGAGGAGGCAGTGAGGCCCTAACCTTCCACCCCGGAGACCAGAGTTCAGGCTCTGCTTCTGTTTTACTTCCCCTCTGGGGCCAGAACTGCTTTTGATGTCAGCTCTGTCCTTCTGCACGCCGCTGTTTGTTTAACCCTTGGAAGGGAATTCTGAAGCAAGCTTGGGAAAGAGGCTATGTAAACAGATTTCATGCCACCCTTTCATTGCCCGTCCGTGTGCATTCAGAAACGTGCTTTGTCCCCCTCAGCCACCGTGTGCAACGAACGGTACTCTCGTGTTTTCATTTCTGAATTCACACTGAGAACTGCATAACAAATTGAACGAAAATGAGTATTTTGATGGACAAGCACTCAGCCTCCTCGTTGTCATGGATCCGCTCGAGGACAGGTGTCTGGACTGTTGGGTTGCTTCGAGGCCGTGGTGTTGGCCTCTTCCTCCTCCGTTCTGTCCGCTCTCGGTACTGTCGTCAAAGCTGGCGAGCAAGGGAGGCTGCTGGTGCTCAGAGCTCAGGAAATGTATTTCATTTCCTTTGGAGGTACATCCGTCTTGTCAAAACAAGCGGCAGCTCCACCATCGGGAGCCCCGCTCAGCAGGGAAGCCTTAAACAAGGAACAGTCTCATCCATCATGGGTCACATGGTCTACTCTTTAAAGAAGGAAGGAGTGGTTAGGATTTTGAAAAAAAAAAAAAACCTCTCAAAGGTTTTTAGGATACCCTGGAGCTTTTATGGCCCTTAGTCCAATAGCAGAGATAACCCCATCTCCCATCAGCTATTCCTCAAGGACGTTTGTGTGACTCTCATGAAATCGGCAGCCACGTTTCCACCCACCTGTTTGTAAACAGGACATCGGATCACGTGTGAACCGTGAATGACCAGCAGGTAGAGAGCCCGGCGCACGGACGATGGTGGTAGAGGCCACAGATTTACCAACGGCTTCTCCGGGGCCTAGTCTTGAGCAAGTCAGCTATGAAGCAATGATCCCCACCTAGGATACTTCTTAAAATGGAGTCTGTTGTCGTTTTTCATAGGATGGATTTCAACAGACTCATTCTCTCCCCAAAATACTTTTCAGAAACATGTGTCCCCTGGTTATACGTACTTATATTTCTTCACTTCCTTTTATAGAAGCAAATTTCTTACCAAAACATTTCCTTTGTTCGCAACGATCTTTAGTTCCCGTGTTTGAGGGGTTGTTGCTGTCATTTTTGTCATCCTGAAAGACCCCCCAGGATTCCAGTAAATCAACACAAAGGAGAGGCCCCGGCCCACGCGCACGGCCTCCCTCCTCACGGGGCGGCCCGTGCCATCCACACAGCCTCCAACTTTCTCTCTCTCCCTCTCTCTTTTTGTAAACTGAGTAGTGTTTTCAATGCAAAGAGATGCCTGACAGTAGGAACCTGTAAAGGAGTCTTCAGAAGGGCAAACACTCTTGCTTTAAGTCTGTATTTAACGGTGACCTCCTAGTTCATGTGTGCTGTGGCCTTCAGTGTTCATTCCTTTTGCTCTCTGGAAGTGGAGCCCATCAGTGCTGGACGTTTCTTCCCGTTTCTGTCATAAAATGCTACCATGGTGCGACTAATTACAGGTAACGTTTTGCGAGGATAGTGTCCAAACCCTCAAGGAGCAGGTGCTCAAGGCCTGGTCTGAAGACAAACACGATATTGAGGATCCAGAAGAGCGGCGAAGTGCGTCCCCACAAGCGCAGCAAAACTGTTGTTCCGTCGGGTAAAACGTTGAGACCGTCAGTGGTCACCGCTTGACAGAGTGAGGCTTCACGCCTGTGACGGAGCCAGCCTCCCCGCCTCGTCGAATTTATGCCCATGTGCTGTGGCTTATGGAACAGAATATAGGATTCTTACTACCTAAGAGTAGGCAAATGTGGCCTTTTGATAGACATTTTCCCAATTCGCCTTTTTTATTCCCTCTCTCAGCAGTGTCTTTCCCGCGTAACGCCTTGTTCGGTTCCCCGTACCCATCACCTCGGGAAAGGGAGGGAGGCGTTTGCTGACTGACTCATGACGGTACCTATTAAAGGACCGATGGTCCATCCCGACGGAAGCATGGGGTGCACGTCATTTTTTGAGACGTTGGGAGGTGCCTTGCATTCTTTCCCCTACCAACTCTCCCAAGGTCAGGCTGATTGCCCTTGTCTTTTAGATACATAACCGAGGCACAGCGGAGGAGTGACGTGTTCCATCAATCAAGACTCATAGCTAATCAATACCCGTGTTGATGCAGAATCCAACCATCGGGAAGAAAGAGCAGGGATGCTGTAAACCGTCACGCGGTGATGATCGATGTCCGTGGGGAGGCTCCCGGCGCATTTGGCTGCGTAGCTCCAAGGCCGGGCCTGGGCCGCGTTCATCTTCCAGAGCCTAGAGTTGGGCCTGACTTAGGGCCTTGGGGAATGTTCACCGACTTGAATTACATTTTTGAGATGATGATATAGTTTTCAAATCATGAATGTTTATGAGATGCAGTTATTTTTAGTTTAGAATTAAAGTAGGTAATGAATTCTTACCACTTGACAATCAGCGATCTGCGTGGCATTTGGGATGACCTTTCAGTAACCATCGTTCTGGTGGAAGGGAAATTTACTAAGGATTCAAGTCTGAGATTTTTTTCCTTTTATTATGTGAATTATCATGTCTTGGTCCTGGGTCTTAAGACAAGACTCGGGTCTCAAGAATCTCAGTAATTCTCTTTCATCCACAAGTCTCTCCCCCATGCCCCAAATAATTTATTTTTAAATTGAAGAAAGCTGAATGACATTGGGCCTTCAACCCCGTCTCACCGAATGATCCCAGAAACACAGACGCTCACCAAGCTTTACTTCAACACATAACCCGTGAAGCAGTAAAATCTGACTATTTGCCTTAACATTTATAATTTCAGATAATCCTGATTAGATCACTGAGACTGTGATCAAAAAGTAGGTGTGTTTGTTTTGGAAGCAAAACCAATGACACAAGAACAGCAGATTTACTAATTTTGACACAAACAGAAACAAAAACTGTGGGCCACCCTGAATGCGTCTTCACGGCCTCTAAACTGACCTGTCACGTTGTGTGCCCCAGACCCTCTGATCTCACACTTTGTGCACCAGGCAGAGAGGACATTTCTAAAAAAGGACCGGCTGTTTGTGGACCGGATTCTCATTTCACAAACATTCAGAATCTACACTGGGGATGATATGGGAAAACGCTGTCAACTGAGTTGGGATAAAATGTTAGCAGGTGGCAAGCCCCCCCCCCCCGCCCCGTTTTAACAACTTATCTGGGGAAGTTGGGGGAAGAATGCTTGGAAGTCACTCTGTGCTCCTCTTTGCTTTGGTTTCCAATAATAATAGAGCATTTTAAGAATTATAGTAATTTTGGGGAAATGTTTTAAAGTAAGAGGAAATAAATTGCCTTCCTAAAAATACCTCACAGTGAATCAGGGAACTATTGACAGAATATTGTGAGAGCTGACGTGGAAGAGCTTGCTTTTCCAGGGGCGGCTAATGTTAAGACAGAGACATCGCTGGGCCCCAGCTTTCAGAAGGAGCCTCCCGACTGAGGGAAGAGCCGGGTTCTCGGTTGTGGGGCAGGGGAGACTTGGCAAGCAGTACAGCAAGTAACATGGGCAATGCCAGGACAGTGAGGTTGAGGACTTAAGCAGGAATCCCGGGTGTCCATAGGCAGCATCAGGACAGAGCGCCAGACGTGGTAATTCGCCCAAATTTGAACTATCAGTTTAATGCACGCCCAACCAACTGCCCCACAGAGATGTTCGTGGAGCTTTACAAGCTGATTCTAAAACAAAACAAAACAAAATAAAATGATGAAACGTTAAAAGCCCACGAATGGTCAACACACACAGGGAGAGGGAATGTGAAAACCAGATAACATTCATTATGAGCTATTAGGATGCAAACACAGTGATCCGTAGGGACACCTGCGCCCCAGTGTTCATAGCACAATGTCCACAGTAGCCAAACTATGGAAAGAGCCCAGATGTCCATCGACGGTTGAGTGGATAGAGAAGATGTGGTATAAATATACAATGGAATAGTACTCAGCCATCAAAAAGAATGAAATCTTGCCATTTACAACAATGTGGATGGAACTGGAGGGTATTACGCTAAGCAAGATAAGTCAGAGAAAGAAAATTATCATACGGTCTCACTCATATATGGAATATGAGAAGCAGCACAGAAGATCATAGGGGAAGGGGGGGAAAACATACAATAAGATAAAAACAGAGAGGGAGACAAACCATAAGAGATTCTTAACTTTAGGAAACAGACTGAGGGTTGCTGGAGGTGAGGCAGGTGGGGGGATGGGGTAACTGGGTGATGGTCATTGGAGAGGGCACGTGATGGAATGAATCACTAGATTGTACCCCTGAAACTGATAATACACTATATGTTAACTAAATTGAATTTAAATTTAAAAAAAATTAAAAATAGGGAAAAAAATTAAAAATAGGGAAAAAAAGACAGTTGCTGATAATATAAGAATATAGAAAATGGTCAGTGGATTACAGCAGACAGCCCAGACGCAAGCCCACACCCACAGGACCTTAGCTTCATGACAGAGCAGTCACAGCATTGCAGAGGGAAAAAGAGGAATAACCCATCTCATAAAGCCAGAAAAAGTGATTATTCACTTGGAAAAACCAGTGAGCATGGATTCCTGCTTCACGCCACATCCAAAGCAATTCCAAAAGGTCTTAGGACTTATACGTCCAAAGAAAACACTTTAAAACCTCTGGTAGAAAATACTGGTGTATTTCTCTCTGTCCTTGTGGTAAGGAAGGAATTCTTAAATAAGAATCATAAGTGTTAACCACAAAAATAATACATGTGATTCTATTAAAATTAGAAATTCTACTCATCACAAAGACAACACAGAGAAAACACAGACTATAAATGGGAGAAAATATTCTCAGTGCATTTAACCTGAAAGAATCAGTGTCAAGAATATATAAATAACTAAAACCAATAAGAAAATGATAAATAACCCTGTAGCAAAAAGGAGCAAAACTCTGCCAGGCATTTCAGGAAAGAGAGAACACAAACACCCCATAAGAAAATTAAGAGGTCGTTGGCCTCCTTACTAATCAGAGAAATGCAAATCAGGGTTCCTGATTTGGAGGTCTGGGGTGGGGGGATCCACGAATTTGCATTTCTGAAGAGTTCCAGTTCTCAGATGCCTCAGTGCGGAGACTTAACTTCCATAACTGCTGGCTGAAAGAATATCTTTTAATACAGAAAGTACAAAAATGACAAAAGCTGAATAAAATGCTCCTCCTTAGGCTTGAGGTCACGCACACACCTGCTAAGGCCACAGCAGGAAGCCACAGGAGAAGGGGGAGCACCGGCTGAGGGCAGTGCTGCTACAGGGGTGGGTGGGGGGGGCACAGATGGGATCATCAGTGTGGAAGGTGTCTGGTGGGGGAGTGCTGGGAGTGTAGGGCTTTCATTGCATTACTGAAAACAGGGACGTGAATACATGAAATTAATAAAATGCAAGGGAGCAGGAGAGTCCAGTATGAACCAGTGATGAGGAAATGTCACGAATCAAGAAAAACCAATTCAGTGATATGAACTTGAGTTCCATTTAAAAACATACAAAACAAAAGAAAAAAAATCCATGGATCCCAGTCTGAACAGCAAGCTAAGAAGGTTGCCAGATGGATGTGAAGAGTCCCACACACGGAGCCCAGGAAACCCTGGAAGAAGACAGGTCAGGAGTGACGCAGTACCAGTCCAGGTGCCTGCAGAGGGGGGTGGGCAGCAGGCTCGCTGCTGGGCTGCTCTCTCCCTTCATCTCCACTCGGGCATGGGGGCGTGGGGAACACGTCAGGTGAGGTGGAAGATGAGGGACGGTGGGGAGACAGTCAGGTGTGAGCACGTCCCAGCACATCCCTGAGTGGCCTGTGCAGATTACTCATCTGTAGACTAGGGCACCCACTCTGGGGTCAGTGTGGGCATGATCTTGGGCAGGGGACGGAGGGTTGCTCTACAGACGGCCAAGCTAAGGCAACACCAGCCCTCGGGAACTGGTGATAAGAAGGTGAAGAAGTCCAACAATACGCTTCGGCTGCGTCTCCTTTCCACCTGGGTCTCCTTGGTCACCCAGATGCGATGGAGCCCTCCCCCACCCACTTGCTCTTTCTCTGTCCACCGACCCAGCTCTGCTTTGCTTCATGGTGTTTCTCACCATCTGAAGCTGATGTACATGTACCATTAACTTACTTATTGGACACCTGCTCCAGAAACTTGCAAGCTCCAGGAGGAGCTTCTCCACTAGCTCCTTACCCACGGGGACAGACAGGGTGTTCTACATGGAGTTCTCTGTGAGTATGGGGTGATGGATGATGGAGGGGGGGTAGGAGGGAGGGAGGAAGGACAGAGGAGGGAGGGAGGGGAAGGGCAGGTCCAGCAGAGGAGAAATGACTGAGGAACCCCCCTTGCTCTGTGCTCCAGTCTCACCTCCAGCCAGGGGTCTCTCGCCGACCCTGCTGTAGCACCCACAGGACCCAAGGGTGTGGTGCTTCCCGCCGAAGCCTGGTCCACCAGGGGCAGGCTCGCTTCTCTGGGTTCCCTTCGACATCACTGAAGCTTTCATTAGTGAACCCTAAAAAGTGTCTCCTCACCTGGGCTTTCAGAGCTCCGAGTCCCTCCCTTTCCACATCCCCTCCCCAGCTGGCTTCCCTCTGGCCACAAAGGCTGGCAGCACTCACAGGGGTCTTGCCAAGGGCCCTGGCCACCTTGATCCAGAAGCGCAGGGTCTCCACGCCTGGTGCTGGCCAGCAGCCCCCTGAAGACGCTGAAGCCTTTGCCAGCAAGACCCCGGGGGGCGAGTCCCCTGGGCAGGCAGCTGGGGTCTGATCCTTCCCCAAGGTGGGCACTGCGATGAGCATCTCTTCAGGGTCTACTGCGGGGAGAACCATCGTGTTGTTCATTACGGAGACCATCTTCTAGCCTCACTCCAACATTCTGACTCATCCAAAACCCACTCAGGAATCACATCGCTCTAAATTTCTGATCGAGTAGAGCTCGTCAGTCCTGCGGGAGCATTGACACCGGCCAGGCCCAGACCCCACTCCCAAGGCTTCTGACTTGGCTGATCTGGGTGTGGCCTGTCCATCAGGATTTTTTTTTAAATCACCCTGAACTGTTCTAACAGCAGCCAAGATTGAGAGCCATGACTACAGCCAGGAAGTGACCTCCAGTTCTTAGAAAGGAGACACGAAACCATGAGCATTGCTGGGCAGGTCCATTCTGTTATGGGTTGACTTATGTTCCCCTAAATTCCCATGCTGAAGCTCTAACCCCCAGGACCTCACCTTATTTGGAGTTAGGGTCTTTATACTTGTAATCAAGCTAAAATGAGGTCTTGGGGGGCCCTGATCCAATACGACTCATAAACAGGGGAAGTTGGGACACAGATGTTCACAGAGGGAAGATAATGTGAAGACGGGGAAGGACGGGTCTGAGAGAGAGCGAGGCTTCCGGAGAACCCGCCTGCAGACGGTGGGGAGACCGCTCCTGTGCTTGGGCCCCTGGTCTTTGGGGTGTGTTCCTGCAGCGGCGGCCCAGCCAAGCACACACAGCATACGCAGATCTCTGGCTAGAGTGAGTGAGGGGCCTCATGGCTTGTGAGCTGGATTCCCGGCCACAACTATTTCACCTTCCAAGTGCACATGCTATGAAATGGGCATGTCATTACCATCCTTCCAGGTGACAATGCTGAGGTTCAGAGACACCGAGCCCCGGGCGACACAGGTGTCCACTGGGGCTGCGAGCCCCGATCTACGCCCTGCCCCACGAGAGCCGGGGAAGGTGCTGGGGCTGGATGGGGAGGGCATGGAAGAGCAGGACTGAGGTGCCGGGGGACATCTCGCCTGTCTGACCCTTCTGCTCAGGAAGCTGATGGCCGCCTCTGGGCTCCTGCCTCTGTTTCTGGCCGTGCTCCATGGTGGGAACCTCAGGGTCCCGACCGAAAACTCAGCTACCGTGGTCTTCCTTCCTCCCTCCCTGCAGCTCACCCTGGCGGCTTCTGGAAGTCAGGGGCAGGCCAGGGCCCACCTGACTTCTAGGTGTCACGAGCTGGGTGACACAGCCTGTGCGGGGAGGACCTTCACCCCTGCAAGGGAGCCTTTGCTTGCTCTTGAGTGGAAGTCGACAGCGCCACATAATTTTTCCTTCAAATTAGAGTTTCCAGACTGTAGTCCCTGAATCCTCTGGGGTGAGTTAATGCAGCTTGACACCCTGACTTTAAGCTCCTGCTTTGCCTGACCTCCTTTTCCAATCAAGTCATGGCTTGCGAGGTCAGCGGCAGGCAGGGTGCTGGCAGAGCCGGTGCCTGGCGGGCATCTGACCGCTGTTCTGGGGACTGTGCTGATGAAGGTACCAGGGGAGCTGACAACGATCTGTTCATCTGTTCATTGTCTTCCCTGTTTTGAAAATATATTTGATGAAAGGCTTTCATTTAATTCTAGCTCCATTTATTATAGCTCAGTCTCTGAATTAAAATGCAGGTAGGGGAACGCCTGGGTGGCTCAGTCAGTTAGGCATCTGCCTTCGGCTCAGATCATGATCCTGGGGTCCTGGGATCGAGCCCCACATCAGGCTCCTTGCTCAGCAGGGAGCCTGCTTCTCCCTCTGCCTGCCGCTGCCCCTGCTTGTGTTTTCTCTCTCTTTCTGACAAATAAACAAATAAATAATCCGTAAAAATAAATAAATGAAATAAAATGCAGATAGGAAACATCTACCCAGTGACTTGCACAGCCCCTGTTCTGGAATACGGAATCGGCTCCAGCTACATACCTGCAGACTTAGTAACATAACCATATTTGCTCCTGGAACTCTTCCCGGAACCATAACCCCCCCAAACCTCATTCTCCTCCCTGTACTGCAGTCCTCTCCTTTTTGGGCTTTAAAACATGGTCCTCAGCTATCAGCAGAGGTTCCCTAGAACATTCAAGATCAATTGTTTTCACAGCGAGGAAGAATGTGAGCTTGGTTACTCAACTTTGGAACGCCATATGAATGCAGATTGTTCTCCTCGGGATGGGGGATACAAGTTCCCCTTCTTTCCTTCATGCCTGATTAACTGCCCCCTTCCCATGCTCCCCCATGACCTTTGAGCTTCAGACCTCCTTCTGGGGCTTTGGCCACAAGGTTAGCTCTTTGGGGGTATTTACTGGCCATTCTGGTTTCAGGTAAGAGGGGACAGGCTGGGGGAGTGAGCCTCGTCTCTGTTCTAAGTCATGTTCTTGGGTTCTGTCTGCTCATATCAACTGCCTCTTGCTTGGACTAGCATCCATTCTGCAATGAGGAATCAGCTTTCCCCTATTTAATGAGCAGCACAGTGTTGAAGTCGGCGTTTTCATGGTCACCAAGATCCAGCTGACGCTGAGTGCCAGAGTGAGGCGCGAGTCCCGTAAGTACAGACGGCGGGGGGCTGCTGGGAACAGAGAATGGGACTTCCCTCTTCCTTTGGGGGGGAGTGGTAGGCGCCTCCATCTCCACCTCAATTCAGGGAGCCGGCTTTGAGAACAGCCTTAGGGACTATGCACGTTCCCCGAGTGCCCCGTAGCCTACGGATGGCAGAGGGCTCGTGTCTGATCCCTCCCAGAAAACTTGGGGGAGAAGGGGTGGCTCAGGACTACAAAAGCGGCTCCAAGGGGAGACGGCCTTCCCAGGATCCAGGTGGACCTTTGAGGTTTTCTGACCCCGGGGTGCTAATGAACGGTGTGTGTGTGTATGTATGAAAGCACGCATCTCTGCAAGCACACGCATGTTAGTGAGAAAAGCAAGGGCTGTGTGTGGGGAGAATGTGGATGCCATGTTGGCCACGTGACAGAGGAGCCACTGTCCAAGTCCTGGGGTCCTGATCAGTCTCCTGGGGCTGCCACGGAAATCACCACAGACTGGGGCTTGCAACAAGGAGAACGTGCCCCTTTCGGGTCTGGAGGCCAGTGTCTGAAATCAGACCTCAGAAGGCTCTAGGGAAGGAGCCCTGCTGCCTCTCGTGCTCCTGCTGGGACCACCTGTCCTTGCTTTGGGTGGGACCACCTCTGCCTCTGTCTTCATGGGCCTCCTTCCAGGAGTGCTCCTTCCTTGCCTCGGATCTTCCCCCCCTTTCTATTTGAGGACACCAGCTGTCAGATTTAGAGCCCACCTTAAGTCCAGGGGGACCTCATCCTGAGATCTCAAATCCAACTGCGAAGACCCTTTTCCAAACGAGGCCATATTCACAGGTACTAAGGGTGAGGACTTGGACACATCCTTTGAGGGGCTCAGGCCTGAGGACAACATGGCAGACAAGAGATCCCCAACGGTGGAGAGGAGGGCAGAGGCCTCCACAGAGCCAGGAGCGCAGCCCCGAGGAAAGGGGCCGGTTCCCCCGCCAGCGCACAGAGCATCGGGCCAGACCACCGCCCTGGCCCCGTGAGACCTCCACCGTCGCCTCATTGCCTGTGCTCTGAGCCCCCTTCCAGAGCTGGTGTAGACCGCCACGTGCCAGGTGGGTGGAAGAGAACCTTCTGACTAAAAAGTGAAAAGTGAGCACCTCCCCTTCCCTGGCTGAGACGCCTACTTCAAATCAAGAGTGAAAATGTGATCACTAGACAGGGCTGGGCTTCTTAATAGCTAAGCAGGCTATGTTTGTGGTTAAAAATGAAGAACATTTTAGAGCTTGAGACTGACCAGAAAAATCCTGGGATTTGTCCAAATTTCATCCAAGTAAATAGGAAAAAAATCATCACAAAATCAATTTAAAGAGAAAGTGGGAAACAACAACAACAACAACAAAAATTGTCATTGTCGGGGCGTCTGGGTGGCACAGCGGTTAAGCGTCTGCCTTCGGCTCAAGGCGTGATCCCGGCGTTCTGGGATCGAGCCCCACATCAGGCTCCTCCGCTATGAGCCTGCTTCTTCCTCTCCCACTCCCCCTGCTTGTGTTCCCTCTCTCGCTGGCTGTCTCTATCTCTGTCAAATAAATAAATAAAATCTTTAAAAAAAATGTCATTGTCTGCAATGATTTCAAATATATTTTGGTGGGACTGACTATTGAGAACATTGCCTGCCTCAGGGCCAGGAAGGGGCTGACCCCCGTCTCCCCCTGGAATATGACTCAAAGACTGAAGCAAATTGTTTCTGTGTCCCGGTGTCAGTATCTGTAAGGAGTTGACATGGGGTGTTGGGAATGATCCCGTTCCTGCCCTTTCTGACCTCGCTGTCCCTGTTGCTTTGAGCCTGTGTGGTTGCCCTCTGAATGCCCGTCATGCCCGGGGCAGCAGGAGTCTGTTTTTGCTTGCGGTCAGAGAGCCCTCACTGGCCCACAGCATCCCCATCTCCCAGCTGTACTTGGGGAGACAGTTCAGTTAACGGGGTTCCCATCTGTGTGATGCAGGCATAATGCTTGTCCCGCGGCAGCTGCAGACATGAGTCACATACACCCTGGCCGAACGGAACAACCCGTGTCTTCGTCCATCTGGACTGCCGTAAGAGCATCACACAGACCAGGCGACTTACGACAGCAGAACCGTATCCTCACATCCCGGTTCGGGGTGCCAGCCTACTGGGGCGAGTGCTGTCTTCGGGGGCAGACGGCCGTCTTCTCACCGTGTGCTTCCAGAGCACAAGGACAGGGAGCTCCCAGGGCCCCTTTATCAGGCACTAGTCCCATTCATGAGGGCCACACCCTCATGACTGGATCAGCTCCCAAAGGACCCACTGCCAATACTCACCTTGGGGGTTAGCTTTCCAGCTTATGAATGTGGGGGGACACCGAGATTCAGACCATGGTCATGTGTGTGAGTGCCCTGTAAACTGGACCCTTCTACAGCCAATGCATTATATTCACATTTGTATACCGTGCTTTTAGGGCCGCGAGTCCCCCAACTTCACGGTATATGAACCCCACTCCAGTCCCTTGTTCCGATCCTGGCAGCAGTGAGGGTAGCTCCCGGGGAGGGCGGGTGCTGGTTGGATCCTGAGCTCGCACATGTCTGCCCCAGAGCGGAATTTCACAAGAATGGCTGCGTGGAGAGGGTTCTGGAAAGGCGCGGTCTTCGCCACGTGTGAGTGAGGTTCTGTGTGGTTGTGTGTCTGTGATGACGGGGTGGGGAACGGTGCCCTGGGACAAGGTTCCTGCCTGGGGAACAAACCATGGCTTTCATGAGAAAATGCATTTGTGTTGTAAAAAATCACCAGCACCTGAACACAACGTGAGGCGCCCGTGCCCTACAGACTCCTGCTGGAGACATCGGCCGAGGCCCCGCGGGGACCCACGACCCTTCCGAGGCCTCCTCGCATGCGGGGTGGGGCGCTGCTGTGCAGAGGGGGGTCTGCGAGGCCGCCTGGCCTTGGGCTCAGTCCATTTCTTCTCCTACGTGCTCACTTGTCGCTCTCATAAGCAGACAACAGTTCAGGGTCCGACGCAATCCAGCACACGCTGAGATGCGTGGATGCACCACATACACCGTGTATGAAGGTAGTTCAAGGGCTCTGGGTACGGGAAAGCACACCAGAACGCGCATGAGATTCAGACCCGCTCACACAGGCTCTGCAAAGCCAGACGGGCTTCGGAGCCAAGCTCTGAGCTCACAGAGCATCTGCTCAGCTTCCCCGCTTCTCCATCTCAGATAACGAGACCGCAGTTCTTAACGGACCTGAGCGCTGCGCTCATGGACAACTCATGCGCCGAGAAAGAAACGCAGGAGCTCCTTTCCTTCTGTTGTCCGAGCCCTCTGACCACGTTCTCTGACCACACGCCCTGACCACGCCCTCTAACCACATCCTCTGTCCACTCCCCCTCTCCACGCCCCTGACCACGCCCTCTGTCCATGCCCTCTGGCCATGTCACCCCAGAGCACATTCGTGGTGAGGTGTCTCTGCTTGTATCAGGGTGCTCTCCCATAAGTCTCCAAATAATTCCCAATAATCAGGCAGGTGGATAGAGCTGGCCGTATCTTTATTTTCACGGTTGGTAAAAAGGTACTGAAGGCTTAGTTACATTGTCACAAAAGTAATGGTGTCAGGACCAGAAGCTAGGTGGATTGATTTCTGAAGGACCCATGACTTTATGGAGTGCAGGACGTTCATAAATTAAATTTCTTTACCATCCATCTACAGACCGATGGCTCAGCGTCCAGCGAGCACGCCCCAGAACCCCAGACAGTGGGAATGGTTCTTCCTGACATGGAAGGGCATTTTCCGGACAACCCATAGAAATGGTGGAGCTAAAGCAGATTGTGTGAGATTATGAACCACAGAGCCATGACTGTGTTTCTAATATAACAAAGTGAGAACATGAGATCTTCCATATACCATCTGTGCTGTGAAGTTAGCAGTTTTGGGGCCCTTCTGTTATGTTAATGCTCTTTTCTTCTGTGAATATATATTAACAGATGCACGTGTGTGCACGTGTGTGTGTGTGCATATGTATACATACATCAACGTACACGTACACACACAAACATACGTTCGCTTTACTCAGCTTTACCACCTTCCACGTTTCTCTTAGAAAAAGTCTCAATTACTTCTTATCGAGAATGAGTGCTTTCATCGTATAGACACCCTGGACTTGATATGATGAGAACCATTCGTGTCCTTCAGGGGTGGTTTAGCTCATAAGATGCTAGGGGTGCGGGCCACCCCAGAACATCCTAATGTCTGCAGAAGACCATCAAGTTCAGGGAGAACAGCCGGTGAGGCATCCGCCGCTCCTGCCCCCACAGTGGGAGCTTCCGTTCTGCATGACTGTTTTCCAAAGCAAGACACCTTGTCAGGTGCAACCCCAGTCAGCTTTCCCCTTCCCCAGAGCGCAGTCAGCCCTGTTACCCTCACCTCTCCCCTCAGTCCCTGCCCACATCCTTCCTGGCAAAGCCTCCTTCATCTTGTGCAGCCCAGCCTGTGCCTCTGGGGTCTCAGGTGGACATGCGGGGTGGCCGTGCTGGGGCGTTGGGAGAATCCTGGGCCACTTGACCCATCTGTGGACTCCTGGCCAAAGAAACTGGGTGTTCTGGGGATTCCTCTCTGAGATCGCGGTGTCCCAGCTTCTGGGGGTCACTGAGCCCTCCTCCCCTCCACTCCCACTTGGCCATCATCCACAGCATCAGTGCTATATGGCTCCTACAGATTGCTGAGGCATTAAGAAAATATCAGTATTTCTGCAAAATGATGAAATTTGCATGAGAAATAGAATCATCAATAATTAAGGTGCTCTGGGCTGTCATCTTCCAAAAGAGGAAGAGAAGCAGAAAGAAAATGTGCAAGACCGCATGTCGGGGCAACCAGTTAGGGTTATTAGTTGGGGGAAATTATGGCAAAATATTTAAAACTAAAAGCCCGCAGGGAGCCTAGAGACCATCTTAAAACATTTTATTAAATGCCAATGGAAGAAGGTACACTGTACATCAGAACACCAGGCAAAAGTCCAGCTAATTTTTGTAAGCATGTGCCCCAAATAAGAAAAGCAAACAAAATCTTGCCTACAGTGTAGATCTGCAGCACTTTCTCTTGGTCCAACAGGAATGTGCTATAGCACCGAGGTGCCTGCACAAAGTCCAGCCTCCAGCCCGGCGAGGAGATGGCATCCACTACAAGGTGCACGTGTGGGGGAGTGGCCCCCCCACTGGGATCTGAAGAGGCTGGCAGCAGCCGGAGGGGATGGCGGGTGCGAGGGGGGCCACGGGCAGGATTACCTACCCCCCCGAAGTGAGCACACCCAGGCGGAAAGCAATCGAAGATGGGAGAGAAACTGGTTTTCTATATGCGGATGGAACAAAAGACTCTATATTCACAAAGGGAGATGGATGATAGCAAAGCATGACTGAGACGGGGGAGTTCTGCTTAAAAACGTGAAGTCGCTCCTAGGAGGTGTCCACAGACCCCCACGACCTCTCGCAGGCTCTCTCTGCCCTCAGCAAACTCCGCATGAAATGATGAGCAGAATCCTTAGGCAGATTCAGGACGGATTACTATAAACTCCTCAGCAGTTTATAACGAGTTATTACTGAGAGCTGGAAATAGCCGGGCAGGTGCCCCAGCGCCTCCAACTGCCGTGTCACTTGTTGGTGGTGCTTTGAGAGCAGAACTCTCTGCCTTAAGGAGCGACCTGACTCGCTTCCGTGCTGGCTCTGCCCTTCCCGATGGCTCTGGGAGCCCCCGTCACACCGTCCTCCCTCCTCACGGGCACACCCCAGACCCATGGCCTCATCTGCCTGCTCGTGTAGACCAGAGCAGGTGCTCACCCAGCAGCCGCTGTGCCGCCCCCGGTAGAAGCATGGAGGGCGCTCAGAATCTGCCTGACGGGACTGGCTGGAAAGACGGCCAAGGCTAGAGGATTTGTGTCGCCGAGTGCCGTCATTTTCTGTAGGACAGATATTGATGGACGCCAGGCCGGCTGTCCCCCCGCAAGCAACACAGTCGTCCCGGGCTTTCGGTGCAGGAAGACCTTTAGCAGCAGGTTGGAGACGTCCAAGAGCTTGAGCTGGCTCATGTGCAGACGTCATTTATCTGTTCGTTCTGTTGACACGAGGTCCGAATAGGTTGTGAAAAGAACCTCAAGCCCTTTTCCCCCAGCAGGAAGCAGGGTTGGTTGGTTGGTTTTTTCCAGATTATAACAATTATCTATCTGTGTGAAAAAATATCCAAGTGCCTAAAATGCATACTACGTGCATTTTCCTCAATTCTACAGACGCAAAATGAGTTCACTCAGCCCTTGCTTTCAGCTGTTAGTGGGGGGGGGGGGGTGGCAGCGCCCCTGAGGTCCCTCTGCTCCCGAGGGGCTTTGTCTGCTCTTGCTGTTGTCCCTGCCTGCAAGTCCCCGTCTTCTTCCCCTTCCTCAGCCTCGAGCCCCACCCATGCCTGAAGCGGAGCCCTCCACCCGGCAGAAAATCACTCCTGTCTCTTGTGTCCTGCTCAAAACCACACGAATCCAAGACATGACTGGTTTGTAAATGTGTCTTGTCTCTCAGGCAGCACTGTGAGTGTCGCTGGAGGGGAGGCAGAGCTCGTTGTGGATGCCGAATCTGGCACGCAGGCGGGGCCTCGGGGCCTCAGGCGCAGGGGAGGTGGGCGACCACGGACAGACATGGGCCCCCACTTTTATTTGACAGCCTCCGACAAGCACCCAGTGAAGAATGCGGAGCTCCTTAGCTCAAAATGTATTTCCAATTCGTGTCTATGCAGTGGCGTGTTATTACCCAGCGGCGTGCCCAAACGACTGTGTGTTCGTTTTTTGCTCCATCTATCTCGCACGGATTTCATGTTTTTGCAGCATTCTGCCTCCTCGTCAGTTTTAATGATTTTGTTATTCAATCAACCCTGGCTGGCTCCACCGCAATGACTCAGGGGTTTACAATTAGGTCCATCATTCAACCAGTGTGCAGAGAAGGGAGCAGAGAGCAGGGGCCGCGTGCCTGCAGCCTTCCTGGAGGAGGTGGGGGGGCTCCCCTCCCCCCACCTCGGACGGTTGTCAGCCGTGACGTTTTGTGGGGCAGCCTCCCTGCTTCGCTTCCCAACCTCGCCTTCCCAATACGGAACCCATCTCCGGTGGCATCTGGTTTCCCGGCCTCCGGTTGCCTAGGAAATGAGATCTGCGGCTGCGCTCTGCGCTCCCGAGCCAGGTGGAGGCAGGGCCCCCTCTTCTCCGACAGGGGTTTCTGCAGAGGGGCGGCCCCTTCAGATTTTTCCCAGGCCACACCACAAAAGATGGCTGGCGGCCACAAAAGCGGGATGCAGGCCGGCGGCACTCCTTTGTCCCTGGCCTGGCTGCGTCTGCTGGCGACGCATGCATAATGGGCCCAGCTGAGGAGGGGCATTGTGCCTCCGCGCGGGGAGGGGCTGCCCGGGGCCAGGGGTCAGGGACACGAGGCTGGTCCAATTAGGAATACCCGGGTGTGCTTCGTATTTACATAATGCGGAGTAAAATTTTCTCAGGTTGTGGAGCTGGGGACAAAGTATGGATTTAATCTCTCAGAACAATAAAGTGGGCAGGAATCAGGGAATGCCACCCTCTTGAAATAGTCCTCGGTATGTGTGAGTCAAAGCAGCAAGAGCTCGCGCCCGGGGGCGGCGGTGCCTGTCACCAGCACTTTGTTCTTTGTGCTGCTGGCGGGGGTTATCTCTTTGGGTCCTGGGAGCAGTCTTGTCCTTGCAAACAGAATTTGCAAACGAAGCTGGGGAGTGCTTCGCATCGTGCAGACCCCTCCCAGGGATGGACTTTGCACGTCTTCCTTCAATCAACCTGTCACATCAGCCTCCATGCCATCACCTGCTGGGGCAGGCAGTTCTGTTTGGTTTTTAGAACCAAACCAAACAGGAGTTCACCTGCCTGATGCCTGGCAAGCCAATGAAAAAAACCGACACAGAGCTTTTGCAGTGAAGAAAGGTAGGCTCTTTACTGGTGGGGGGCGCCATCCGGATGTCAGGGAGCTGATGCTCAAAGTCCTGAACCCCCCCCCCCCCCGTGGCTGCCAAGTGAGGGTGTTTGAAGGCAAGATCTAGAGTGAGAGTCTCCAGGTGGAGTGGCATCCAGTGACTGGCGGAGAGTGAAGTCATGTT
Organism: Ursus americanus; assembly: GCF_024610735.1. Lineage (NCBI taxonomy): Eukaryota > Metazoa > Chordata > Mammalia > Carnivora > Ursidae > Ursus > Ursus americanus. The sequence continues at coordinate 74,197,774 of NC_142137.1, read as the reverse complement.
CTTAAAATGTCATCTTCTGTTCTTTGACTCCAGAGTGCCCGGTTGGAGGGGGTCCGTTCCACTTCCAAACTAACTTTAAGAAACATCTGTTCCTAGTGCGCTGGGACAGTCCAACCTGTGATTCCTACCCCCAGTAACGTGTTAGTTCACGTGACTGTGTCAGTATTCCCTAACTATTGACGACCACCATCCCCTTCAACAACACACACCTGAGACTACCACGGTGATCAGCAGTGGTCCACCTGCAGCTCCGAAGTCCTACGCCACGTTCTCTGCTGGTGCCCTTCCCAGAGGGACCGTCCCTGGTTTTCTGTGGTGACTGGTTCTAGCCCGAAAGTCTGGGCAGGTTGTAGAAAGACAAGGAAGAAAAAAACCCTCTTTTTGGAAATTCTATAGTAATTCCAATCTCAAGTAATAGCAGCACGGTCGTTTATGTTTTAAATTTCAAGAATTCAAGAGGAGGCGATCTTTTTTTCTATCATAATAATATTTTTTTATTATATTATGTTAGTCACCATACAGTACATCCCTGGTTTTTGATGTAAAGTTCCATGATTCATTAGTTGTGTATAACACCCAGTGCACCATGCAATACGTGCCCTCCTTACTACCCATCACCGGGCTAGCCCATCCCCCACCCCCTCCCCTCTGAAGCCCTCAGTTTGTTTCCCAGAGTCCATAGTCTCTCATGGTTCATTCCCCCTTCTGATCACCCCCCTTTCTTTATCCCTTTCTTCCCCTACCGATCTTCAAGGAGGAGGCGATCTTGCACCTTTAACAGAACATCCCTGCTTCTGAGTCAGCATTGCCAGTTTTCTAGACACTTGTTCCTGAAGCCCTTGATGTGCCCGAGAGTCCCGGGGGCGGGGGGTGAGAGTGTTTCCAGGTTCCCCACTACCTCGCGGCCTCATGGATTGAAATCTTCAGGCGGGTGCCTGGAGGGGTGCACGCATCTCTATGTCTGGTGTGTTGGAGCTATCGATCAGTCTGGGGAGAACTAACATTCCAGCAATATTTGCTGTCCAGTCCATGGACATGATCTCCATTTAGTTAAGTCTTCTATACTTTCTCTCAGCAAGTATTCTGTTTTCAGTGTATTTTTTTAAAAGATTTTATTTTTAAGTACTCTCTACCCCCAACGTGGGGCTCGAACTCACAGCCCCGACAGCAAGAGTCACACGCTCTACCGACTGAGCCAGCCAGGCATTCCTTGACTGAATTTTTTAGGTCTTGCAATTATTTTGTTAAATTTCTCCTTAAACATGTGTTTTATTGTTGTATTTGCCATACATTCCGCAGCCTTGCTAAATTACTTCAGCGATCTAGAAGTTTTTTTGGCAATTACTTAGAATTTTCTGCAACTTTGTCATGGCATTGGCAAATAAAGATAGCTTTTCTTCTGCCTTACCAATATGCATGTCTTCTATTTCTTTCCTTGGCTAATCTCACTGGCTACTATAATGTTGCATAGAAATAGTGAGAACACATATCCTCCTCTTGTTCACAGTCTTAGGACAGAAGGTAAGTCTTCCAGGATGAAGTATATTAGCTGTAGGCTTTTGGTAAATGCCCTTAATCAGAATAGAGAAATTCCTTTTATTTCTAGTTTGCTGAGGTCTATTTATTCAATTATGGATGTTAAATATGTTTTTCTAGACCCACTGAAATGATTATGCCTTTTCCTCTGAATAGGATGAATTTCATTCTTGGCTTTTCACATAATAAACCAGACTTGCTGTCCCGGAATGAACCCCACTGATCACCGCGTTAGTTTCCTGAGGCTGCTGTCCCTGAGTGCCATTAACAGAAACAGCAGGAATAGCAAGGGTGGGCCAGGCCATGTTCTCTCCTGAGGCTCTAGGGGAGGACCCTTCCTTGCTGTCTCCAGATTCTGGTGGTGTCCAGTGACTCTTGCTGTTCCTGGGTTTATAACTTCTGCACCTGTCATATGGTGCTCTCTCTCTGTGCATCTGTCTTCCTGAGACCTGCTCTTCTCTGCCTGTCTCCTGCTGTTCTTGCTGGGACGACAATCACATGGGATGGCGGGCCCACACTAATCCAGGACGACCTTGTCATAATTTAATTATCCCCACAGAGACTCTATTTCCAAATATGGGCACATGCACAGGTATCTGGGGTTAGAATTTTAGCAAATCTTTTTAGGGGCTACAATTCAACTCACTATAACCATGATATACTATCCTTTTTGTATATTTCTGGATTCAATTTGCTGATCTTTGATGAGAGTATTTGCATTTATGCTCATGAGAGATATTCTTTTGTAATTTTCTTGTCTTATAATAGGTTGTCTGGATTTGGTACGAGCAGAGTGCCAGCTCCAGTGAGCGAGCTGGGAGTCTCCATCCTTGCTTGCTTTCTGGTAAGAGTTTGTGTGTGGTTGGTATCTTTCCTCCCCAAATGTCTGTTAGAATTCACCACTGGAACCATCTGGAGTTCTCTCTGTTTTTATTTCAAGTTCAATCTGTCTGTTAGATATAAGGCTATTCTTATTTTAGAATTCATTGTTGTGTCAACAGTGATGATTTGGGTCTTTCAGAGAACTTGTCCATCTAATCTGTCTGTTGGCATCGGTGTTGGTGACGTTTCTTACCATATCACGTCTGCGGCCTCTGTAGCAATGTCCACTCTCTTGTTCCTGATACTGGTAATTTCTGTTTTTTTCTGTTTTCCCTGATCAGTCTAGAAGCTTATCAATTCTATTGACTATTTCAAAGAATCAGCTTTGGGTTTTATTCATTATTATTATGTTTCCATTTTCCATTCCCTGAGTTTCTTCCCTTATTTTATTATTTCCTTCCATGTACTTAACTTAGGTTTGTTTTGTTCTTCTTCTTCTAGCTTCTTTTGCAGGAGCTTAGCCGCTAATTTTATACTTTTCTTCTTTTGTGATACAAACATTCACAACTATGAATTTCCCTCTATTTATGACTTTAGTTGCATCCCAAGATTTCAATATTTTGCATTTTCATTTTCTGTTTTCCTTTGTGTGGTGAGTTGACTGGTGGCCCCAAAAATATGTCCACATCCTCATCCCTGGAAACTGTGGCTATCACCTGACATGGCAAAGATGTCATTGTGCTGAGGGTCCTGTGAGGGGACTTTATCCCGGACCCTCCGAGTGGGCTAAGTGCATCCTCGCGAGAGAGGCAGAGGGGCAACGTAAGGGCGGGAGGGAGGGAGGCTCACACCCACCGCACCCTGGGGCCCCCAGGAACTGCAGGAGGCAGGAAGGAGGCTCCCCGGGAGCCTCGGTCAAACCCCACTCCACGGCACCCTGGTTTCAGTCCATTAAAACTGGTTACGGACTTCCGGCCTCCACGACTCTGAGAGAATAACGTTCTGCTGTTCGAAGCACCCGTCTGTGGTAGTTTGTTACAGTGGACCCAAGAAGCCAATGCACTTTCTGATCTTTTTTTTTTTTTTTTTTTTTTTTTATCCATGGGTTATTGAGAAGTGCTTTACTCAATTTCCAGATGTTTGGAGATTTCCCAGCTATCTTTGTGTTACTGGTTTCTAATTTAATTCTGTTGAATTAAATTCTGTATGATATCAGCCCCTTTACATTTATTGAGACCTGTTTTACAGCCCAGAAGGCGGTCTGCCCTACTCTGTGAGTGACTATGACACCCTGTGCATGTCCGCTGGTGAAGGGGGTTGGCGGTGTTTCTCAAACCTGTGTCCTTACTGTTTCTCTGTCGAGCAGTTACTGAGAGCTCTAAGGGTAGCTTCCTTCGGTTCTTCTTTCAGATGTCAGTCTTTGCTTCGTCTGTTTTGAAGCTATTATTAGGTGCATCTGCTTTTAGGCTGTTAATAGAGCTTTTCCAGCTTCCTGTGACTCCCATTTGCACAGTGTATCTTCCTCCGTCACTTTGCTTCTAACCTATTCGCACCTTTATGTTTAAAGTGTGTTCGTCGGGGTGCCTGGGTGGCTCCATCGGTTGAGCGTCCAACTCTTGGTTTCAACTCAGGTCATGATCTCAGGGTCATGAGATCGAGTCCCAGGTCAGGCTCCGCACTCAGCGGGAGTCTGCTTGAGATTCTCGCTCTCCCTCTGCCTCTGCCCCTCCCCCTCATGCTCACGCACTCTCTCTCAAATAAATAAATAAATCTTAAAAAAAAAAGTCTTTGGGGGTGCCTGGGTAGCGCAGTCCTTAAGCATCTGCCTTCGGCTCAGGACGTGATCCCAGCGTTCTGGGATCCAGCGCCACATCAGGCTCCTCCGCTGGGAGCCTGCTTCTTCCTCTCCCACTCCCCCTGCCTGTGTTCCCTCTCTTGCTGGCTGTCTCTCTGTCACATAAATAAATAAAATCTTAAAAAAAAAAAGTCTTTGGAGATGTTTTCCCAAGTCACTAGACCTGGAGACAGACCAGACTGCCCCCAGTTTTTGTGTAAAGCACTAAGGGCCTTTTATGATTAAAAGAAAATCGCAAATCAGGAACCGACAAACATGTTCTGGTTGCCTGAAGAAAATTTAGCATTTTTAAAATTGGTTACAAAAGAGAAATAATAACCAGTTGTCAAATGTTTAAGTATCAAGAGATTTCAGATGGAAATTTGGATTTCTGGATTTTCTTTAAAAAGGAGCCCTCGCCACAGGGGGCCGGGGACTCGGTGGCAGCTACTGGGGTGGGGGTGAAAAGTCGCTCTTAGACGGCACTCTCCCTCCCGGAGTGGGCGGCCGCCTCCTTGCAGCGCCACACCTGGCCGCCTCACGCGGACTCGAGCGCCTGCTTCCTGCCACGCGTTTACAGAGGACTTTCTGTGGCTGCCGCTACGTGAGTGAGCACAGAGCCACGGTCCCCTCGTCAGCCCAGGCCTGAGAACCCCGTGCTCCCGGGGTGCTTTGTAACAAGGGGTCACAGGCCCGAGACCTCCACAGCATGCGTTTGGGATCTCACGGTGTCCCTGGCTGCGAGTGGGCCCTGCGTGCCGTGCTCTGCTCACGGCGGCCTCCCTGTCTGGTTCAGGTCCTCTTCCTGCCCTGGGGTTGCTGGTACAATTCAGTTCCTCAGGGTTGGGACTGAGGTCCTTGTCTTTTTGATGAAGGATAATTGGAAGACAGACAGGCGGGGACAAGGGGACCTTCTGCCCTAAAAGGAAACCACCCATAAAAGGAGTTTACACCCAGCCTGGAAGGAGCCCTCCACCCTGTTCCACATGACGGTAGATAACAAAAACCTGATTGGACAACACCCGCAGGGAGGGTTCATCAGATCAAAACAGCCCGCCAACAAGCCCACAAAACCCCTCGACTTAGAAACGCCAGGCGCAGCCGTCTCGGGTCCCCTCCCTCCCAGGAGATTTGTACTCTATCATTCAGTAACCTTTACTAGCGCTCAATAAACCTTGCTTTGCTGCCCACCACTCTGGTCCACCTCTTCATTCTTCGGAGCAGCATGAGCAAGGGCCGCGGGCACCAAAGGAGAAGGAAATCCTGTCACATTCTTGCTGGTTGTCAGGGCGTCCCTCAGCTGCTGGAGACCAGCCACCAGCAGAATTAGGATTTGGCAAAGCTAATAACTGACAGATTTGGGAGCTGTTTGTGACAGCGGTTACCCCGCCTGATTAATACCCCCACCGCGGTCTCTGACAACACCAGCTCCAGCCCTCACTGCAAAAATGCTTCTTTCTACCAGGACGAGCGTCCCCAAGCAGCATCCCACAGACCAAGAGTCTCTGTCCTTTACAAGGAAGAGATGGCTTTGAGGAAGCCAAGTTGTAGCAGCTGTATCGCCGGCGGAGCACGGGGCTTCGTCCACTTGACAGGGGGTGACTGCTAGCCTTCAGCATTCCCCACCTGCACGGTCACATCCTGCAACCCAGAGGGCAAAGCCTTCCTCCCCGTTCCCCAAAATAACACTCGGGAAAGGTCACTCGTGATCCCAGCTTGTGTCCCTTCTCCTCCAGGGCCCAACACTGAGGTCAGAAGAACGTCACACTCTCATCCGTGGGCAACACACACAGCTGGGAAGGACCCCTCCCAACAGAAGTGGAGCCCTGGGCAGACGGAGACAGCAGCCGGACATTTCGTTCCGGTCTGTGGCGTCTGAGCTTCCCCCTGGCGGACAGGACCACAGAGAAGCGCATGTTCAGGGCTGGGCGGAGGCCGCGGGCCGTGCTCCACGTCGGGATGAGCACCCGGACCCCTGCCCGCTACTCAGCAGCCGTGGGACCGGGACGAATCGCCCAGCATCCTGGCAACTAGCCCTCCTCGCCCATGGCGTGGCAGCCGTGACAGCACCACAGCGGGGAGCCCTCGCCAGAGCTGCTGACTGAATGCCCTGGTGACAGAGGCTTGGTCCCCACGCCCATCAGACCAATAAATCCTACTCTTCCCAACATCTCGGGAGACTAATGCTTCTCAGAACACATTTTTGAAAAAGCTGGGCAGTGGAAAAAGAGTGGATTTGGGAGCTGGACTGCAGATCTTCGGGGAGTTTTCTTTCATTTTTGGTGTGGGTGGTGTGCTTTATTGAGTAATGTGTTTGTTCTCAGGAAGAGTGCCTGGGTGGTAAACCTCTTTCCTTTGCTCTCAACGTTACACAATAGTTCGGCTGAGTGTAAAGTTCTGGTCTCTCCACTCTTTCTCTCAAAGTCTCTGTAATCCTGCTTCTCAGATTCAGTGTCTCAGGAAGGCCCCGATGCCGTGTGATCTCGTTCCTCCCCGCGGGAGGTGGTGGAGTTGGTCCCACGTGCAGTTCTGAGAACTCGCCGCTCCGCGTTTCTGTGGGATGCTCCCCCAGGGCTCCGCCTGGAGCCTTCGCGGTGAGCCCCACATGTGCGTAGTTTGGGGGTGCCCCCGTGGTGTGTTGGCGCATCGCCTGCCCCGGGTCGGCACAAGCTTAGACCCGGTGACTGCTCCCCCTCCGTGGTGAGCCACCGTGGGCACGCACGGCCTGCTCGCGGGGTCCGCAGTCTCAGCTGCAGGGCTGCAATCCGCAGGGATGCCCTGCTCCACGGGCCTTTCTGAGCCGCTACTGTGGCCACATCCTCCTCGTGCCGCGGGAGGTGTTCAGGAGCAAAGCGAGTCATGTGGCCAAAGTCAACACCACGGGGTGGAGAAATACACACAGCCTCTCGCGGGAGGGTCGCAGGTGGTGTGGCTCAGGGCATCGGGGGGGATGGGCCCCGGATGGTAAGGCGTCTGCTGACGTGGAATGTGGATGTGGGCTCCTGGCCAACATGACGGCGCCGCTGACTCTTGACTGCGTCACAACCCTCCCCCTGCCCGTCTCCCTCTCTCCCCTCCCCTCCCTCCCATCTGATCTTAATTCCAAGTGAAGTGTCTGTGATAGTCTTCTAATTCTGTCATTTGGTTCTAAGCATAAAGTCGGCAATAAAAATAACCTATTGTTTTGCTTCACCACTAATTGAATGCAAATGACAACACTGTCCGCTGGACCTGGAGTCCGGGGAGACGGGCAGCGCCCCTCGCTGCTGCTGCTGAGGCTGAGGCTGGAGAGACACTCCCCGCGGGGGGTGGACGGCCCCTTCCCTGACGGCTCCCGCTTGCTCCCCTCATCGGATGCTGTTCCCCGGCCTCTGGTTGGTGCTGGAGTGCCTTCCCTTCTCCGTGGTGACCTGACGCCTCCGCCCTTTATGCCGAGACTGAGCTGGCGGATCCGGTGCCACTCGTCAGCCCCACGCGGCCCCTGAGCTCCGAACTGAGCCTCATGGTGAGGGTGCAAATCACGCTGGGTCAGGAAGGAGCAACGTCGTGTGAGACCCTCTCACAGGCTTTGTACCGGCCACGCGCTGGCATGAGGGCGTTAGGGTGTACGGAGTTGTACAAAACACACGGTTCGAGTTAATTCCCACTGTTCTTCTTTACTTTTTTAACGCGACTCCAGAAAGTGTAAAATTACGTAAGAGGCCTGCGTTCTATTTCCACGGGACGTCGCTACCTCAGCGGATCTCCCAAAGGCTCTAAGACTTTTAGACTTAGTCAAGGCAGCTCCTGGAGCTTTTGTTTTGTTTTTAACGAACAAAATAATTGTATTATGCTTATCTACTTGACCTTCTGTTGTACTTTACTTGAACTTCTGTTGTATTTTATCTTAGAATTTTTCCTTTTTACCATGATGTACTTATTTTATCTTTTGTTCACTTTATTTTGAATGGAAGAGAGGAGATTACAGTGCAAGAAGGGATCATTTCTGCTCAGTAAAGGGGAGACCACTTTAGAAAACCTCGTCTAGTTTCCCCAGTGCACAGTGGCTCTCCCTTCTTCCTCCAAGGTCGACCCCTGCACCAGGCAAAAACACGTAGCCCCTGGGACCCAGCATCCCATGAGGACCCCTCCATTCTTCTTGCCGCCTGGGGACACCGCATGGTCCTGACTAGAACCCCATCCTTGTCAGTCTTCTGGGGAACTCGCCGCCCCTCGCAGGAAGGCGCTCCTGGAGGCCAGGAGGCAGGTGAGGAAGGACGCACCACAGCCCCCATTGGCTTGGACAACTGCAGGGCCCGCCAGGAGCTCACCTGAGCTCGCTCCACAGTACAGCGGGAGAGGCTGTTTTCTCCTCGGCGACATTCCGAGGGGAAACATCAGCAGCACTGCCCCGTCCCCATTGCCCGGCCGTCCCCAGCTCTCACGGGAACACCGTGCAGGTGAGACATTCAGTGTCCTGGCTGGGCAGTAACTCCGTGGCCAGCGGCCATGTGTGCCAGCGAACCCCTCCGCGGCGGACGCTGGCCCCGGGCTGGGTGTGTGCTCTCGGGGTAAGAGACGGAAGGTCCCGCTGGGAGCATGCCTGCTCCCCGTCTGCTCTTGCTCGGCCAACCGGGGAACGCCCTGGTCTGTCCTGTCGGAAGCCAAGGGCTTCGGGGAAACGAGCTCATTCCAGCTGCAAGCCGTGCTAACGGGTGACGTGAACTCCAGCTTCTAGAGGCAAACGTCCTGTTCTTGAGCCCAAGGACACTATGCAGCACGCTCTTCGTGACCAAGGGTCCCTCCCAGAATGTGGGGGGGAGGGAGTCTTTCACAACCTGTTTGGCTTTTGAAAACCTCTGACACTGAAGGCTGGAGGTCCTGTCATCAGCCTCCGTTTCCCTTAGGGCTGCTTGTGACTCCTTATACGCACTTTTGGAAACTGGCACAGGAACGACTAAGCGGCTCACACACCCCATTGGCTTGACCTTGATGTGACCTCACCTTGCTTCTACTTTCATCTCTGCTTTCCACACATGGGACACCCATTCCCGCCGCCTGCGAAAACAGCAGCTCGCCGGCAAACACACAGAGCAGGAGCCTCGGAGGGCCCCGAGGTCAACGAGCACACGGGCAGAGGGGCTCCGGTTCTCTGGGACCCACGCTGCCTTGCTGTGGGGGCAGGGGGCACAAATCAGCAGGAGGATGGGGGAGGCAAGGCACGGGAGCAGACGGAGGCAGGGAGGCTGTTGGAAATACGAGCCCGCCAGGCTCCAGACAGCTGGGCAGGAGGGAAGGCTCCCCACCCGCGTTTCCAGCCCTCGATCCTTTATGAGCCACGGTCACCCACCTGGTCTCTGTGGCCACGTAGACAGTAGGTGATCTAGGCAGGGAGACCTGTGTGTCTGGGGCCTCTGCTGGTGCTGGGGGTGGGGGAGGCAGGGGGAGCGGCAGATGGACAGAGCAGGCATGGGACATTCAGGACTGAGAACAAGCCTTACACCTGCGATGATGTCACAGTTCAGCTGAGTAAATCACTGGATTTTATCTATTTCATTTGCAGGCGAGGAGGAAGCATTGCCCACGTCCCAGAGAAACCAGGCCCTTGCGAGTCCGAACTAGTGGGACCCACTGTCCCCGCCCACTGGGCATGCTGAGCAAGTGCTCCCTCCCGGCGGCCCCCTCCCCCTCCACCAACTGCTGGGCCAACCCTGACGGCACACCTCACACTCTCCCGCCCGCTCACACCTCTGTCCCAGCGATGGCCTGCCCCCGGGTCACCCAGGAGGAGAACTTGCCAGGGTGGGGCCTTCCACTTCCTCTCCTAGACCCGCCCCTCTAGGCCTGTGTCTCACTGACGCGCCCGTCCCGCGAGCTCCACTCCTGTCATTCACATCAGGCCCGGTGCCCTCGCCACCGACGCCCTCCCTGACCCGACCTGATTACTGCACCTCCATGAGCCAGGCAGATGGTTACCCCATGGTTACGCGCAGTACCCTACGGACTCTCCTGCAGATCCGTCCACGTGAGCCCCGTGCGAGCATGGCTGTCGGGGTGGGGGGGGGACGCCCCTGCAGGGCCCAACACAGACTCCAGGGACGTAGGTGCGGAGGGAGCCCCAGCCGTTTGCTGCAGCCCCGGATGACGTCCCTGCTGGTGTTCACACAGATCGGACCAGACCAGAGCAAGATTTGAACGGAAGCATTCGTCTTTTCCAGTTTGCTCATGGTATCAGGACAACCTGTAGTTAGTGCTAATTTATCATCTCACCGTTTTCTTCTTTCAGCCTCAGTTTCTCCCTACAAACACGGTGCTTAGTTTTAAGCAGTTGTAGCCTCCTGATGTGGTCGAGTTACGAGCATAATTTAGTGATGTTTTCTTTCAACGAAGAATCGTGTGAACACGCATTGTGTTATCACCTTTCCACGTATCAGAATGTGAGCCTGGCCAAACTAAGTCTGAACCTTGATTTTCTCCTGTATAAATGGGATTAACACCAGTGATCTCAGCCCTGCCAAGAGGGTTAAATTAAACTACGTGGAGGCCCCTTTGTTCACGGCCTTGACCCCAGACCTGGAGGTGCCAGGGAAGCCAGAGGCACAGCGGCAGACCCCAGAGCCCAACACACACGAGCACATAGACGCGTGTTAGAGAGGGAGGACGGGATGCATCCCCGTGCGGGGGGTGACAGTCTGCAAGAGCACGAGGCCTGTCCCCAAGCCATTCTCATCTGCACACCCGGCACCACTGGAGCCCAAAAGTGGCGCGAGCTCGGCACCAGCCCGAGGCCACGGAGTCCCCGCGGGGCTGACAGTGCTGCTCTCGGGCCGGCGCCCGGGGACAGACAAAGTAGGCAGCACATTCAAAGTAGGCTCCACGTGTCACGTACGGGGCACCCCGTGCTCCTAGCAGCGTCGTTCCCCACGGGGGGAGCAGCTCAGATGAACGGACAAAGCACGGTATATCACTCAGTGAACGCTCATCAGCCTTAGAAAGGAGTGGGGTTCAGGCACCTGCTGCAGGTGGGGAACCTTGAGGACATTATGCGACTGAAAGCAGTCGGTCACAAAACACCAAACACTGTGTGAGTCCACTTGCACGAGGAACCCAAAGTAGTCAGATTCCTGAGACAGCAGGTAGAAGCGTGTGTGCCAGGAGGTGAGGGCGAGGCAGGATGGGGAGGCACAGATTGGTGGGGACAGAGTTCGGTTCTGGAAGATGGAAGCGTCCTGGAGCTGCTCCGCGGGGACAGCTGCACGGAGAGCAGTCAACGCCCCTGAACTGCACACCTAAAAACGGCTCTGATGCGAACTTCTTGTGTGTATTTTCCCACAATAGAAAAGCACTGTATTACACCATTCTGTACCTTGTCATTCTTATTTAAAATATATATCTTGGAGTTCTTTCGTCTTGATGCCTCAACTTCATAAGAAGTGGATAATTCCTTATTTTACATAATTTGTTCCAGAAAAGGAGAAAAGAATCAAGCTGGTCATTTCTTTCATAAGGCTAATTTTTAAAAAGGCTAATATAACTTTGATTCCAACTGGATGCAGAATGATGTCAAAAATATGGAGACCAATTTAACAAACATCTATTGGTCAGTGAGCACACTGATTTTCAAATCCACTAATGACTAAATGGGGTCAGAACTATCACGATGGTTTTACATTAGAAAATGCACCAATAAGTGACGTTAATGAGCCAAAGGAGACACTCACGTGACCGTCTCAGGAAGCGGAACAAGGTGATTGGATAAAGTTCCACAGCAGTTTACTTCAAACGAAGAAAGTGGAAACAAACTGTTTTATGTCGATGAAAGCTGTTTACTAAACACCAACAGTAAACGCACTCATGGAGAAATAATAAAATAATTGAGAAATAGTAGAAACCAGACCATTTAGAAATATGGAGAAAACCACCCGCAGAAACAGTAGGAGCGCTAAACCTCGGCGCTGGGGGGGGGGGGGCAGTGCTTCAGTACTGGGTCCTCACGGATGCGCGTGCAGGCGGCTCCCGGTCCGTCCCCGGTGGAGGCTCTGTGGCAAAGAGGAGTGACTGGATTCACACCACCTGCATGTGAGCAAGTGTATCTCACAAAAAGTCCCTAAAGTGGTACTTTTAGGTCAAAAGAATGTGCGTTTGTAATTTTGAGAAATACTGTGACTTGCTTTCCAAAGATTTGTACCAATTCACACGTACACTAGTCCCCACAGCCTCGCTCTCTGCAACTCCATGGAGCCAATCCGCCAGGGCGGCTTCAACTACACCTTCATTACTGCAAATAAAATTGAGCATCTCTGTATCAGAGTAAGAGCTGTTTGTGTTCCCCTGGCTGCAAAATACCAGTTCATATCCGTTGCCTGTCTTTCTACTGAACTGTTGGAATTTCTTTTTCCCTCCCTCCCTCCCTTCCTTCCTTCTTTTCCTTCTTCCTCTCTCCCTCCTTCCTTCCTTCCCTCCCTCCCTCCCTTCTTTCTTTCTTTCTTTCTTTCTTCCTTTCTTTCTTTCTTTCTTTCTTTCTTTCTTTCTTTCTTTCTTTCTTTCTTTCCCTTTCTTTCTTTCTTTCCCTTTCTTTCTTTCTTTCTTTCTTTCTTTCTTTCTTCCTTTCCTTTCCTTTCCTTTCCTTTCCTTTCCTTTCCTTTCCTTTCCTTTCCTTTCCTCCCTCTCTTCCCTCCCTCCCTCGCTCTCTTTATCAGTTTTGATCTCATCTATTACAAAGGTTAGTCTTTGACTGTGATATAAACCACAGATGTTTTCCTCAGCTGCTGTTTTGCCTTTACTTTGATATATGCCATTTTCCTTTTGCCATGGAGGTTTTAAAATTTTCTATGTGATCAAACTTATCAGTCTCATCTTTTATGAATTTTGGATTTGGAGAAATAATTTTAAAATCCTTTCACATTCCAAATTTATAAAGGGATTCTCTCATGTGGAACATAAAACATGTTATGTGTGTGAATGTGTAGAGGTTTTAACCACCCCCCCAAGAGTTATTTTAAATAATGTATTTCTATATTTGATTTGTCTTGTTGGAATACCTATCTCTGCTCCTTTCTATGAACGTTTTCTGTCTCGAGTCAGATTTGAGGTCAGTCATCACTCGGTGGAGAAGAGCAGAGCACTTTTGAAAAACAAACGCCGCTGGTTGAAATTCCACTGTAAGGAAGTCACTGTCTGTGGAAGGGGAAGAGAGCCTGGGGGGTCCTTTGTTGCGGAGGTGACAGATGTCCCACCCGCTGGCTGCAGAAGCACTCACCTGCCTCCTCCTCTCCCACGGGGCTATGCAGGTGGGGCTCAGGAGTATCCCCCGAGCTGTGGGCAAGGGAGCTGCCTGGAGAGTAGCCAGGGAGGATGGACAGGGTTGGTGGCAGTAACGAGCAAGTGGAAACCGTCCCAATGCCTGTCCGAGGGGAACGGCCGGCCGGGGAGGGGGGCATAGGGCCACCATGTCAGAGAAGCAGACCCACACACCCTGCCTGCGGGGGCATGACCCACCGCACCGTTAAACCAAGAGCAACTTACAGGCAAGTGTGCGGAGAGGGGTATATAAAAAACCAAAACCAAAAAAAGAGAAAGGAGTTGAATGGAAGCGCCAAGTGGAGAATGGAGAGGACCGCGTCCAAGCCTCCGTGGGACCCCTGAGGGCTGCCCTGAACTCTTGGGGGGGGGGGGAGGCCCGGGGACAGCCCACCGTATTTGGCACTGCGTTTGTTATTCACACACACCCTGCTTCTCTCTCAGGTCATTATTTTAAAAAATATTTTAATCCACATTTGACTGTTAGTTTCACATTCTTTGGAGAGAATGATAACGTTGGAAGAGAATTCTAGCGAAGCGCTTTCTCAGGACTCGGACGTTTTGATGTGGGGACGCTTGCTGACCCTGTGACCAGGGAGCTGCCCTTGGGAGCCAGCGGGGCTCAGCCTCCAGGTGAAGGGGCGGCCAGCGGGCTCTGCGACGCCGCGCTAACCCAGCGCCTGGCTTCTCGCTCCCGTCCTGTATGGGAAGCAGAGAAATGCCAGAGAAGAAAATGAATCACCGGGGGCTGGGAAAGTTAATCAAATTCAAGTCTGATCACTTCCTTTACATAATTCAAACGGAAACTTGACCGTGGGCAAAGGCTCCATTTCTACATCTCCTAAATTTTATTCTCCATTTGGAATACTGTATCGGCTCAATGTGGCTAATTTTGTGTGTCCACTTGGCCGGCCACGGTCTGGGGCGCCCAGATCAAAGCACCTGTGGAGGGTCTGGGGAGAGCAGAAGAGGGAGAGGACTCGCCCCCTTCTCCCTGCCCCATTGCTTGGGCTGGGGCGTCTCCTGTCATTTCTGGGGTCTGCACCATCGGCTCCCTGATCACAATGAACTGCACCCTAGCCTCCTGTCTCCAGCTTGCAGACGGCAGATGGTGGGACTTTTCTGCCTCCACAGCTCTGTGAGCCAATCCCTGTAAATCTCCTTCCACAAGATCTGTAATCTTCTGCCAGCTCTGTGTCCCTGGAGAAGCCCTGCGAATACACTCACTCGGCATCACGAGGCTAAGCCTGTCGTGGGGGCACTTGGAAACCCTGATGCCACAAGGAGGCCCGACAGCAGGGACGTGCGTCCAGTAGGGAGAGCCTTTGTGGTGTATGTGGTGGGGCCAGGGTGTCCCAGACTGGACTCCTGTGGGATCCCCGCACGTAGGACCCCAGGCCCCCAGATGTACCGACTCAGAACCCCGGAGAGCAGCCTGGGTCACAGACCCAACAGATCACAGGACAGTGGACAGGGGCACGGCCCCATTACTGTAGGTCCCGCCCTCCCTCTCGTCAGGGTGCATCTCGTGGGTACCGGTGTTTGGGATGGGAGGAGTCTGACTCATGTGTGCATTTCCTGTCGACATGATTGTGTATCTAGTGGTGTGCTGATAAAGACAAGAGTTACGGTTTCCAAAAACTGTGTGAGTATAAAACATGTATGTCTGTAGTTAGGTTTACCGGTATGAACAATACAGAGCACACTACAGGATGCTCTCATGCACGCTTGCTGGACCGTGATCTGACACCTCCGATGACATGGCCGCCGGCTCTTTCCCCAGAAAGTCGCCGTCGTTGATCTGGGATCTGCGCTGACACTCCTCCCACACTCGCACAAATCACAGACGTGAAGCTGAGCTTCTTGCAGCTTCAGCAGCAGACTCGACGCTCAGTTAATCTGCACGGTGAACATTTTCTCCAGCCCTTCCCCAAGTCTGGACAACCCACAGAAGCACAAAGCCAGCCCTCATCTGCGGAGTCTGCCAAGACCTCGCTGATTCCACGCCGCCACCGCGCACTGAGCCCCATGACGTGGCTTCCCCGCGCGCGAGCACACACGTGACTTGGCTCAGAAGCAGAGACTGCAGGGCAGTAGAACCGTGGGAATCGTGCATTTTGTGCATTTATTAACTCTTAGAACATCACTTACCTAACCGAAAGGTTACACGAGGTGATTTTTAATTACGGTTAAGTTAAACAACAGGTATGCCCAACTCCTGGCGCTTCGGCCCGCGCCCTCGCTGCGGGGTGTGTAGAGACAGGGATGCGGGAAAGTGTGGTGCTCTGGGAGTCACTCACAGCTTCAGAGGAACAGTCCTGCCCATGTCAACAGAAGGTGTGGTTTTGATTTGATCTTTTCAGAGTCAGTGAGTCTGTCTCTGCTGGAAAAGCCCACAGCACTCGGCCCTGCCGCCGTCGAGCCACAAACTCCGGAGGGAGACCATCCCTGCGGCCGTCTTAGCGTCACCGTTCTTGAGGCTGCAAAGAAGTGGACCCGAAAGGATTTCTGTCTGTGATCCGGTATCTCTGGAAGCAGAAAGCCCAAAGCCACCCATTCCAGAGCCTCCTGCTTGTGTCATCTCCAGTCACACGTCAGAAGTTGTCACAATGTGAGGAAGCAGGTGGCACTGTGATGGGTGGTGTTGGCGGGGCTGGCACGCTCTGTGCTCCCCACCCACCAGCTGTCCGCTCTGCGGCAGGGCAAACACGCCTGCCACTCCCACGACCCTGAGATGCGAAGCCCTCAAGCGGATCCCGAGTCAAGCCTCACACTGGTACGCCCTCCAGACGTGCGTCCAGCTGCGGCGGGAGGTGCGTGGGACGCAGGCGCCACAGCCCCTCCTCTCCCGGGCGCGGCGCCAGCAGCTCACTCCCGCCAGATGTTGCCAAGAGTCCGTAGCTTCCGCTCATGGTACTTTTGTTTTGTTTTGTTGTGTTTTTTTAACAAGGCCAAGAAAGGAGATTGAAAAATAAGTCCTTTATCATGTACCGACCTGCTTTGCAAACAAGGTCAAGGGCCACCTTCATGATTTTGCTGTTTTGAAAAAAGCCCTCGGTTTTGAGGCCCTACATTGAGGTTCTCATTGCTGCGGGGGTGTCTGATGTTAGAGGCACAGCAGGTGGTTAGCGGCTCCTGCAGGACCGGTCATGGGGCATCAACAGAGCGGAGGCCCCCCTTTACCAGGGCGGTGATTTTGCATTTTCACCTGCAGCGTTGGGACTCAAAGAAGTGCCTCGCCCCCTGCGAACCCGGTGTAGGGAACCCGGTGTAGGGAACCCAGTGTAGGGTGTCATCAGAATGACGATGTTTGCTTGCAGGGGCTTCCCCGTGAAGGCGGTATCTGTTTCCCCCTCCACGGGGCTTCCTTCCCAGGATCAGCTTCCTGGCAACTCAAGTTTTCACTCCGGCATAGTTGGGCACCCAGAGCCTTTGAGACTCCTGTACGTGGGGGCTTGCCTCTGCCCCCCGCCAGTGAGCGTCCCCAGCCCCCCTGGGCTGCGCGGAGGTTTTTAAAGTCACATGCAGCCCATCAGGCTGCTGTCAACACAGCAGTTCTCTCGACAGTCCTGCAGTATCACAGACTGGGGCCTGGCTTTCTTCACTAAGTCCCAGATCGTCCCGAGGATGTGCTCTGGGTTCTTACTCAGACTCTGGAAGTACTTTGAGCAAATAAGCATCATGTTAACCTCTCATTGCTTAAATGGGTTCCTTCTAAAGACAGTTTCTCTCAAGAATCCAGCTCCCCTTTCAGTGGCGACGTTCCCTGACCGGGTTCCCCTTCTTCCTGGAGCCAGAATGCTCCCATTTTCCACAAGCAAGTCCGTGGCCCCCTCTCCTTGCCACTCAACCCCAAGACCCACACTTGCTGTCTCATCTAACGATGCAATGATTGGCAGTGAATCGCTGAGTCCTTTCCATAGGACTTGAAGCCGCCCGAGGGGCAGAAGGTGGAAAAGAATTCTGTTCTTCACCCACTCTTCCTGCTCGGTCTTTTATTGCATGTCACCCTCAAGGGTCCTTTGGTGTGGCACGTTAAAGATCTGAAACACCTGTTGGAATGCTTCACGTACTCCAGGCGCTCCATGGATTATCCCAGGGGGCTGCCGTAAACACGTCCCGCAGACCACGCGGCTTCCATGGCACACATTGACATCTCCCACCCTGGAGGCCGGAGGTCAGATTCAGGCGTGGGTGAGCCTGGTTCTTCTGTGGTCCCTGTCCTGGGTCTGTAGATGCCCATCTTCTCCCTGTGTCCTCAGGGGTGTCCCCTCTGCACGTGTCTGTGCCCTGACCTTGTTTTCTTATAAGGACGACAGCCCCATTGGGTCAGGGCCTAGCCGAATGACCTCATTTTACCTTACTCACCTCTGTAAAGACCCCCCTCTCCAAATGCAGTCACAGTCTGAGGTCCTCGTGATTAGGACTCTGACATATACATTTAGGGGGACATAGTTCATCCCATAAGAGCAGCTGTTGATTTCAGACATCGATGGGAGTGTCTCTCTAACTTTCCACAAAAGGAGAAAAGTCACCAAGTCCAGAGATAGCCTTGAGATTCTGGGACCCTGGGGGTGAAGAGCCAGATTATGCCTGGGTCAAACATCCGGTCGGGGGGCCTTGCTGAAGCCTCCCTCTGCTCAAGGGCGCCCGACTCGGCCAGCTCTGCTTCCACCTGGAAGCTTACAGCCAACCTGTAAGGAGGAAAAGCAGCCGGTTCTCTAGACCCGCAGGGACCCCAGGCGCAGAGAATCCCGGGGGATGGACTGACCTGCCCCCCGTCTGCTGCCGGAGCCCCTGCTGCCCCAGTGCCCTGTCAGGTGGGACACTGTCCCTGTTCCTTGGGTGCCTTCCTTTCTAGGAAATGCCTGTTTGTGTCCTTTGCCCATTTTTCTCCTGGCTTCTCGTTTCATTATTCATTTATAGCAGCTTCCGAAGCACGTTCCAGACACTCACGTCATCATTTATGTGTGTGTTGTGCGGGCTGCTTTCTCACTTTCCTAGCACAGCTATTGAATGTGGTCCAACTTATGGAGCAACAATAAAAGAATGACCCAAGTGGACATTTGGGGAGCAAACCCCCACATCCTGGTTGTTCTTTGTCAGACGTGGGCTTGGCTTTCCCTGAATGTTTGCTCTTCCAACAAGTCAGCCGGTCAGTCTCCACAAAAAGACCTCCTGGCACGTTGTTTGGACCGCATTGAGTCTGGGTCGATTTGGAAAAAATTGGCATCTCTACACCCTCCCGTTTCCCAGCCACGAACAGGTGTGTTGCTCCGTGTGCTTCCACCCTTATGAAGGTCTTCAGCTTGGCTTTTTATTTTCTACAGAAAGGTCCAGCATCGATTTTGTCCAGTTTATACCCAGGTGCCTTATTTTTCATTGTTGCTGCTGTTATATGCTTTTCAAATTCTATTTTCTTTTCTTTTTCTTTTTTTAAAGATTATTTACTCATTTATTTCTTTGACAGAGAGAAAGACAGCCAGCAAGAGAGGGAACACAAGCAGGGGGAGTGGGAGAGGAAGAAGCAGGCTCCCAGCAGAGGAGGGACCCCGATGCGGGGCTTGATCCCAGGATCACGCCCTGAGCCGAAGGCAGACATCTAATGACTGAGCCACCCAGGCACCCCTCAAATTCTATTTTCGAACTACTTTTTTACTGTGTTGCAATGCACTTGTCTCTGTCCACTGACTTTGCCAGTTAATAGTTGTTGATTCCTTTGGGTTTTCTACATTGATAATCACGTCTCTGAAAAATAACTATGTGGATTCTTCTACTCCATTTCTTCATCTTGTACATTTTTATCTTGTCTCACTTGTGCTGAGGGTGAAAAGAGATGTGTGTATTTGCTTTGCTAATGCTTTCTGTTAAAGGGTTGTGCCTTTGCACATGAACGTTACTGTTCTTTTTCTTTCCTTATTCTGTCCTTCTCTGGTGTTGGAATCAAGGTTACCCACCCAACATGAAGTAAACTAGTATTCTGGGGACGTTTGATGGAACTCAACCACAAGACATCTGGGCTTTGTGCTTTCCTTGGCAGCGTCCTTAAAAGCAAAAGTGATTAAAGTACAACACGCATACAGAAAATGCACGAACTGCATCTGAAGCCCCTCGCCTCCCTATGGACCCCACCCCCATCCTCACTTCTAATGCCATAAATTAGTTTTTTTCTATTTCTGAACTTTTTTCTAAATCTAAGTGGACCTATTAGTGTATGGCCTCTTTTGCTGCATATTATGTCAGACTCACTCATGATTTTGTGGACAACAGTTGTTCATTCCTTCCTCCGTGTGACGAGGGCACACTTACTCATCTAGTTTGGCCTGTTACGAAAGTACTGCATCGGTGTTCTCCTGCACGTATTTTGGTGAATATATGAACACATTCATGCCGGGAATATGCCTCGAGTAGAACTGCATGTCCCTGCGCATGTCCATCCTCCCTGACGGGCGCCCCCCGTTTCCCCAAACACCTGCACCGACTCATGCCGCCAGCAGGAGTGTGTGAGACGTCTGGGGCCCCACACCCCCGGCAACGCCCAACGCTGCCTGGCCATGCCGCTCTTCCAGTGGTGCCTATTGTGGATTTAACATGCACTTCCTTGATGACGAGTGAATTGAGACATGTCTTTGCATGATTTTGGCCATTGGGATGTCCTCTTTGTAAAGAATCTGTTCAGGTCGTTTTGCCCATTTTTTCATTGAGTTGTCTGCTTTTTTTTTTTTTTTAATGATCTGTCTTTTTTTTTTTTTTATATTCAGGCAATGAGGTTTTTGTTGGGTTATGTACGGCCAATATCTTCTCCCACGGCGTGACTTGCTTTTACCCTTCTTTTAACACACCTCTAAACGGTGTCTTCTGATGGACAGAAGTCCTGAATTTTAATGCAGCCCACTTCATCTTGGTTTTTACTTCCTGATTACGGTAGTTTTTCATGTCTTATGAGGGAAATCTCTGCCTACTCCAAGGTCATGAAAATATTCGGGCCATATTTTCTTTATTTTCTTTGGCAGGGTATGGAAAATTTAAGAATTCAAAATCTCGCTGCCGTCATGGAGCTTATACCCCAGCAGAGAAGGAACAACGAACGGATATGTATGTAATACAATGCCAGGAAAGGCGAGAAGGAATACCACGGCATGCGAATGGGACGGCGTGTGGGCAGACGGTGGTGATTTAAGGTGGGGGAGTGACAGAGGCTCGGGGAAGGTGATGTCTGAGCAGACACTGGAGCGGTGGAAGCGTCCAAGCCACGTGACTGTCTCAGGAGAAGGACGCTCCGCGCAGAACGGCCGGCCAGCATGGGAGTGAGCTCGGCCAGCCGGAGGGAAAGCGAGCAGGTCAGGTCAGCCAACTTGCAGCCGAGAGCGGGAGGAGACCAAGCTGGAGACAGAGGCAGGGCTGGATATCTTAGGCTTTCAGGGCATGGCGAGCAGTGTGGGCTGTGTCTGCGCACTGTGCCACGGAAGGCCACGAAGGAGCAGTGAGACGCGATCTGATTCATGTTTTCGGAAGAGCACTCTGGTGCTATCTGCAGACCTGCCCAATGAGGAGATGACAGGGATGAGGCCACAGGTGCAGCCCCTGCAGGGGTGCAGGTGGACGGTGCGGTTCCTTCGGGCTGGACGGCAGCAGCAGCAACAGTGAATCCTGTATCTTCTCCTAAATACATCTCTGTTTTATTTCCCACAATTAGATTTATGATCTCTCTGGACTTTACTACTTTGTAACCTAATCGACCAAGCTCCATTTAGGGAAAAGGTCATCCTAAGAGAGACCCCGAAGGGATGGCTTTCTCTACCGCATGAGGACCCGGCAGGAAGACGACCAACCGCGGAGTGAGCTCACTGGGAGCCAAATTGGCGTCTTGTTCTTGCCCTTCCAGCCTCTAGAACCGTGAAAAATAAATTTCCGCTGTTTAAGCCACCCTATTACAGTATTTTGTTAGAGAAACTCAAACTAAGATGTGCTACCCCATGGGTGGTACTTAAAGACGTTATGCTAAGTGAAACACGCCAGGTACAAAGATTAATAAATAAGTACCGTATGACCCACTGGTGTGGGGCTCCTGGAACAGGCAAGTCCACAGAGATGGAAAGTAGAAGGATGGTTCCATGCCCGGGACACGCAGCCCTCTGGGGTGCCTCCTTTGTTTTTTAGGCTCTGACGTCATGTTCTCGATGCCACAACATCATTGGCCATGCAGGTACTGGAAGACTCGTTCTACCCCAAACAACCTGTGAAGATAAAACCATTTCCTTCCATTAGGAGCATCTGCTGCTAGCTCTGGGAAGATTTCTTTTAACCTCTTCAGTATTTTTTATCTTGATCTCATCCCCCAGGTGAGAGAACAGGCAGGGATCAGTGAGAGGGGTTCCAGGGACAAGGTGATAGCAAGGGGCTAATTTTTCTAATTTCCGTAACTTCTGGCATGGAGGTGTAACCATTGAGGTCAGGTCAGACCTGTGGGCACTACACCCCTCAGTGAGGCGTGTGGGGAGTGTCAGGGTATAACGGGGGGCAGGACGCAGTGAACAGAAAGAGGTCTGGCAGCTAAGTCTGATGACACTCGGCCAGAGTGAGGGGACACCCTGGTTGCCAGGAGCACAGAAGGGTGTCCTTGATCCTCACCCTCCCACACTCCGCTTGGCATCTTACTGCGAGTGGAGAAATGCCATCTGCCCATGCTTACTTCTCTCTTCCTCTGGCCTCTGAAGATTTTTATCCTAAAGCCACTTGTTAGTGTCTTTTGTGGCATGGGGGGAAACAGCTGGTGTGAATCCTCCAGGCTACCACTGCAGAAATGATTTCTAGATCCATAAACATGCAAGACATGAGGACAGACACGAAGGAGGGGTGGGAGAAGGACGCAGAATGAGCAGTGGCACCCGGTCAGAAAGTGCACACCCAAAGAGCAGACCCCAGAGACAGCACCCAGCAGCCCGCCTCCCCTGCCTCCGAGCCGCTCACCTGCGTCAGTGCTGAGAAAGGAGGGACTGACGGCTCCAAATTATCCAGCACAAACTGAGCGCAGAGGTGCATTTTATCTGTCAGAAGGTGAACTGCTTAGCATTTGGCTAGACGGAGGCTATGATTATCACATAGAAAATAACCTGAAATTCACATTTGAACCGGCTCAAAGTGCACTCCCCATCAATCTCACTCTCTAATTGCTTCTTCTCTTCCACTCCCCCCACTGCTTTCTCCTCTCTCCCCATGCTTCCTCTTCTCTTCCTTTTTCTTCCTGCAGGTGGAGAGCCATGGGGCAGGGGGACCTTCCAGATAATACATACTGAACTATGACCCGCTCTTGGTCTCTTACTGTATGATTTTGCAACACTTTGCAGAGACCACACTATTGTTGCTATTTTTAATGTCTCTCCCTAGAATCATAGACAGCTGTACGACAATTGAGAATTGTTATAATAATTCTGGTTGTCCTGGACCATAAACACTTCTGTACTTTGGAATTTTGAACAAAGTCGGTATGCATTAACACACATTAGTCAGCTTTTTGCTGTGTAACAAACAAGCCCATGATCTTAGCAGCTCACAACAATATCCCTTCCTTCCTCACGGTGAGTCCACTGGACAGCTCTGCCTCAGGCTGCTGGTGTGCTGGGCTCTGGAGCCCAGGAAGGCTCAGGTCTCTTGGAAGGACGGCAGCTCTCAGAATGTGTACAGAGTAGTGCGTGCAGAGGCTCCGAAGCCCACCCTAGCTCTGTGCGCTCCGCCCCACGGGCAGAGTCTGAATCACCCACCCTCTCTTGTGACCGCAGCTCACCTGGAGAGAGAGGGTGCAGGAAGGGAGCCCATCAAGCCAACCTCAAGCTGGATTAAAAATAAAGACCATGAGGGGCGCCTGGGTGGCTCAGTCGGTAAGTGTCTGCCTTTGGCTCAGGGCGTGATCCTGGCATTCTGGGATCGAGCCCTGCATTAGGCTTCTCCACTAGGAGCCTGCTTCTTCCTCTCCCACTCCCCCTGCTTATGTTCCCTCTCTCACTGGCTGTCTCTCTCTGTCAAATAAATAAATAAAATCTTAAAAAAAAAAGAGCATGAAAAGAAATAAAAAATTAAAAAGGATTAGAAGTAAATCAACTTCAATATTAATCACAGATCACTGAAGCTCATGTTTTTGAGTTCTTATCAGAAGCCGGGCATTGAGCTAAGCATTTTATGGGCATTCACGGTCTTACTTATAAATAACGACCTCACTGATGAGCACACTGACACCCTCCTAGAAAGAGCCTGGGTGATTTTCTGCACTCCTTTAAAATGTATGAAAGCAGGTGCTTAATGGAATTCAGGGCACGGTTAAGGTATCAGTCCTTACAAATGGGTGTCAGGAGGGCGACATCAACACGCGAGGCTCCTCACTTTGACCCTATCCTCCCAGGGCCAGATCTGCAACCAACACACAAATGGAAACAACTCGGGAAATCTCTCTGTTTGTAGAATGTGTTTCCGGGCGGGTCACTGACGAGTGTTCCCATAACTGAGTTCGATGTGACGTGATGTAAGCATGGTGCGAGTTTACAGAGAAAGAATCCGTCCAGAAATGAAACTCTTCGCAGTACTGCCGGTTTGAACGCTTGCTGCTCCAGCTGCGTAGATGAGATTCTGAGTGAACCCACAGGCAGGGGACACTCGCTCCTTCCCTTGGAGAGCGCAGGTGAACGCCCGCAGCCCTCCTGCCCTGGTAATTTAGCGGCCAAGCGTCGGCCCTCCGCGCTCCGGCACTTTCCACTGAGCCAGGCTAAACCGAGAGGAAACCAAGCCACAGAATGCCACCCGCTGGCTCCAGGGTGACCCCGGGAGGGCGAGATGGCTCCGGTCAGCACAGAGGCCCACGGCAGAACCCTTCGGTAGTGCAGGGCACCGCAGCTGCTAGCGTGGAGATGGACCAGTGCGGCGGGAGAACTACATTCCCACACCCCGGGCAACGATTCACGGGCAACACACATGGATGATACACGGCAAGTTTCTAACTAAATGTAAAGTTATCCAGGATGATTGTGGCACTCAAATGGCCTAAATGAGGCTCTTTTGAAACACCTAATTAGTGTGTCCGCACACCAGCCCCAGAGAGCCGGCTGGTGAACTAAAGCCCAGAGCGGGATGCGTGATTGCACTGGTACTCAGAAGCTTCCTAAAGAATGCTGACAAGATACCATCTAGGTGAGCAATGGTGAGACGCTTTCTGACATAGTGAGGACACTGAGCTGAAACCGATCAACTCCGGAAGGCTGGTTCCTGCCGCTCCACCTTCTTCGTGTCCCTCAAACGAGATGCCCGGGGCGAGGACCGGCATCCAGCCCTCCCGCTGCCACCAGCCCTGTGAGCCGAGCTGATGTTCAGAGCCTGCAGGGGCTGTTCGTAAGGCCCTCCCCACTGCATTAAAATCAGGACGTGTCCGGGGAGAAGCAGCCCCAAGGGCTGTCGCTCAGACTGCATGTCCTTGAAGGATGCAAAGCGACTGCCCCGACCTAACAAAGCTTTGTGAAACTGGAAACAATTCAAGGTCCTTCAATCTGTCCTTCTTGCCGATCCCCGGATCTCCCATTTATCTCAGAAGTCTCGTAACATCTGGGAGCTCTAATCTACATCATTCCCTATTCCTCAGACACAAAACAAAAAGGAGAAAGAGGACTTTTAAAAATACAAATGTCTGTAGAAGTGCCCTTGCCCCAAATCTAGCCCGCAGCTTCCACGAGATTACTTAGAAGGATAAAAAAGAACCTCAAGGGTCTTCTCCACAAATATTAGTAGAAAAAAGCTTTAGCCTTCCCAGCAGGTGAACTTAACTTACTCTATGTGCAGGAAACCAGTTTGGCTCTGACTGTTCTTTTATAAACTAGTGAGTGCCGTGTCACCGTACCTACCCTTGGCTAAAACGTTTCAAACAATAATTATGAGGTTTTTATTTGTGTCTGTCTGGATGTGTGTGGATATGTGGTATTTTCAACCTCCAGAGGGTATTGCCAAAATTAATTTGTAAAAGAGCTCTATTTAATTGGCTTAAAGGAAATTAAACACTCAAACAAATTCTCAAAAACAGACGAGAACTAACCCAAATAAGTTCCAAGCTCACGTGATCTAAGATTACTCTTTACTAAGCAAAGTTAATTGAAGTTTACAGGTTTAATTAAAACAGGTGTGTTTGTAAGGTTGTCAGCATTAAAGCGGATACTTTGCTCTACCTACGTTTACTAAAAGTCAAATTAGCTCGGTTACAGAATTTGTCAGCAAGAGAGGCAGGTAAACATGATGGACAGCTTGTAATGCCTCCTGAAACTTTCCTGACTCATCCCAACATAATTATTAAGAACAAGCGAATTGGAAAGATGTAAGTAAGATAAAAGTTGAGGAATTTTTCAGCAATATTTGTATCTACTTAAATGGTTTCCCCAAATCCTTTTTTGGTAACTTGAAACCTTAGAGTTTTGCAAAGTAAATTACATGATGGATAGTCATTAAATATCTAGATCATTCCCAAATAAGATAAAGTACTGGGGCGCCTGGATGGATCAGTCGTTAAGCATCTGCCTTCAGCTTAGGGTGTGATCCCAGGGTCCTGGGATCGAGCCCCACATCAGGCTCCTTCGCTATGAGCCTGCTTCTTCCTCTCCCACTCCCCCTGCTTGTGTTCCCTCTCTCGCTAGCTGTCTCTCTCTCTGTCAAATAAATACATAAAATCTTAAAAAAAAAAAAGTACTGAACATAAGATCTTTCATTACCAAACACAGTTTTAATCCACTTTGACTTCTGTTTTTGGTTAAAATAAAAGGGGAGGAGATGTGAAGAACAGGAATACCTTTTTGTCGAGGGAAAAGAAAATAATTTTGTGCCCAAATGAGACTGGTTCTTTACAGAGGGAAAACCTGGGACAAAATCTAAATGTAAAAAACTTGTAGAAAGTTTTTGAGAAAAGAATCTTTGGAAAATAACTTTATGCATTCTCAGGACTGACTAAAATTGGAATGAATGAGCTTTAATGTCAAAGGGACTCTGGTGTAAGATTAGAATTTGTTTTTTTCTCTGCTAAAAGGACAACTTTCCTAGATTATTGGTTTACTCTTAATAAGAAATGATCAGAAAAGGCTTTTCTTTGTCTTAAATGTAATCTGCCTAGAAACACAAGGTTTGTGTGTTTTGTCTTTATCAGATCTCTGGCTGCTTAAGAAAGTTGAATTTGCTCAAGGTTTAAAAGAGCAAAGTTTGGTAACGACCGGGCAGCCTATTGTATTTGCCTTTGGAATCTCCTATTGTCACCTTGGTTGAACAGATGGTTAAATATTAAGTTTGCAATGATCTGTACTCCTATTCAGGCATGTGCTTTAAACCTTCTGATATTTTTTAAATTCCTGAAATTTACATTATAAATGAAGTGTTTTGGGCTAATTAGGCTTGTTTATTTGTTATGTCAAATTCCTGGGAAGCCGTCTTGGGTTCTGTTGTAGGGGTGAGCACTGTTGAAATAACCGCTCCAGAGATCAATACGAAAATTCCCAAAGTTCTGACGTTTTCTGATATAGTGTCATCACAGGTAATTCTAATTATTGAAGTGCTGCGTGCCACAGAATAATCAAACCCCCTGTCGCCTGCTTTGTAATGAACTCTCCTCAGCGAATTTTAACTGTGGCGGTTTTGAGACTTGTCACAGTTACTAGTGTATTCTGATGCTCTTGCAAATATGTTTCAGCTTGAAGGAGACTAGGAGAAAGGACTTTTGACAAAAACAAGTTTCTGTCACCCTTAAGATCAGAAAACTAAATAAACTAAGATTTCTAGAACTAGTAGGAGAGCTGCATTCAATCAGGGCAAGAATTAGTAACACGGGACTGAATGAGTTGAGGAAGATGTGACAGTTTTTGTGACTTCTGTTCGAAGCATTGCTGGTTCTCTAATGTTTGCTCTTCCAGAATCAAGGGAACTTTCTCTTAGGATATCTGTGACTCACAGAAATTTGACAAAACATTCAAACAAATTGAACCATTGACCTTTTCTCCCCAGCCGAACCCACCGGAATTCAGAAACTCTCAGTGAGTGATCTTCCTTTCATGGCAATTATAATTATCAGCATAAGTCAATAAGGATTTGTTCTCCTGGTAACAGGACACCATTGGAAACACTGGTCATATCACCGAGACTTTGACTGGAAAGTGGTATCCGAGGGAGACACACATAGACTCAGATATGACCAGACAGCTTTAAGGGGCTCAGGGTGACTTTATGGAGCCAATGAAGCCCCTTGGAAATACCACCCCGACGCCTTGCTTGCAAGGTTCCTGGAGAGTCACCAGGTGAGTAAGGAGATCACTTCCTGGCAGGCTCAGGAACCTCAGGATATTTAGGGGACCTCGTGAAGGCAGGAATTACCCCAAATCTACAACAGCAAGTATTTGGCTTGGCTCTCAGCCTTCAAAGGCTCTTAGAGACTTGATCTGAAGCTCCTTATGAAAAGTTCCAGCAAAGCAGATTTTTAAAAACCTATATAGTCAGCCTCTATTCTTGCTGTGTTTATGTAAATAATCAGGACCAGTCTGCTGAAATTGGACTTATTTTATGAACAAACTAGTCTTAATTTGGCTATTGTTTGGGAGCAAGAATTCCTGCCACCCGCAAGGTCCTCCTAACCGGACAGAGAATCGAGTTGCCATGAGACACATTAATAGGAGAAAATCAAATGTAGCAGTTTACATACAGGGAATCCACACAGACATAGAAGTTCTAGAGACAGTAGGGCAAGATGAGGCGTGTGTGTCGTTCTGAACTAAGGAGAAGGGGGCAAGGGTCTGGGGCTTCAGAGGGAAGGAAGACAGTTGACAGGATTGATAAGAAGAGCAGGTGTTTGGTAATTAGATGCTCGCCCTGCCATACAGATGGGTCACTCGGATAAAACTCATCACTGACAATAACCCTATTCTGGGAAAGACCCCCAGCTGAGATTCTTCTAGGTAATTAAGGAAGGAGCAAAAGTTCCCCTTGAGCCCATAGGGTCTCGATGGCCTTCAGCTCAAAATGATCTTCAGGTCAAAGTGGCCCATCTTGAGGCAGCCTGCCAGTGGCCCTTACTATCTTTAATGGAAATGGGGTGATTTTAGAGAGAAAAATTATGTTTTAGTAACACACTTTTGTGGACATTAGACTCTAGTTCTGATAAACTGTCTTTGAGTGGTTGTCACTTTCCTACAAAACTGGGCTAGGTCCTGTATTCTTCTGGTTTTCTCAAATATCTGGAATATCTGGCTGATTCTCCAAACTAAGATTTCCAATTTGTTCCCATTCTTTTGACTTGGAATCGTTGAGAACAAAAAGTGCCCTTCTTCCTGAAACCCTGGACACTGCTGCTTGACGACTTGGGCTATACTTCAGAGAAATTGTCGCGACAGCCCATGTGTTGACACAATCTCCATGCCTGCTGCTGGATGGGCCGCAGAGAAGGATCACCAGAGACATCCCAGCTGTGGACCCGGAAAACCCGTCAGATGGCCAGTGCCTGCTCCCACCCCATCCGAGGATGCTTCCAGCCCGACCCCTGGGGTCTTCTCACTGGCGGCACTCTGGACTCAGACACTGGGTCCATAATTTGCTCTAACCATTGACCTGTATTTTTCTTTTGTTTCCATAAGAAATGCTTCTTATTAACTACATGAACTTAGAGAGCCCACCTGCAGGGCCACCTGAAGCGTGACCACTGTTCAACTGAGCAGACCTGTTCTCAAGACCAGTTCACGAGATGCGGGGCAGACCCCTTCCCTAAGCAGTGAAACTCCAGCTACGAGGAAACCCTGCTCATCTGTGATGTTTTCCTTGTCAGAAGGAGAGGGTATTAATTCGTAAACACACCACGAAGGACTTTTCAGTGAAAATTTATTCCAGTGAAGGGACAGATTTGTGTGGATGACTCCCAGTTATGGCAAAGTAAGTCAGAGGGCTCCAATTTGCCGGGAACAAGCTAGCCAAACCACGTATCAGCCTCAGGTGACCCAACGCCCAGTCTTGCGGAAATATTAGCTAAGTGCTTAAGTTCTGAAACTCTTGGCTTAAATCTATTCTAAGGTTTCCAGCTATGATATCAGCCTTTTGACTGTTAAACATGTTTACTGTACAAATTGTTAGCCTCCTGTGGTACGTACACTGTGGTCCACTCCGACCCACAGGCTCATGACGATCCATACCGCAAACGACACACACGGTTCTGCCCAAAGTCTGACCACTGACACCTAGACACCATGAAACTCCTGTGAAAGTAGTTCTGCGGTAGGAACAGTAACCCCAGGGGACCTGTCGGGTGCACAGGGTGGAGAAGCGCTCGCCTTCCTGCAGTTCCCTGGGCGGCCCTGACCACCCCATCTGCTCTGTCTGAACAGATGGGGTTCCCTGCAGACATAAGGGCCGGGCTCAGAGAGGGCCGTGCTTCTATAAGACCCCCCAGAGTATCGATTTTGGGTTTCTTCCTGAGAAGAGAAAATCCGAGTGTAAAAGACTTTGATAGGCTGACCAGAAGGACGGTGAGGCTATATTTGCGTTCTGGCCTATTGTGCTGCATAGACGTGCCTGCCCGCGGTTCCCTGTCTGCCTCCAGGGCGTTGGCTGCTGTGCACATAGGGCAGACGTTTCTCTCCTACGACTCTGAACTAGGTGTCGGCAGCAACCGGGGGGAGGGACAGATCTGGGGGTCCTGCAGAGCCGTCAGGACAAGGCACTGGAGTCCTGCCTCATGGAATGGGGTCCATGGTGAAGGACAAACACTGACGCCGAGGGGCCAATGGCTAATGCAGGCTTTGGGGTTGGGAGAGGCTGGCTTCAAGCCCCAACTATGCCGTGTGGTGTCAAATAATGATGTACCCTCTCTGGGTCTTAGTTTTCTCTAAGTGGGTATCATAATAGTCAGTTCTGTGCAATTAATGGGATCCGCTGTGAGACGGGTCGGTGGCCCAGCATGTGTGACAACATCAGAGCCATGGCTCCTAGGATTCGGCTGCCCTTGCACCTGCTTATTGGATGCAGAGCCCCTTGTAGGATGAAGACCAAGACCTGGGCATCCACATGCAATGGGCTGGCCGGGCTCAGGTCTGCAGGCCAGGGCCCAGGCTGGGGCTGGAGTGCAGTGTGGACAGCAGGTGGAAGGACCACAGAGAGAGAGAGATAGGAGAGAGAGGATTAGTACTCCATCAGGGGACATATGGGGGTTGGGGGGGGGATGGCAGTTGTACCTACCGAGGCTTCTCTGAGATTCCGGCTGTTTCCAGCACATTGTTCTTGAATCACTCCAAACCCTACACAACCCCGGGGGCAGACGCTGTTACTATCACCCTGTTGACAGTGGGGGGAGCTGAGGCACAAGTGGTTTCAAGCTGAAAGCCACATACCTAACGGTCCTTAGCCCTTGACCTCCACTGTGCTCTCAGCAGAGAGCCCAGCGGGACAGCTGTCGGGACACATGCCTGGGCCCGCGGTGCAGAAGCCTTACCTCGACATGGCAACAGCAGGTCTGATGAAGGGAGACCAAGGCATGGCCTGTGCAGTTCCGTGTCATCAATGCCAACTTGGTCTGAAGCCCTGACCTCCTTCGTTTTAATGCACTTCCCCCTGGGGGGCCACGCCTGGGTCCCTGGAAGGAGATGAGAGGACTCGTTCTTGCTGCTGGGGACACAGGCACATGCCACAGTCCTCTCTGCTCTGCAGTGAGCAGCTGAACGGAAACGCAGCTGCACACGGACCAGAGGAGAGCAAGAAAGGGCTCCTGCCTGTTGGCGTGGACTCAGGGAGGCTGGGAGCATGGGGTGGGGGCCGAGTTAGAGGCCGCTGAGCTCCACTGCAGCCCTGTGATCCCTCTCCCGTGTTCCCTTCCTCCCTGTCGGCACACCCACCGTCTCCCACAGCACCCCGGAGCCCTGAGCCTGGAAGAGGTCTCCAGCGCCCCGGCTGCAGGGAGACTCGGGGGTCCCATCCCACCAGCAGCCGTTCTGAGCCACACTGTTCAACAGACTAGAGAAGGTGGGCTCCAAGCTACGGGCCACAGACCTGAGGGAGGAGGGAAAGCCTTCTGATAGTGGCAGGCACCCCTGACCCGAGGGACTGGCCCTGGCCTTCTTCCCAAACCCCCGTGGCTCTGGGTCTGGACAGGCTTGTGCCTCACTGCCCACCCAGTGTCTCTGTGGGGAGTGTGGGTGCATGACAAATGCCTCTCTCATGACCATGCTCCAGTGGAGCTTCCGTCCTGGGCCACATGCTCCAGCACCCTAAAAATGCAGCGTCTGGATCCCCATCCCTGACCAGGATGACAGTTGCTCCGGCATTCAGAAAGGTAAGGGCAGGCAGGTGGATCCAACAGCCCCGGTGGGCACAGCTCTCGCTCTGCTGCTCCGGTGACGGTGTGCCTTCCGAGCAGTGAGTCCCAGTGCTGGTCACAGCAAGGACAGCTGCTAGCCTGGGGATGCTGATCCCTCCCAGTCCTTGTCGTGCACCCGGGGCCAGGGCTGGGGTCATGCTGTCCTGTTTGTCACCAACAACAGTGACTCCAAGCAAGCACAGAGCAGTTAAAATGAATGGCTTCATTGTGCATATTAAAATATAAATAAAGCACGGTTTGCATGGGTGGGGGTGAGACCCAGTGTGAACCTTGACACAACCCGGGAGGGCTCCAAGTGGTCCTTGCCACCCCAAACAGGGGAACAAATGGCCCCTGGATCGTAACTGCCCACAAGGAGTTGAGCCACCACCTGTCTGCCTTGGAAGCATGAGTGTGGTTGGCTGGCCAGGATACCGTTTGGCATGTGGCGAAGATCAGAGAGTTAGCCAAACATGTCCAGGGGGCTGCATTTGTCCCCGAGGAACATCCAAGCTTAGAGAAACTTTTGAGCATTGCAAAAATGAGCAGAGGAAACAAACCAAACAAACACCCAGAAGCAATGTGTCGCGGCTGCACGTGGCGTCCTTTGGTTCTTAACGCCATCATGCAAATCTCTCTTAACCACAAAAGCAGCGTGCCACATTCACTCTTTCCTCTGAGAACTGCAGGTTTCCTAGCAAATATGCTGGAATAAGCCATTTGGACTGGTGGGATGGTGGAATGATGGGAATGTGGCAGTCATCCCTGTGCAGACTGGGAAATCGAAAATCTGCCGGTGACTCCTTCAAGGGATTGTGTGCTCTGGGTGGGGCCAGGCCTACACCAGCCTGCTTCAGTCCCCAAGCGATTCCGGGAAACACACTTCTTCTTCCCATTATAAGCTACAGAAAAGAGTTAAATTTCAGGGAATTTGGAGTTCATCTAACCCAACTCCCTTATTTTACGTTTTGCTCAAGGTCCCACAACCAACATTAGAAACAAAGGCTCTGGCTCACATTTCTGGGCAATGCCTCATTGAAGCACACACATTCTGTGCTTAGATTCAGAACAATTCAAATAATCCTCTCAAAACTCTGTATTTAACCTCCCAGAGCAGAGCATCAGGGGAGAAACCATATCCATTACTTCGTTGTTCCAACAAATCTTTTTGCATTGACACAGATGATAAAGAGACAGGCGGACACACAGATACAGTGTATGTAAATGTATGTAGGACAACATTAGTGTGCGTGTCTGGGTGTGTATCTGTGTGCCTGTATTTTATGAAATACAACGTACCTGGGGAAGGATACTAGTTTTAGTAAAACTCCCAAAGCCTTTGCCAAGGTTCGATATAAACAAGCCACGAGCCACAGTGGGAAGTCCATCTGTTACATCCCCACTCTTCACCTCTGATTATCTACAATGTCTATATAGGCACTCCAAGTATCTAGCATTGAACATCCTCAAATTAAGGTGTTAGGATAAACAAAAATTTACCTTTCTCAGGGTTATTTATATTTAATAAAAATGAGTGACTAAATTCTAAGAGAAAATTGTCTATGGTAGAAGTTCCAAGGTTAATACACGTATATTTTATCCCATCCATCAGTCCATCCATCCATCTATCTATTCATCTTTTAATTCAATTAATACTGTTTTTACTGAGCTGCTACTTTGTGCTAGGAACTCTGCGAGGTAGCAGAAATTCCTGCCTTACAGAGAGTTCACTCCAGATGAGTACTTTCGTAAAGCAGTTCATAAAGCATTTTCATATCAATTGTTTTCTGAGAACTTTGCAGGAACCTGTGAGGCGCCTGGTGTATTAGTCAGCAATTACCATAGTAAGGCCAGGCGACAAGCCATCCCAGACTCAGTGGTTTCCAAGAACAAGTACTATTTTTCACTTTCACGGGTCTCTAGGTCAACAGCGGCTCAACGGATGGGCACAGGGCTTGCTTGGCTGGGTTGCCCGGGTGGCATGGTTCCAAGCTGTAGGCTGAAGTTTCCTGTGCCGTTCATGTTACTCTGGGGCTGCAGCTGAAGGACCGCAGCTCATCAGGGCACATTGTCTCTGACGGTGCTGCTTAGTGAACACAGGAGAGTTAGCAGGAGCACGCGGGAGCCACTGAAGATTCCTCCCAGAGCAGGCACACTGACCTTCCTGCCCACGGTTCACCGGCAGGCAAGTCCCATGACCTTGCCCACTATTAATGGCCTGGGACACGTCATCTCGCCTTCTTGGGGAGAACACTGCTAAATCATGTGGCAGGGGGTAGGTATATAATCCTTCACTGATGACGGAAGAATTGGGATTAGCAATCCAGCCTCCCGCACCTAGAAAAGTAGCAATATCACTATTTCACAGATGGGGAAACAGAGTCTCAGAGAACTGAGTGGTTTGCTCATGGTCACATAATCATCAGTGTAGTTCGATGCTCTTCGGCGATTGCACTATTTCGGCTACGTAATCTGCGTGTCTTTCATCCACTCGAAATAGGCTAGCTTTCTTCTACCAACATGTCCCAGGGTTGTGGATTCTAGAAGCCCTGCTTCAGACTGCTACAGCTCATGCCAGCAGCGCTTGTCCATTCCAATCTGTGGTCGCTTGGAACTCTTCTGATGTATCTCGTGAATCACTCAATTACTAGGTATCTCAGAGGTACAGATAACAAGGACATGAACCCCAGGGTGCAAACACAGATGTGACAGACCGTAGCTTCGCCTCACCCCCAGCGCAGTGTAGTAGACACAAGAAGAAAAGCCAGAGGCTCAAACATTTCAACGGGCCCATTCATTGGAGACACAAACTGGAAGCCTGCAACGAGGTGCTTGTGTTGCTGGACGAAGCCTAGCTACCCAAATTATTTTTCTTCGTGCTGCAGTCCTTTCAGAAGGGACCCAAGGCATCTGTCAAGAGACATGAACTTTAAAAGGCAGCAGCCTGAAAGAAGCTATTAAAATGTTTATTCCCCAACGGTTGCTTTGCTACATGGGGTGTCCAAGCCCAAGGGGAAAAGGCATTCTGTCAGTTGGTGTTCCTGCCTGTGGCCCCCAAACTCCCCTTTGTCTGCCTCTCCTTGCTCTTGCTTGAGAGACAGGAAGGCTGGCCTCCAATTAGAGAACAGTCTCACTGAGCCAGTGTCAGGCACGCCGGCTTCAGACCCCTCCCCCTCCTTATCCCCTTAGCCCCCTTCCCCCTTCCTCTCCTGCCTTTCTGTTTCTTGCCTCTGGGGCTGAATTCCCCACACTTGTCAAGGACACTATCTGTCTTATTGCTAATGATAAGCAATCTCAAAAATGCCTTCCTGGCTGATGAGGAAAATCCGACCCATTCGTACTCCAGGTGAATTTTCAGCTTCAGACAAAAACCCCAACATATGGCTTTAAAACTTGAAACCAGACTCTAAAGCATGTTGGGACCAGGTTCCTTGGGAAGCAGCAAGCTTTGGGCAGCGCGGAGAGCAGGTGCGGTGCGTGAGACGGTTTGTGCAGCCTCACTTCCCTTCCTGGGGTTAGCGGGCCCACCCAGCCGGGCGGCCCTCCCTCAGCTCCTCCGTTGTAGTTTCTTCTGCCCTTCCACTCGATTTCAGAAGACACATTAATGACTTGAAATAATTAGCATCTCATACTTTTTTACGCTTTTTTAAAACTAAAATGCTTTAATTATCCAAATTTCAACTCAATGGACTCTCACATTTGCCTTTCAGATGTGACTATGCCCTGGTCTGATCATTGTAAACAGTCACATTTTAGGCTTACCTGTTGTCCTTGGCGGGTTAGGAAACGTGCTGAGTTATAGTTTTTGCTGGAAGACATGCAATTATCCCTGCGAATAGGATCATGGTAAATGCAAGTGGAGTAGGAAGGGCATTTTATGATCGCACGTTCTTTGCCAACATCATTCAGTACATTTGCACAATTGCATACTTTATCAAATGCTTGATTAATTCATAGGGTATGATTATAAACTCACACCAATTTTGACTCCTAGGATGGCCTCCCCTTAAAATGACAGAGGTTCCAGTGGGTAAACTCAGATCCCATTGTTTCTCTTTCTATAATCAATCATGCTCTGTTGGTGGTTATGAGAGTTGTCTTAAGGCTGGAGCTGGGAATTAAGCCATATTACTACTCAGGCCCATTTCCTAAAGTAAACCACAGTTTATAGGTGTGGGCTGCATAGGCTTTGATATTCTGATACAATTCGGAAATGTAAACATTTAGAAAATGAATTGGCCTCCATTCTAAAGTAACCAAATGAATCCTTCCTTAAGAATTGAGAAGGCTTTGAAACAAAGACCCCAAAATTCCCAAAATTGATCAGTAAGGACTATAGGGACAGTCATTTCCCGAAAGCAATACTCAGTATTTCAAAGGTGGAAATCTTACTCTATAGTTGAAAACAAAGACATCTAGTCTCAAATTCTGGTTCCTAATCCCCTAGCCTTTCCTAATTATGCCTCAAATTTAAGGTTATGATCGGCTTCAAAGAGTCATCCAAAGAGGCTGTGGTGATGGACGAGTTTCAAGGAACCGTCAAATACTTACATTTATCATAAAACCCTTTGTAGTAATAATGATAGCAATAAGTGTTTTCTATTCTGGGCGTCTGATATATGGTGTTAATTCTCAAGTACTGAAATGACATTATTTTTGTTGATATAATTATACCACTATTTTAAAAAATTTTAATTAAAAAATTAAACTCTAAATTCTTTACATTTTAAACAATGACATTTATCATCAAAATATTTTTCTTCTTGTTCTAGCAATGACCTCATAGACTCCCAGCTTAGTGAAAAGAATCTGCTTCTGAATTAGCCTTTTTTTCAGGTCTAATCTGGCTTTCCAGAGCACAGTCTGAAACCCCACTTGAAAAGATTAGCATACAGTTTGTAGTGACGGGGCTTCTCGGTGCTCCTCAGCCCTGGGGCGGGGGCAGCTCAGAGCCCCCACACTGGTGTCCTTGGTTCCGGCAAGCTTGCTCTGGGCTCAGTGCAAAACAAAATGAGGATGACCTGCTGGGTTTACTTGTCTTAAGGTGACCAATGGAGGACAAAGTCTAGTGCTACTCTCTTGTGGACTGTCAATAGCTAAAGTCCATGAGATTCTCTGCCTAAACACACAATCTTACTTTCTGCAAAGTGTCCCTTCAGCCCCAGGAAATAGGAAGCAATGTGAAAAGCTATGAGAGGTCCTGGCCTCCACAAGTTCTTCCTCTGGAGGACGGTGGGCATGGATGCCCTCCCCGGCAGTTCCCTGGCTGTGCACCTCGGGAGAAGTTACTTAACTCCCCTGATCCTTACAGAAGGGATGACAGTGGGACAGTGTACAGAAAGCACCTGATATTCAGTAGCTTTTTTTGAAACTGCTAGTTCCCTGCCTTTGTTTTTTATGGATCCAGTTTCCCTCTTTCTAAATAAGAATTTGTAAGTAGATGAGATCTAAAGCCTGCTGTGAAATTCTATTGAGGTCTTTCGGAGCAATGAAGCTGATTAATACTTTGGGTCTCGCAGACGCCTTAGAAAGAACCTCAGCCTGAGGCTGGTGGAATGGGATTGGGCTCCCCAAAGGGTCCCGAAGCAAGCCTGCTCCCCCTTACATCGCCGAAGAAGGGATTGGATAGACCTTTCCTGCCATTTCTCCCTAGCCTTATAAATAATGTTTCAACACAAAAATGAGCCCCCCCCATTCCCTTATCAGGCATTTCTGGGTGCCTGTGTGCACGGTTTGGATGTGGGGTTGTGTGGGCTGATGGCAGGGGAAGAACCCACACTCAGTCATGGGCACGAATGAGAGGTGGGCAGTATCTGTGTCATAATTTCCTTTCATGTTTATGAGCTTAAATACGATACCACTTCCCCAAGTGACATGGGACCCCTGAGGCCTGCATCCCCCCGAGAACCCTGCCCATCTTCCTCTGCAGCCTCCCACTGACTGCCTTTCCCCTTGCTCCTCCTTTTC
Source organism: Ursus americanus (assembly GCF_024610735.1). Classification (NCBI taxonomy): domain Eukaryota; kingdom Metazoa; phylum Chordata; class Mammalia; order Carnivora; family Ursidae; genus Ursus; species Ursus americanus. Next base: position 74,159,999 of record NC_142137.1, on the reverse strand, counting down.
TCCTGGGGACCAGCATTGCACCTGCTGCTAATCCTAGCGCGTCTTGACCGGTGTGACGTTGCCCCCTAGGGGACACTTTCAGCATGGCGTCACGTTTTCAGAAGTCTCTGGCCTTCAGGGCGTGGGAGCAGGGAGCAGGATGCTAATATCCTGCAGCGAAGAGGATAATCCCACAGCCGAGAAAAGCTTCCAGCTGTGTGCCCAGAATCTGAGCCTGTTTCACCCACCCCCAGCAGTCTTCGTGCACCTTCTCAACGTGCTTCGAATGTGCCTGGAATGCACAGCCTCCAGGCTTGGAGGTGAATTGCAGTGGGCTTGCTTTGAAACTTCCACTAATTGGTGATACATGAGTCACTGTATGATATCTTGGGGTCAGTCTGCAGCTTTGATCACTGTAACTGGTGACCTTAGTTAGGGAGTGGTCAGCCAGCATCAGACGACTCCACTGAATCTTCTGGGTTTTTATACCCAGGAGTTCCGCCATAAAAATGCACATTTTATTAAATTATTGGATAAGGTTCTCCTGAGAACTGAACTGATGGGATATATATAAAGATATATATGAGAGGAGATACATGAGAGACGCTGGCTCACGCGGCCATGGAGGCCGACAAGTCCCAGGACCTGCCGTCTGGAGAGCCACGGCCAGCGGTGTGACCCTGGGGAGAGGGCAGGAGAGGCGGAGATGAGGCAGGAGAAGGGGGCACATTCTGGTCCTCTGTCTTTTGTTCTCTTCGGCCTCACGAGTTTGCACGAGGCCTGCTCATGTGGGGAGGCCAACTGCTTCCCCGAGTCACAGGCTCAGAAGCGCCTCTCATCTGCAAGTTCCGTCGCAAACACAGGCAGGACAATGTCCCGTCGGGCACCCACGGACTGTCGGGTTAACACACAACCTTATCCACAGCCTTGCTTTCCTCCTGCTTCTCCTTCATACAAAACGAAGGCATCAGATTGCTTTTTTTTTTTTTTTTTTAAAGCAATTTTTTTTTTAAGATTTTATTTATTTATTCGACAGAGATAGAGACAGCCAGCGAGAGAGGGAACACAAGCAGGGGGAGTGGGAGAGGAAGAAGCAGGCTCATAGCAGAAGAGCCTGATGTGGGGCTCGATCCCATAATGCCGGGATCACGCCCTGAGCTGAAGGCAGACGCCCAACCGCTGTACCACCCAGGCGCCCCCATCAGATTGCTTTTTAGGCAGGCGTGCCATCCATGAATCCAGCGAAGATCCCACAGGAGCATTGCAAGTAGTTGCTGTGGGGGAGGGGCGTGGGTCTGATGACCTGGAGGCTGTGCTGTTCCCCTCCTCAGAGGCACGGCGTTTCCGTCCAGCCCCCTTAAAGACAAACGCTTAGGGGCGCCTGGGGGGCTCACTCGGTTAAGCATCGGATTTTGGTTTTGGCTCAGGTCATGACTCAGGGTTGTGAGATCGAGCCCCACGCCTAGGCTCTGCTGTACATGGAGTTTGCTTAAGATTCTCTCTCTCCCTCTCCTGCTGCACCTCCTCTCTCTCCCTCCCTCTCTAAAAAATAAGAAAACAAACAAATAAATAAATAAAATACTTTTAAAAAGACAAAATCTTAAAGGTCTAGCAAGAATCATTTCTAACAGGGAGATCTCAGAAAACATGACAGAAAATTCAGGGGTAAGTGGGGAATTTTCTGGAGGCCCCTCAAACCACACGTCACAGGCAGCTCCTGGAGTCTGCGCTTTACAAGAGAAACAGCAGTTTCGTCAGCGGGGTCCAGACTTCTGAAGTCTGAAAGAATGATTACTTTTGAGCCAAGCACGGGATTAATGTGATGATCAGGCCAGGAGAGAAGGGCTCCTGTCATGGGCGTCTGGGCAGAGGGCGGGGACGGCACGCCTTCCAAGTCAGCTTCCTTTGGTCCCACTGCTGAGATGAGCCATTCGGACGGCAGTGCGTGGCCTATGGCCCGTATGGGCTTCACTCCCTTCTCTCTGCTGATGTCTCAGTTCTTCTGGAGACGTCATGCAGCCTGATTTGGCTCTCGGAGCCTGGTGCGGGTTGCGAGCTCCCTGACAACGAGGACCTGCAGGTCTGGAAGCTGCCTCTGCGGGGTGCACGGGGAACTCCACAGGAAGGGGTTCTGGTGCCTCACGCCCCTTAGCACACCACGTGGGCAAGCAGAGGCAGCTACTGGGGGCCTCAGGCGGATAGACCCCCGTTTCTGTCCCCGTTACCCAGTTAGCCAAGAGAGAGCGCATGGTGGGACTTGCCGGCCTCACGCAGGCTGTAATCCCACAGTTTCCTCCCTCTCCTCCCGGCGCGGGAGGGAAGGAGCACAAACCGGAATCTTGGAACGCAGCGCAGGCTGCTCGGAAGTGTCCTCGCGGAGAGCCACGGTGCACACTGTGTGCAGGGAGCCCCAGCCATGTCTGCAGAGTCCGAGACTGAGGAGGCCACTGGGGCCACAGCCGCATCTCGCGTTTGCAAGTGGCTTGGGGGATGTGGTGACCGTGTGCCCACCAGCCCACAGCTTGTGCTCTCCTCTACTCCGGGTTCCCGCAAAGGCGGTAAAACCATCCTTTCATGTCCTCCCACCTCCGGCTCTGCCCCAGCCATTTGCCCACCCTGCTTCCCGAAACTGACTGCCCGGTACGAGGCAGACATGGAGGGAGGCCGGGGAGGGGAGAGGCCCGGTGCCTGCTGTGCCCCAGTGAGGGGCAGGGAAGCTGCAGCCTTGCCCCGGGGCTCCTGCTGTGACCCGGTCCTTCGTAGACCAGGTCCTCGGGCATTCTTGTTTTCATTCCAGAATTTCCTCCGCTCTGTAGGGGAGGCCCTGGGGTTCAGAACAGAAGTGTGAGAGAGCACGGGCAGGGCCTCAGGCTGAGAGAGGTGGGGCGTGCGGCCCCGGCAGCCACGTGTGGGGGCCTCGCTCTCTCCCCCCAGCCTCCCCGCCAGCAGGCCAGGCCACGGCTCTGATTCTGGCCAATGGGAAGTGGGCAGAGGAGCCCACGCTCCTGCTGGCGGGAATGTCTGGAACCGTCCGAAAGAGGGAGGACCGCTCTCCTTCCCCGTTCTTTGGCTGGATCGGCGGGCAGGGGCACGGCCTGCAGGGGCAGAAGGGTGGGGACTCCGAGGGATCCCAGCATGACCGCAGAGAAGGTCACTTACTGACCAGGAATACAGTGTGCTTTTCTAAGCAAACATTAACTCTCTCGGCTAAGCTCCGATATGCGTGGAGGACCTAGCACCGCCCCAACAACATGAAGACGTGGGCCGTTGTTGCTCGCCACTCCAGGCCTTCCATTTCTCCTCCATGGGGGGCAGGGGCAGTGCGACTTGCCTGCTGTGGTCCCGCCCAGATCCACGCCATGAAACCTGCGGGCCCTCCTTGGCCAGTGTCCGGCCTCGGTAGGTGCTTGAGAAATACCGTTTCCCTGCTTTGAAGGCCGCCTGTCTGTCTGTGCAGCTCACGTAGCTCCTTCGGTGAACCGTCCCCACCACTGCAAGAGAGCTGTGGCTGCACCTGCCGCCTGCACCTGCCGGATGTTTCAGGGAGGGAGGCGCCGTGGCTCAGCGTTGGGTGCGCCCTGTCTCCCGCCGCAGAATCCTTTTGTGGTGATATCCCCCCGTTTCGTTTGTTGCAGGAAGTGGGACAGAAATCGGAACCCGGGACACACGGGCCTCTCGTCAAACCCCCGCCAAATAATGGAAGAGCCTGAGTCCCACGCTTATCCGATGATGAGGCCGCTGCTGGCAGAGCCAGACTGAAATCACGGCGGAGCAGCTCGTGATCACGCATCTCTGCAGCGCCCACATCCCACAGAGCCGTGCCGAGCAAGGCCCCCGGGGTCCCGCAGAGCAGGCCCACCTCTGGTGAAGCAATAATTCATATTTGCTCAGCTTTACCGAGGAGTAGTTGACAAGTGGAAGCTGTCTATGTGGGGTGTACGGCGTGAGGCTTCCACGTAGGCCCACGTGTGAAATGAGTCCATCGAGTTCATCCCCCATCATCACCTGACAGACGAACCCTTGTCCTTCTGGCGCTGAGAACACTGAGCATCTGCCGTCCGCGCAAACTCAGTACACAGAACAGGGCGGTTGGCTAGAGGGGCTGTGCTGAGCGGCAGACCCAGGACCGACCCAGCTTTGAACGGGGGTCAGGACCCCAGCCGCCCTGGCCCCGTCCGCTCCCTGGGGAAGTGACTTCCGCTGTCCCGTCGGGACGCTCGGTCTTCCTGCGCAAAGCTGTCCCATGTGCCCTGACGTCCCAGGCTCATCCACGCAGATGGCAGCCTGTCCACCCTCCCTGCACAGGCTCCCCACTGCCCACGGAGGCTCCATCAGGCCCAGAGCTGTCTGCGAGCCCTGTGCCCCATCGAAGGGGGAACGCCGGCAGGTTTCCTACTGCACATGGCACACGGCGGGCGGCTCAGGGGACAGGCCTGTAGAGGACGCTCTCCCGAGGGACAGACGCAGGCCCAAGCAAGTTCCCAAGGCCAGACGCACAGTGGACGACTGCAACATGCACACACGTACGTTGACACATGGTCCATGCGCCACACACACACAGTACGTCACACACACGCTGCACACCGCACATCCGTCCCATGTGTTACACACCACACGTGTCACGCACACTCGTGGATCATCCCGAGCCCGTCACTGTGTCCCGGGCACGTGCTGTACGTGTTACCTCACATCAGCGTGTTCACAACCGCTCGCCTCAGGTTCCGGGTGAGAACTGCAGGGCCTGCTCTCCTGTGGCCTGAAACCGGCCCGGGTCCCCGTCTGCGGCCGTTTGGTGTCCAGCATCAGAGGCCGTTACGCAGCTGAGGGCCGGGAGCGGGACGAATTTCCGCTTCTCTCGAATCCCCGTGAATTTTGCAGCAGCCCTCTTGTGCTGAGACAGACTGAGCCAGCTTGACGTGCGGATTCTAATCAACTCTGTTCATGAAGGTGACACTTACCCGGTGGTCCACTGGGGGACCAGCCCACGGCAGCCAGAGGGTCCCAGCGGGTGAGCCGAGAGAAGAAAGCCTTGCTCCCGTCCTCTGTGGCTTCGTGGCTGGACTCAGAATTAAAGCTCACGCACACTGTTCGACCGCAGGAAAGCACACAGATGCGTTTCGTGTCTGTGTGCACACGGGAATCTTCAGAAAGGAAAACGGAAACCTGAAGAAACACGTATATTCTGTTTGGTTTGTACGTACCGGAGGGCATGTGCCATCCTGCACGAGGAACAGAGCGCCCTGGGGGCGACGGGACCAACAGCTCGGGCCGGGCCGCCAGCTCTGGGGCAGCGGCAGGAGGCGGCGGCGGGAGCCACGGCAGTTGGGTGGTTGTACCAGGTCCGTCTGTCCAGACGCACTTCCATGTCGGGACGCCCGCCTCTGGGACGAGAATGTTCTCTTCCTGGTGTGGGGAGGGCACCTTCCCACGGGGGATCTTAGGACGCGCTGTTAGGTAGAAAGAGGGAGGGCAGAGAGCGCGTCTGCACCCGCTGCTTCTGGAGAACAAAGCAGTCAACATACTGAAGGGGCGTATTTCGGGGTGGCGTGTTCTGGACGAATATCAAGCAGCTGAGTGGTAAGGAAGCTTGACAAGCTGAGCCAGCATTGAGGAGGGCGGAGAGTGGCCATGCGAGCAGCTGTGAGCTGGGACAGGAGGGACAGACACAGCAGGGATGACGCAGGTCGGGAACAGGTACCCATTCGGCTCCAAATACAGAGGCTCCGACAAAATAACCTGTTCCTCAGTGACCAGCAGGGGAAGGTGAAGGGGGACAGAGAGGTGACCTGAGTGACACCCCCTGCATCGGGGGGAGGCCAGGAGGGAGCAGGGCAGACCTCACAGGAGATCTGCATTGTCGCCCTGCCCTCACTCAGAAGGGCCCATGCTTGACTCCGCTGTTGTGCTGGGATGCTTCACAGTCCCGTCCGTGGCGTCGCGCTCAGTCCACAGGGCCATGGAGCGTGTGTGGAGAGAGGGGCTCCCATGTGTCTGCTCTGCTCCTGGCCTCCCCCTCCGCACGGAGCCATCACGATGCCCCGAGAGCACAGGATCTGGGTGCCCGCGGAGGTGGGAGTTTAGGGTAACCGTCTCCGGTCCAGGAAAGGGGGTGCTGGCACCCCTCCCCCAAAAGGCCAGCCTTCCTCTCTGCATGCTCACTCATTGCTCCCCTGGGTCGGCCGTTGTGTTTACCCTGAGAATGAGGACACGGGGGAGGGGAGGATGGGGCGCCCAGAGGTCCCCTTCCTTCTGTCCTTGCTGCTCACCAGCGAGGCAGGCAGGGGTGCTGGGAGGGAAGGGAGAGCAGAGCAGGGGAGTCGTTCTTGCACGCGTTCACTGCTCTGATAAGAACGAAATGCCCATGTACGCATAAGCCTCAAAATACACATCCAGCGATTTTAATGATGTTGCAAATGAGACATTTTTATGCTTGCATTTAAAATTGGCATTCCCCAGAATAAAGGTGACCAGTAAAACTGATGCAAATAAGTTTTCATTTTCTTGTCTAGGTTGGCTTGAAGTGGCAAGCAGAAGAACAGCATGACAGGCCGAGAGCGGCCGCAGGGGAGGGACGCTCTGATGTCTCCCTGCCCTCCCACACTTGCCCGCGCTGTGAACAAGGGTCCTTCCTTCCTTCTTTGTTTTCCACTGAGCCCCCCAAACTCTGTGGCTCACCCTGATAGGAGCTAAGACAGGAGGACAGAGCTGTCTGACGGAGAGCAGGACCACATGCTGGGCACACAGAGTCCCGACGAACAAGCCACGACCCTTATTTCTGCATGTGGCCCTAGTCCACCGAGGGATCGCATGCACGCAGGGGAGTCAGAGCGGACCTCTCTTTTCCGTCTGGAAGATGGGAACGGTAACACGAGGGCGCACTTGCAGGCCACCGTCGTGAAGCCCCACGGCCTGGCGCTCGTCCCCGCACTCTCACGACGCACCCAGTGCCGTGACTGCCCACACCATCCTTCAACAGCCGTGCTCGGAGGGCGCGGTACGGATGCTGCGGGACACAAGCCCCAGCTCCCAGACTTCCCCTCCGGGGAGGGAGGATACTCCCCTGGGGCATTAATACCTCAGAGGACTGGATGGGAGTCTGCAGGGGGCAGACTAGAATGAGGGTGTGCGCTTCCCAGAAACAGCAAACTCCGGACGGAGAGCAGGACGCCAGGGAGACACCTAGCTGGCAGTGCAGGGAAGGCGGGAGCAGCACCAATGGAGAAGGGAAGGGACGTGGTCTGGGCGTCCGCACCCGCGATGGGGAGGAGCATGGCCAGGCGGTCAGATGAAACCACGCTGTCCACAAAGAGAAATCACATGTGCGTGTCTCTGTGTGTGTGTCTGTGTGTGCACCCATGTGTGTCTGCGTGTCTCTGTGTGTGTCTATGTGTGTGCCTTTGCGTGTCTCTGCATGTGTCTCTGTGTGTCTGCGTGTCCTCCCCTTTCCTCCCACGGTCTGTGCACTTGGGGGTCCAGGATAGTCTTCCCGTCACTGGTGGCCCTTTGGGCATCAGAGAAAAGAAGCAGCGATCCAGACCGTCCCTGCCAACTCGGGGTGCAGCCCGGCCCGTGTCGTGAGGGGGCCGTACCTCTGTCCACACGTGTGAAAGCGAACTGCACACCTGCAGCTGCTTCCCCGTCAGGCCCACTGTGGGGGGACTTTGCTCGGGGCTTCGCACCTGGTTCTGGCAACTAGAATAACCAACATGCAGCCAGAAACCTCTGGGTCTCAATGCGTGATAAAGATTTTTTTTCTGGGGCGCCTGGGTGGCACAGTTGTTAAGTGTCTCCCTTCAGCTCAGGGCGTGATCCTGGCGTTCTGGGATCGAGCCCAACATCAGTCTCCTCCGCTGTGAGCCTGCTTCTTCCTCTCCCACTCCCCCTGCTGTGTTCCCTCTCTCGCTGGCTGTCTCTATCTCTGTCAAATAAATAAATAAAATCCTTAAAAGAAAAAAAAAGATGTTTTTTCTGACTAGACTTTTTCAAAGATACATATTTATGCTCCTTTAACCTCTTTCAATCTGGTTTATAGACTCAGGCTGAGAGCAAGACCACAGCTATCCCATTTCCCTCCTCCATCCTCCAGGCAAAGGATTTGCACACTGACCACATGTCCCTCTGCAGCTGGTGACAGGGCAGGGTCATTTCCTATGTGCAGTGACCAGTGTCCCTCTGCAGCTGGTGACAGGGCAGGGTCATGTCCTGTGTGCAATGACCAGTGTCCTTCTGCAGCTGTTAACAGGGCAGGGTCATTTCCTGTGTGCAGTGACCAGTGTCCCTCTGCAGCTGGTGACAGGGCAGGGTCATTTCCTGTGTGCAGTGACCAGTGTCCCTCTGCAGCTGGTGACAGGGCAGGGTCATTTCCTGTGTACAGTAACCAGTGTTCCTCTGCAGCCTGGTGACAGGGGGGTCACTTCCTTCTGCTGCTCTTCTCATACACCCCTACCCTGGGCTCCTTCCCTCTCACTACACAAGGAGTCCAGGTCTGCGTGGGAAAGCCACTTTGTGTTACCAGCTGTAAAACCACCTCCAAGGGACAGAGAACCTTTTCCTCCACTGCGGTTGCAGACCCAGTAGAGGCGGGTTCAAACCCAGGCCTCATCCGTGGCTGGACGGATGACCTGTGGCCCCTCCTCGGCCTCGCCCCGTGGACTGGCTCCCTGGCACACACTAAGGGAGCCCTCACGATCTCTGACAAGCTTCTCTAGGGCTGACACTGTCCGTAAGTGGTGGTCTGGCAAAGCTGCCTTGTGCCACGTTGCCTGGCTGTCCTGCCAGAGCCCCCAGTCTTTGTGGCTCCAGCCTACAGCCCTGCCACCTCCTCCCTGACCCTGGGCCAGCTGCTGGCCTGGGGAAGGATCGGTCACTGTGGACACAGCTGGCTGCTTCAGGACATTGGGCACTGTGGGCATCGTGCATCCATCTGCTTAGGACAGTCTGATCTTCTTCCGTTTTCCAGATGATTCTCAAGCCTGCCCCCCAAACACAGAGCGGTGTCCAGGAAGTGGACGCCAGACGTGGACTCTGCTGACTCCTGGCGGCCACTCCCCCGCTCCCAGCACGTCCTAGGCACTTGGCCATCTTAGGGTCATTGTTGGGCCCCAGCAGATGGCCAGGAGAGAGGGGACAGAACTGCACCACATGGCGGAGCTGGGGATGAGTAACTTCAGGCTTGGTTAAAATCCGGGCTCCGGCATCCTCTCCGCAAAGGAACACTTGTCCTATAGACAAGTGACAAGAGAAGAAACGGGCCTTGAGTTTCTATGTGGACAAAGGATGGGAAGACAAATACAAGGGGGAGAGGGAGGGAAGATGGGGTGGTGTGCACAGGGTTTGCTATGAGTGTCCTCTGATGCCATCTCTGGGGCGAGTCTAGACTCGTCTTGTGATTAAGAATCACCCTGCCCTTCCTGGTTGGGAGAGGACAGAGAGTTGTTCTGGGTCTGCCTGTCAGCTGCCCTCAGCTTGGAATGCTCCTACGCCTGAGGGCCGTAGGTGGGGTGGCATGCTCTGACCCCCAGAAGCTTGCCGGGCTTAGCTGTGGCTAAGGGGCCACGGGTGTAGCTTTTCTGGCTCCCGCCAGCTGCAGAAGGAACCCCTGAGAAGTCTGTGCAAACGTGGCCAGATGGCCCATGTCTGGTGTGTCCTGAATGGTCCGAGGCAGTGGGCCTGGCTTCGTGGAAGTCACAAAGTGTGCAGACTTGCCCGACCGGCCGGTTTCCCCCGGGTCACACCTGCCCTCCAGCAGAGCCAGCGGGGTGCTCCCGCCCAGGACGACGGGGACACACAGTGCTCCATGAGGCCTGCGGCCCCTCCGTGGCGCCTGCACCTGTCTGGGCACACCCGGGCTCCTCTGGAGGCACGGGCTCTGGCACCCCGACAAGGCAGCTGCTTTTGGTTTGGATCTGAGCTAAATTCTCTGGGATCAGCACAGAGAGGACAAGGATGGGCTCCAGGAACATCGAGGTTGGAGGAATTTAAGAATATTATCAGTCACAGGGAAGATAAGAACTTTTTTCTCAAAAGCCAAGAAGTTTCGTAAGACTCTCAAAAAGGGGGCCTTTTCCTGACGGTACTGACAAATTCTTACTCTGTGTGGGGCCATGCAGGGACCTTGGGGTGCTGTTTGTTCGAGAACACCCAGATGGAGGGGTGACTGGTGACCCCAGGCGGAAAGCCTTCCTGAAAACCCTCTTCCGGACGTAATACACAGACACAACACACGGAACGCGTTGTACTCTTGAGACTTGCGATCCGCTGCTGACGTTCTGTTCGGCATGTGTGACCGCGTTCGGCTACGGGCGTCCAGGAATCAGAAACATTCTCCTCTTGATTCTGCTCTGAGTGTTGCCCTAGCGACGTGTGCATGGCACGTCCGCAGAAAGTACTTGCACAGTTTGCTTCAGGCAGGGCACTGCCGCAAAAACAGGAAGGGGCGAAGCATTTAGTTAGCACCAACTGTGTGTCCGCGAGGGGCAGGAGAGCCAAGAAGAAGAAAGGAGAGTGCTTGAAAGAGCTCACAACACCCTGGCCTGGGGTGAGAGGCCAAGTGTCCTGGTTGAATCTGGGAAAATAGGACCACACGAAATACTTCAAAGAAAATACGAGGTAACGCACAATTTATTGTTAAGCTGTGGAATAAAGCGTGTTCTCCGAGAAGTCCAAGAGAGCGCGGGCCGCTGTGAGCTCAAGAAAGGGTTTGCTCTGGGTGAACCCCAGCGCCTGTCCCTTCAGCTCCTGCCGTGGCCTTTCCTGGCCACCTGCTAGTTCGGGATCTGCAAACCCAAGCTCATCTTGGAAGCTACGGAAACACCTGAGTATCTGATGTTCGGAAGCAGAGAGCCAGGTCCCACCCTCAGCAGACGAACCTCCCGGCTTGGAGAGCAGCCTCCTGGCCGCCTGCCTGGGCTGCCGTATGTGCCCTTTCAGACGTTTGCAGAGGATGGAGCAGAGGTGGGTCTTCTCCTACTTGCTTATGAGAAAAAGAGCTTCGTGCTTTACCGGGAAAATGCTAAAGGCATGACCGCGGCATCCTAATGACTGTGCTCGGAGAAGGCAGTGGGCGCCCGCACGTCTCTGTCAAACTGCGCCTTTCACAGCTTCACTCCCTGCCTTGAGGCTTCTCTTCTAAAGACTTCCCTCGCCTAACCAGGCATGGGGGAGCTCCTCCCGGGTGTGGTCCTGCACTTGGAAGGACAATCATTCCGGTTTTAAGAGTTTCAAGATAGCCTGAAGCAGGCTGGTTTGGAGGCCTTGAGCAACTCCACTGTGGGGCACACAGCTGGGCTCACAGCCCCTCCCGGGTGAGCAAAGGGCAAGGCTGCGGTGCCTGGGGACCCGGACTCCCAGCACAGGAATGTGCGAGGGTGCGCCCCGGCCTAAGCCTCTCTGTGGCAGGTGCATGGAGCTGGCAGGGCCTGCGTGCCTGGGTGAGTCTAGACCCCAAAGTCCGAGCTGTAGCCTGCAGGGGGCATAGGTACCGGAAGGTCCCCACTAAAGAGTGGCCAAATATGTCACCCCGAAAATACCTCTTTGGCATAAGGTTATTTTAAGAAACGGCAGACACAGGAGATGTTATAAAATAGAGAAGCTAACCTTTTGTAGGGGACAATTACATCTATAAAGGGAATCTCCATCTACGAGGGCGTCTCCCTCCTGTACTGGGAAGAGGGGGTGACTCAGTCACGAGGGAATCTTGTCAGTGCACAAGCCAACAGCCTTCCCCGTGCTCACCGCGCTCCTGGTCACCGCCCATAACTGCTCTCCCCACCCCTTCTTCTTCTTGTCTTCAGCTAAAGATGGTAGTTAAGCCTGAGCTCTGAGCCACTTTTCCCTGGGTGTCTCCCACATACACATGTTAATAAACTTACATTTGTTTTTCCCTCGTAAACCTGTCTCTGGCTATAGGCTTCCAGCTGAGAGCTTAGAAGGGTAGAAGAATTATTTCCATAGAGAAACAAACTGAGGGCTTCCGAGGGGAGGGGGGTGGGGGAATGGGATAGGCTGGTGATGGGTAGTAAGGAGGGCACGTATTGCATGGTGCACTGGGTGTTATACACAACTAATGAATCACTGAACTTTACATCAGAAACCAGGGATGTACTGTATGGTGACTGACATAATATAATAAAAAAATATATTATAAAAAAAAAGAATTATTTCCTCCTCCCCAACATGACCCCAGGTCAAGTGTCATTTTTACAAAGGAGAGCTGGAAATTCAGACTCCTCCTTCCCTTTGAGTGATTGAACAAAGTCAGCTTAGCAAAATGTAAGATCATTGGCCTGATACAACCGGGAAATGTGTAAGATGCGTAGTTATTGATCCCCTCCTCGATTCATCAGGCATCTGCCAGAGGTGGAGAAACTGATGAGCAAGGTGAGGAAGACACAAGGTAAACTGAGGCGTAGTAGCCATTTTAAGAGTTGACTTGAGCAACATGGATTTCAACTGGGCAGCAACAAGCCAGAAGGGGTTGGCGGCCCTGGGCCCATGGGAGCCTAGGCGGACATACCCGTAGAGAGAAAGGCCGAGGAAGGGAATCGCTGCTTGGCTGTAGCGTAAAGCCTAGCGGGCTTTCTGATGGGCTGTCCTTAGCTTTCACGTCTTAGCCTTGCGGCATTTCAGGCTTAAATCTTGTTTTGGTTCCTAGGCTCAGCCTCGCGGCCTCTTTGGTGAAGTACGTTAACCTCTGCCTCATGTCCTCCTCCATGGGCAAGGGGCTGACCGTGACTTTGGCATTCGCGCCGCTCTCGGGCACAAGGGAGTCGAGCGGTTCACGCGTGGCCAGCAACTCACACTTCGGGCCTGGGACAGACAGAACACGGTGCACGCGAGGCCACCAGACGGCCACGAGGGGGATGAAGCCCCACCAGCTGGTATGAAATAAATAGGAGAATGTGCCCGAAGGGGCGTCAGCCTGGGTTCGCCAAGGGGCTCGTCTGTCATTTTCCTGTGTTCGCTAGGACGCCAGCGGCGTGGATCGGGGGCAGCAGGAGGGATTGGCTCTGGTACACACCGACTGGGCCCAGAAGTACACGACAGCAATCCTATTATCTACCACCACCCCAGCAAGGAAGCGGAGCGACCTCGCCACGCAGCCACGGCCTGGCGGAGACTCAGCAGTAGTAACCAGACTTAGGGAGCGTTGTCTTCCTTGTGTTAAGGGACAGAAAAATCAAATAACAAAAAGGCAAAAGGAGGAATAGAGGCTTCACACCAGGGATGAGGTTGGATCTGTGACCTGGGGAGAGCTGTGACGTGCAGACGCCGTCTGCTTCGTGACCTCTCTGGTCAGCTTTAGTGTGAGGTCTGCAGCTGCTGTGAGCTCACGGCATCTCCAGGAGCCCCTTCTAATTGAGAGATGTGGACCCAAGGGGCAAGTCCCTGGCCTGGCCCCTGCAGGGAGGCTCCAGGTCAGTCCTTGTTCCGGGTCAGTGGTCTTTTCAAAGTCATCAGAAACCTGTTCTTGTCGGTCCTTCCACGAATCCTTGTGAAGATGAAACACCTTTGCCAAAGCGTCAGAGCAAAGACTTCCTGCAAATGGCAAAAACGCTGCTCTTAAACGGCCAGTTAAAGACATGAGGAGTGTGCTCTTGATAAGGAAACGTCGTCATTGCTGTGACGGTCAGCAAGTTAAGATCATAAGTGGACGAGGAGGGTACTGACAAAGTTCACAAGGTTCAGGCAATTTCTGATACGTGCGCTGGTGACGGTAACGAGCACCCATACACGCGTGACCCCGGGCGGCTTGTATCAACTCCTGTCTGACAACGCTTCCCACGCAGCGAACGTGCCACGTAAGCCTGCTTAGCTTGACGTCTCTTCGGCCAGGGACCTCCTGGGGAATCTCCAAGTTAGTCCAAGGTCAGAAAGACTCCATTTAGAACTTGATTTGGGGGGGCGCCTGGGTGGCACAGCGGTTAAGCGTCTGCCTTCGGCTCAGGGCGTGATCCCAGCATTGTGGGATCGAGCCCCCCATCAGGCTCCTTGGCTGTGAGCCTGCTTCTTCCTCTCCCACTCCCCCTGCTTGTGTTCCCTCTCTCGCTGGCTGTCTCTATCTCTGTCAAATAAATAAATAAAATCTTAAAAAAAAAAAAAAGAACTTGATTTGGGGAAGTGGTCAAAATCTCAAAGAATTTGAAAGTTGATCAAATAGGATCACAGAGCATTATGAAGTAATGCTTAATTATCTATTGCACCAAGATGAAAGTGGAAACTGAAAATGTTTCATTATCTATAGAACCAAACCGACTGCTAAAGACAGATACAGGAGGCTACACGGTCGTGAATGGGACTCAGCTGCTTCATTGAGCAGACCCGTCGTCCACACAGTCGAGGACTCGATGAGGACATGAGCTACGGGACACTCTGGTGAGACACGCAGTCTTTGCTTTCCAGGCAGATTACCGAAAAGGCAAAGAAAAACTTTTCACGACCTCTTACCAAGAGCAGACCAATCGTTCCAAGAAAACTTTGTCCTTTTAACCAGAGAAAAACAAATTCTCATTTTGAATGGATGTACTTTGATAGCAAGATTCATTCTTTGAGAACTTAAATCCATTCTGACCTCAGCCAGCTTGACCACGTACAAATTTCCTTTTCCACGTTTCCTTTTCTACAATCTTTGGCAACTTCTTTATATCCATTCAGATTTTGTTCCTCATTCTGGAACAACTAGTCATTCTACCTTAGGACAAAATTACTCACTTGTCTGCTTAACAACAACAAAAACAGATCTGTCCTTCATACCTCTTTCCTCAAGCAAAAAACACAGTCTACTTTCCTTAGACAGTGGTTTCCTTTCAGCTTTATTATTTCTAGTGGTTTTTAATTACATGTAGTGATTCAAAAAAAAATTTTTTTAAAGATTCTATTTATTTATTCGACATAGATAGAGACAGCCAGCGAGAGAGGGAACATAAGCAGGGGGAGTGGGAGAGGAAGAAGCAGGCTCCCAGCGGAGGAGCCTGATGTGGGGCTCGATCCAATAACGCCGGGATCACGCCCTGAGCCGAAGGCAGACGCTTAACCGCTGTGCCACCCAGGCGCCCCCTCAAAAATTTAACCCTTAAAATCCTTCATTTTAGTAAAAGCCAAGAAAACTCGTGGACTCTCTTACACTGCCGTTCTGGGGATTGGCAAGTTTATAAATATATCTCCTAATCCCCAGAAGTATATTCTTCCTCATAGTAAATATATCAACATGGCACAAAAATGTTTACAAACTAGCTCAAATATCTTCAGTTCCTCTTCAATAAGGAGCCAAAGTAGCTAATCTATGTTTCAGTATTTTATCTTATTTGGAGATCAAGGTATTTAATGACTATATCATTTAGTTCACTAAAATTTTAAGGTTTCAAGTTATCAAAAAGATTTTGGAAAATATTTTTAAGTAGATGTACCATAAAACATAGTTATTCTTGAAAACTGTATTTATAAACCTTTATCTTATATCTATTTAATTTGCTTGCTCTTAATGATTATAGTTAGATTGTTCACAAAAATTTTATGAGACTCTCCATCATCTTAAGTTCTTTCTCCTACTGAAAAATTCCTTAAGAGCAGTAACATGAGGGCACTTGACCTTCAGTAAACGCAGGTGGAATTAAAGTTGTATGTCACATCGTATTTGATACGGATAACTCTGAGACATGCCTATTTTAATTAAAGCAACAAATGCAAACTAGCTCTTATCTACCGAAGATTATCCGAGATCACATGTACTTGAGAAACCTCTGGGTTAGTTTCTACATTTCTGAAAGAATACTTAGTTTCCATAAGCAATTCTTTCTCATGAAGCTGAAAGGAAGTCACACCAGAGAAGGGGGCTCTGCCTGAGCCCAGGGCTCCTGGGAAACAGCCACCATGACCCCCCTCGGTGCTCTCGTGCACGTGTGGTTATCAGAAGCCAGTTCATGACTCGAACCTTCAGACTAAGGATATCTACAGCCCAGTAAGAGAAGCTCGTAACGGCGCGGGTGACACGGTGTGTTGGAACAGGCGAGGCTCTAATGAGAGGGCAGAGTCCGCGCTCTCTGCCTTGGACCGCAGGGGCCCAGCCCGACCCGGGCCCTTCGTGGGGTTGGTCTCACAGAATGAACAGCATAAAGTGTTGGGCCAAACGGAAAGCACATGCAAAGGAGACCCATGAGCAGAGAAGCTGCTTTCTCACCGTCAGGAAATCTGCCTTTGGGGTCGGGCACAGGCCACGGGCCTCGGTCTGCCATCTAAAACCCAACACTGCCAGCTCTCCAGCTTCCATTTTCTTCCTTTGCAAATGGTTTTTATTTTTAAAAATTCATAGTGTTATTCAGTGTTTGTCTGGTACTCAGAGCGTGCCTCCGGGCGTGGCACCAGCCCTGCGTCTCCACCAGCCACTAGTCACGGGCTGGTACTGTCTTTGCAGTAGTCGAGTTCTGCAGAGAACAGGAGCGCTTCCGCAGCGTGGCTTCGGGCAAACCCCGTAAGTTCCCTGAATCCACACTGCCTCACCTGCGAGGTGGGGAACCCTCTGCACCTCACAAGGTTGCCATGAGAACATCATTAAGTACCATACGTAAAGCACCCCACTAGCCGGCTGCCAGCCGGAGAGCCTGCCCAGATGGAGCAGTGAGACGGAGGAATGGTCCCCTTTCCCTTCAGCGGAACACCAGGACCGGGTCTAAGCCCCGCCCCGCACGGTGACTCCACGGGAGTATGCATCGCGGACCGATTTCCTGCTGACTACACTACGGATCAGCTCCACAGGGATAATAAGCCGACTTACTGAAAGTGGATGGTTATGCAAATCACCCGTGTCCATAGTAAAGCAAAATGAACTTTGTTCAGTAGAGAGTCAGTGAATTTCCTGTGGAAAAATAACCCCAGATGCTACTTTCCTATTAGGTATTTTAACCGATTTTACAAGTACTAGAAAATTTATTTCAACATTCTGACTGTGTTTCTGTATGTGTGTTGACGTATACAAGCACACACACACACACACAAGTGTACAGCTGACCCTTGAACGACACAGGTCTGCACGAATCCACTTACATGCAGGGCTTTTTTCTATAATTACAGTGTTGTACTGTAAATACATTTTCTCTTCTTTAATGATTTTCTTAATATTTTCTTTTTTTCTAGCTTACTTTACTGTAAGAAAAGGTATTATATTTTGTGTAAAATGTGTCAGTCAACTGTTTGCGTGATTGGTAAGGCCTCTGGTCAACAGCAGGCTATTAGGCCAGTTTTGGGGTGGTCAAAATTACACCTGGGTTTTTTCCTGGGCAGGGATCGGTGCCCCACACCCACACAACCCCAGGGCCAGCCGTATGCGTTCTGTTCTTCAGATTCTCTTCCTAACTAGGTGTAACAACAGTCTGGTTCCCTCACTGATTAATGACGTGAGTAAAATCTGTGATATGTGTCTGTTGAAAATTCGCATGAGAATCATGATTTTACCTTTTTGAAAATTATGCTTTAACAAAAAAAAATGTTCAAAATCATTAGCCATCAGGGAAATTCAAATCAAAACCACAGTAAGATACTACCTTACGCCAGTTAGAATGGCAAAAATTGACAAGGCAAGAAACAACAAATGTTGGAGAAGATGTGGAGAAAGGGGATCCCTCCTACATTGTTGGTGGGAATGCAAGTTGGTACAACCACTCTGGAAAACAGTGTGGAGGTCCCTTAAAAAGTTAAAAATTGAGCTACCCTATGACCCAGCCATTGCACTACCGGGAGTTTACCCCAAAGAGACAGACATAGTGAAGAGAAGGGCCATATGTACCCCAACGTTCATGGCAGCATTGTCCACAATAGCTAAATCGTGGAAGGAGCCGAGATGCCCTTCAACAGATGACTGGATTAAGAAGTTGTGGTCCATATATACAATGGAATATTACTCAGCCATCAGAAAGAACGATTAACCAACATTTGCAGCAACATGGACAGGACTGGAGGGCATTATGCTAAGTGAAATAAGTCAAGCAGAGAAAGACAATTACCATATGATTTCTCTCATCTATGGAACATAAGAAGTAGAAAGATTGGTAGGGGAAGAAAGGGATAAAGAAAGGGGGGTAATCAGAAGGGGGAATGAAGCATGAGAGACTATGGACTCTGAGAAACAAACTGAGGGCCTCAGAGGGGAGGTGGGTGGGGGAATGGGATAGGCTGGTGATGGCTAGTAAGGAGGGCACATATTGCATGGTGCACTGGGTGTTATACGCAACTAATGAATCATCGAACTTTCAATAAAAAAAAATAAATAAAGATAAAAATAAAAATAAAAAAATAAATTAACAATGCCCAGTGGATGACTATGAAGACCGCTGAGCCATGGATACCACTCATGGTGAGCAGGGGGCTGTCCCCCAGACCCGTGTGGTCAGGCTGGGCAGGCCGTGGCGGGAGGAGGCCGTGGCGGGAGGAGGCAGCAGGGCCTGACCAGCAGACTCACCCAGAGGTGGACACAAGGCTCCTGCCCATGAAGAGACCGGGTGCCTCAGACAGGCCTCCGCGCTGGGGGCGCCCGGGCTGCCCCCTCAGAGGACAGCAGGAAGCACCACCCAGCTTGGCTTTGGAACCCCCACTGCGTAAAGCACTTCCCGCACCCACTCATCTGAGCTTAGGCCCCCTGGTGGGGGAGTGGGGAGGGGGCTCCGTGGCTCGGGAAGTTTGGGAAGTGAGCCGCTAGGGACACTAGGGGCTGGTCCACGTATTCCTCAGCAGCCCCAGCGCCCGTAGCAGCCACGACTCTGACTCTCTGCAAGAAGGCCCCGGCTCCCCAGCTTCAGGGCGTGGCACCCACATCCATCTGGCAGCCACTCTGTGCAGCACTGGGTGACATCTGGCATGCGTCTTCAAGAAGGCACGGCTCAGAGGGTGGGGGGCAGTCCCGGCCTCACACACCATGGTGGCGGGAAATCACACTAACCGACGTAATCTATCGCTGGGAACAACTTCTGGAAGCTGGCCCTGCTGGGCCCTCTTTTGGGTTAAAGCATCTTTCTCTCTGGGTCTCTAGAGAGTGTAAAAATCAGAAGCAATGTGTAAAGCATCCAAGAAGGTCCTGGGCAGCCGGGGATCAGCCTTCTCGTCCTCCTTGCCGTCTGGAAGGGGTCTGGGTGGCTCCAGAGGCCGGCAAAGGCGTGACTGTGAGCTGTGAGGTGAGATGGGAACAAAGGAGCCAGGAGCCCTGACAACCAAGGGGACGCCCCCAAGGGAGACCTCCTTTTAGCTGAGAGAGGAGGGCACGTTCCCGGGGAGAGCCACCGGACTTGATGGTCCTCAGAGCCAAGTCTGGCCTTAGCTAATGAACGCACGGAACACACGTAGGAAAAACCGCATTCTGGCCATAGGCTGAGTCGCCATGGAAGATGTCCTCTCCAACAACAGTGACAATTCTCCTCTCCAGGGGACAACTGAAATCGTCAAATGCTAACTTTTATCCAACAACTAGAGTATTAAAAGGCTGGCTTCACACCAACAGTTCAGGAGCTGAGCACCCGTGATGCTTCATAGATCAAATGACCAGGGCTTGTAACTGTAACCCCCTTTCCATCTTGAACTGGCCTAACAGCTGAGCTCGGCATGAACCTGGCCTCTCCTGCAGTCTGTGCTGATATCATGTTATATTCATGTATAAATGCACACCAACCCAATGAAAATGCTAACAGGCCTTTGTTAAACATAATAAATTTCACTACATTAAAAGACATAAAAAATTGGAAGTGTTGGGAACATCAGCTGGTTCAATTAATGTCATCTGTTATTTTTTAGGAGGGATGACGCAGTAAAAGTAGCCTGACAGAGCGGACAGCCGGATAACCCCAAAGGGTCAGCCCAGAGTCAGGGCACCGAGCGAGCTGGGGCCTTTGTCCCAGGCATTTTGGTGGGAATCCAGCATTCCTTCCTAGCTGGGCCTGCCAAGAAAATGCAGAGCGAGCCTGAGCTGAAAGCAAACCCTGAAATCCCTCACTCGGCCTTCCTGGAGAGTGACCTGTGGAAAGGCAAAGATTCCTGAAAATTCTGTGCCTCTGGCAATGGCTGGATTTGGATGCTTTTTGCTAGAAAGAGCCAGTGTAGTGCACAGCTGGTCAGCTAAGGCTGATTCCTCCCCAGGAACCCGAATGCACAGAAAGCATGTCAGCCAACACTGTCAGGGTCAAGTCAGGGCAGGACCCCAGGGAGCCAGTGACGTGGGGGTCGAGTCCCTGCACCCAGGCTGGCCAGCACCCCCCCACATACTCATTCTTGGAATATGAGCTTTTCCAGGGGCTCCCACAGCGAGACAAGCCACAGGGGAGTTGCAGAGGGGTAAACATCCTGAGAACATGACAAGTGGTGTCCCTACTCTGATGGGATCAGCACATCTTACACAACCTCTTCCCCCTCCGTTGCCCCTCCTCCCTCCTCCTGTTTCCCCTATGCCCTGCCCTGCCTCCTTCCCTACATGCCTTGCCAACTGTCCATCTCGGCATCTGCTTTCCAGGGACATCTGGAAAATCCTGAAGATGAGGACACTGAAAGAGCTGGTCCCACCAGCTATCAGGACATATAGAGCTTCGGTGATGTGAACAGTGGGAAGTTACTGCAAAGACAGAATGACAGGACAGCATGTATGCAGGTGTAAGTGTAAGAAGGTAACGCCTGATAAAACGTCAGTGCAAAATGGTGTGAAAAACGTGGATTAGCCAATACATACCATTGAGGCAAAAAGCTAGTGATTTTGAAAAAGCAAAGTCAGTCCCTTTACCAACATAAATTCCAGTTGATCAAAGACTTAAATGTACCAAAAAAAAAAAAAAAGATAACACATAAGGACAAAAGAAATTTTTTATTTTTTTATTTTTTATATTTTATTTATTTATTTGACAGAGAGAGAGACAGCCAGCGAGAGAGGGAACACCAGCAAGGGGAGTGGGAGAGGAAGAAACAGACTCCCAGCAGAGCAGGGAGCCCGAAGAGGGGCTCAATCCCAGGACCCTGGGATCACGCCCTGAGCCAAAGACAGACGCTTAACGACTGAGCCACCTGGGCGCCCCAGAAAAGAAAATTTTTAGAAATATATTTGGTGTGGTTTTCATAAACACAACAAAAAATATGCCATTACATGTTCTAATAAACTAAATCTTAAAATCCGTGCATGGCCAAATACAGCTTTAAACAAAAGAAGGGCTAGTTTCATTGTCCTGTTTTATTTTTGGTAAGAACAGTTAACATGAGGTCTACCGTCTTTAAAAAGGATAGAAAATAATTCCACCTACATAAAAAAAAGTCTGCATCTGAGTTAAGACAGACTTAAAATAGGTCCGGAGACAGAGGTGGGAGTCAGGGACGGTGATCTCGACCCCGTCTGGCAGTGCTAACGGTGGGCAGGCTCCTTACCAGACCGGGATGAGTCCCGGCTACTTTTCCACCACACTGAGTCTGGATTTGTCTGGGGAGACAGGGATCCTCCTGCCCATTTCAGAACTGTTCCTTCTGCTTGCGGAGTTGACTCCCGTCCACCAAGTGCCCCCCAGGTTCTGGCTTTGGTGTTGCTCTGTGAGGCCCTCCTCCTGCACACGGACCTGTCCTTCCAGCTGTTCAGAAACACCTGCAGGCCCTGTGTCGTGGGCCATCTCAATGTAGATGCCCGTTAGTTTGTCTGGATCTCCTGCTGAAGGTCCAAGGACGGTGACCGCGCACAGCGTTGTCTCTGGGTCCTTCCGCAGCTCCTGCACCTCGGGCGCCCAGCAAATACATGCCCCCTGCGTGAGCTGAGAGCACTGGGGGAAGGGAGCGGGGCTGGGCTGCACAGCACCCCATCGTTGCAGAGGTCACGTCTGCAAGCAGGACTCCAGGTGAACCAGAACACAACTGTCTGTGGATCAGAGAAAAGAATGGGGCTTCCAGCGATGGTCCCGACTGAGTTCCTTGATGCTGCGACCTGAGCACGACGGATCCGACGGGAATACTGACCATGCACTCGGGACTGAGGATTCAAACCCTAGAAGAGAAACAGGATTTTCTGGTACATTACAATTTTCTCTGAGGCAAGGTTATACTGCAAGTAATTTTATTTTATGTTTTCGGTGCTTGAAAACATCAAAGTTGGCTCAGGACTCAGACCGCTGGTAGCCGAGCGATAAATGAAGAAAGAACTGGTGTGATGAGCCATCCCTCCACAGAGATTCTCGGTGACTCCAAACCGTGACACTTGGTGGGACCGGAAGATGTCCCCGCCGGCCTCAACAGAGAGGTCAGGGATTAGAGCTCTCCTGAAGCCCATTTGCAGGGGAAGCCGGCAGGGTGTGGCCGGGCCTGGGACCCTGCATGCTCTCCCTGGGGGTGGGGGGTCTCTCCCAGCCCCAGGGATGGCCTCGTGCCAGATGAGGGCTCCCTGAACATCCTGCCACACCCATGGCTGAATCAGACCAGCGGTGGAAATCTGACTCAAGCTGGTCCCAATCTGCCTCCTTCTGTCCTAAGACTTTGACTTTGGAACTTAGAGAACTGAAGCAGCCTTTGCTTGGGGATAGAATTGAAGGGAAAAATTTAAACATGAGTAGAGCAGTGGCTGAATCAGGTAACCTGTCTCACCGGGACTGGCCCTGGTTATGCCCATCAAAGGGCCCTCAGCTTGACCTCACTGTGGTCTTACCTGCAACTTAGCTGCGATGGGCCAGCTCGGGGAATCGTATCCAACGTGAACACCGTAGGAAACCCACCCACTCTCTAGAAGCTTCTACTGAAACTCATCACCGTCCCGGAGGACATCCCAGGTGGGAGTCCAGCGGGCCGTGTTAGTGATCCATCCCAGCCCGCCCGAGCTGCCTGTGCACCGTTCAGTCAGAAGACGGCGCACATCCTCCCCGAGCGGGAGCGGAACGAGTACGCGTGTAGCACAGGACGAGGTGGCCGACCTCATTTCCAGTAAAAGGCAACAGGAGACTCGGGACTAGAGCCCGCCCCCAACACTTGCTCCCTGGCCTCAAAGAGCTCCAGGAACACAAAGGAGTTCATTAGAGATGGAGAGGGGGAGGAAAATGCATCTGGGGGGCCACTTCAATGGTCAAGCCAGGTCAGGCAGCTAGCACTTCAGAAAGCGGGTATTTTCACAGCAGGGTCTGTGGTGAGGGGAGATTCCTGGAAGGGCCCAGACTTGTCTGTTCGAAGGGCACACGGGAGAGGGGGGAGCCTGGCCCTGTGAGTGGGCCTTGTTTTCTGCAGGTGCTCATGCCCAGTAAGTCCCCTGAACAGGGCAGTTGACAAGGCTCGTCCACTACCACGTCTGCGGGGAGGCTGGGCCGGGGCCGCTCCCCCTCGTGGCGGGCCTCCCCTGACCCCGACGGGTGTCCTCTCACCCCGGTGGGTCTCCTGATATTTCTCTTTGAGGAGACAGACATCTTAGCCCTCAGTGAGAGAAAAGGTTTAACCACGCTCCCGGGAGGAAACAGTTTACCTCCTAGTGAAGACCAAGGGCAGAGCCAGTCCTCCGTGTCCTGAGAAAGAGGAGTTAGGCTCCGTCCAGTCTTTGCTCAGGATCTGAATGTAAGCACGCAGGTGAGGTCACAGTCAAGCAGCAAACAGGCTGGGAGACAGGCTGTATCCTGGGGGCTGCGGTCGGGTTGACCCGTGTGCAGATCCGAGTCGGCAAGGGTTGGCTTTGGACTTCCCTGGGGAAGAGCGGGCAGGCTTCGGATGGGCCCCACAGCCCAGCAAACACACTCAGAGGAGCCTCAGCTGGGCAGCTGGTCAGGAAAGGACTTCCCCTGCATCGAGATGGTTCCAGGGGGCCAGACAGCTCCCGGCTCAGCTGCTCAACCATCAGACAGGGGCAGCTGCACGGCCAGTCTGCCTCAGCACAGGTGTCAAGGGGTCCTCTGTGAGTGCGATGGAGTCATGAGAACGTGTGGACCAGGGTCTCATCTATGTCGCATGGGGGCGGTGGGAGCTCCTCCTGGTGAGTCCTTGCCTGGGGCACAAAAAGAGGCACCGGGCTCCCATCAGAAAAAGTGCAGTGTTCCCAGTGAAAACAGCATGTTTCACGAAGGACAGTGAGGTTGACTCCTTCCTTCCCGAGTCCCAGGTAGGTGTGAAGGGAGGTGGGGAGGTGGGAGAAACAGGTGGGTTGGCAGTCTCTCCGGAGGACATTATCTGTGCGATAAACCCAGCCCTGAATATGCGTGCTCCCTTGTTCCCCTCGTGGCCTCGCAGCTGGAGAGGAATGGGGCGGAAACGGAGACACACACACACACGCACACACACGTAAGCACACGTACTGCATAGACGCGCACACACACACATCCTAACTTGACTCTTTAGGCGTGGGTCTGAAGAACAAGAGACACGGCATCGGAGACCCCTCGTAATGATGAAGGAGACGTTACGGCTGCTTACTTATTGCAAGAGCGTGCTAAGAAAGACGAACTTCCAGCAAGCGGCCCCAGTCCTCACTTAGGACGCCAGAAGTACCGTAATTTGCAAATGTTTCAACAATAAATTGGCTCTTCCAGACACCAGGCCACTTCAGTAAACGATTTTATAGTGAATCTCACAGAATGTTCGGTCCCTTCTGGGAAGGTTGTAGTCACAAGTCACACATTCTCTTATTTGCTGGAGTCTATGTTCTAAATCCAAAATATTTTACTCACGCCGAGGCCAAACCCAGGCGCACACGCCGGTCAGACCCCAGGACACCCGGCTGCGGACCGTCAGATACCGGGCGAGCCCCAGCTCCTCAGCCCGGCCGCCCTGCCGAGCACCGAGGCTCCTGCAGACGCACAAGCCCAGGGGAGGCTGCAGGGACGTGCACGGACATTTTCAAACCCCGGCCACCTTGACCACAGCAGGGGAAGGCTTTTCTGTGGGTTTCTTTTTAAACTGTAAGTCGCATTTTCTGCCGTAGACCCTGAGGACTAGAGGCTACTCAGCACGGTGGACGGCACGGGGTGAAGAGCTGCTAATCAGGGGTCGAGCATGCAGCTCTCAGAACACGCAAGAACCGCATTGTGGAGGCAGTGAGGATGAGCCGCTTGGTGCATGGTGGCTGGGGAGGGCAAGGGAAAGATGCAGACGAGAAACTAGTGTGAAGGCCAGGAGCGCGGGCTTCCCCTACGTCCTTGCTCCCAACACACTTCACAAAACAGAGCTCGAGCCACGGCCACCGGGGGTGCAGTGAAATACCGTGACATCAACTGGACACACCATGTTTAAAAAGCCAGGATATTAGGGATTACTCAGAGAAAACCTGATTTTGCTTGTAGAACCTACACACACAGCCCGTTTTCCCAAGAAAACTCGGTCCCACGTCCAGGGGCAGACCCGCTGTCAGGTTCAGAAGGCCAGCTGACCCAGCGGCGCACTGCCCGCTCTCGGCGGGCTAAGAACACTCGGGAGACAACTCTGTGCGGAGATTCTTGGGTTCACACCCGCGGGGCATCCTGCCTGGGAACGCGGGGCGCGCGGGGGCGGAAGCCAGGCCCACAAAGGCCGAGCTGCCCCACAGGCGATACGCTGTAAGCACAGAACCCTTCCTCACCTGTGAGTCACAATCCCTCCCAGTTCTCAAAACACATCATCAGCCTGATGTCCCCCCCTCGGAGCAAAAGCGCACTCCCCACCCTGTGATGACCTGCGGTCCCGCTGCGCGTACCATCACAGGGCACGAGTGGCCTCTTCACCAAATGGCACAAGGAGGTACGTGGTCCCCTCCCAGCCGGGGGGCAGCGGATCCTTGGGGCCAGAGAACACCGGTCAGTCGTGCCGGCTGCCACTGAAGGCAGGCCCTCACGCGGGTCTCAGGCTGGGAGAGGGGCCTGCCCTCTGTCCACCGCACGTCCCTCTGCGGCCAGTGCAGAGCTGGACTCGGGAAACGGGAGCAGAACACGGGGGAGCCCTCTGCACAGCTGGCTGCCAGGCTGCCTCCGGGGGTCCAACCACACGTCTCACTTCTTTCCAGCTCAGCACAGACAGTGCAGGCCTCCGGGAGCTGCTGATCCGTGTGGACCAGCTCAAGGCTAAGTGATCACAGAGGTAGCATCGCCACACTTCTGAAGGATGGCCTGCACGGCAGCACTCGGAGCGGGGCGGGGCGGGGGACAGAGTGAGGCTCGGTCTGGAAGCCCTGGAAGCTGTGAGCAGGTGGCAGATACCTGGGGGCCTGTTTGCATTCGCTTGGTAAACCACTGGCTTTTAGAGCAGGTGGGGCCCGAGAACATTCAAGAGAAGCTAAGAGGTGAACAGGTTAATGATTAAATCAGAGGCCTAAACATAAGTTGGAGTTTTGGTTTAATGTTTAGAGTTCTTTGTAACAAAATTTCTTTATATAAGTCTGTTTTCCTTTAAAAACCTTTATTCTTTTTTAAATTAAATGCTTTTTCTAAAAACATGGGAATAGTAAACAGGGACATCAAATGGAGGACACATGCCCCCAACTTCCACGCTTCTGTTGTCCAGGAAGGATTTGGCGTGAGTCTGCCTGGAGACTCACCGTATGTAGGTATGCACACGTATGTGTGTGTGTTTGTACTCACATGTGCCCATATGGGCATGTTTTTTCTCTTTTTTTCTTTTAACTCTTTTAATTTCTTAATTGTTTTATTGAAGTATAATTAACACAGTGTTATAGTAGCTTCTGGTGTACGACATAGTGAGTCGACCCTTCTCTACCCTACACAGTGCCTGTCCTCATGCATGTACCCCGAATCCCCGCCCCTCCCCCTCCCCCACAGTCACCAGTGTGTTCTCTGCCGTTAAGAGTCTGGGGGTTTTTGGTGTGTTTCTTTTCTCTTTATTTGTTGATTTGTTTTGTTTCTTAAATTCCAAGAGATCTTTTTTTTTTTTTTAATTAAAATGAGCTTAAGGTGTTTTTGTGCGAAAACCAAGACTTCAGTAGAAGTCTTCATAAAATGTTCTCAGCCACACCAGGCTCTGTCCCAGTCTGCCTTTCCACATCTCGCCGGCAAATCTTTCCCAGAGAGTCAAGTAGTTCCCAGATAAGCAGCCGGGGGGACCTGTAGTTGCAAACAGGTTATGCTGCTTGCTGAAGCGAAGCAGGTGTTGTGAATGATTTCCCAACGTGCTTTGGAGAAGTCAGTCATTCTCCTTGCCACCAAAAGCAAACCAGGAAAATGTCCAGCGTCCTCCAAGGTCTATGAAGGCCTATGCCAGGATAATGACGGCAACTAAGGAGGCACAAAACTAGGTAAAATCGTCACGCGGGGCGTTGTTTAGTCTGGGCAGACGTAATTCAAACTTCCTGGATATCTGTGTGCTGTGGGATCAAAGGCACACAATTATCTCTGGAGATTTACCAAGGTACTTTTATATCCTGCAGCTCTGCCTGTGCAGACAAAATAATGGATTGAGAACTACCCAGAACATTCGGGCATAATCACCACTTTGCCCTCTTCAGGGGATCGTGGGCAAATGTGCGTTTGGCTCTTGGCTGTCCCAGTTACAGGTCCAGCTTTCCTAGCTGCTGCCTGGGCTCAGCGGGACCCTGTGCAATCAGAGGGCCTCGGGCTCTGGTCTGCTGGGCTTGAGAGCTGCGGGGCTGGAACTTTCACTTTCTGTGGGGAGCAGACTGGTCGGGCTCAGCCCCTGCAGAGCTGAGCAGCTGCATGAGCGGTGGGCTCTGTCACCTTCGTGGAGATGTGGGGTGGGGGGCCGATGTGATCACCCTCCCCATCTGTTCTGTCGCGTTACCTGCTTTATTTGGGGGACAGTGTGTACCCCATCTGAACTGGTGTGATTTCTCTATTTGTGGTTTACTGCCTGTTCCCGCCAACGGTACTAAGCCTCCGTGGAACGGGGCCCTTGCCGACCATCGGAGCGGTGGTCTCAGCACCCAGAGTCGTCTCTGGTACAGGGCAGGCCCGGCCAAGTAGCTTTCCCTCCGACCGTGCACTTGAAAAACAAAGAGGTGTGTGTGAATACATGGGCACACACGAGTGTGTGCTAAGCCAGGCGCCTCCCTTGCCTCTCAAATACGGGAGAATGGCGTGAGGACTTTCCCCTCTCCGACTCCTTCGTGTTGTGATGCTGGCAGGGCACATGTAGGGCATCCCAAGTGCTCCCCATGGCCTGCCTGTCTCCTTCTCTCTGGGACAAGATGACGGGGTTTGGCCTTTGCAGACGCGGTGGCTTGGGGAGCTTGGCAGATTCCTGCTGAGATGCAGGCTGCAGTCCAGCCGCTCACGTGGCCCAAGTGGAAATGCTTGCGAGGGGCCTGGGGGCAGGGAAGAGCCAGGATCTCAGCACAGCTCCCGGGCTGATACGCTTTGCGAGCGCTGTGAGAGTAAACATATTTCAGAATATTTCAGGTCTCTCTCTGGGCCCTGATTCCGCTGAGTTTGAGGAGGGGCTCTGCTCTCTGAGAAGTGATGGGAAGGAGCTGAAGGGGCTTCTGCTGGGGGAGGACGGGATCCAGGAGGACCCCCCCCCCTCCCCGCCTCCAGAGCACTGTGGCCAGCTCGGTCCTCACGGCCGCCGGCCTCACCCACCAGCCAGCAGGCCAGCTGCCCCCGCGAGGCTCCCACTGTTTTGAAACACTTGCTAAGAGATTAACAGAATGCTTTCTGAAGCCAGAGTTGAGAGAATATAAATTGCTCTTACTTTAAAAAAGAACAAAAAGCACCAAATACACTTATTTTCCAAGTGTAAGAATTCCAAACGTAAGCAATAATTGGCTCCCTTCCTTACAAATACATTGTTCATCTTTATTAGAAGAAAGTATAGTAAATGAATAGGACAGATTTGACTTTGTGCCATGCTGCTTTTATTAACAAAGGTATCAGGTCTAAATGTCAAGAAAATTGATATTAACTTGCTTATATAAGTAATTTCTTCAAAAGAGCAAATCCCTGATGAGACTTCCTTGGAATTGAGGCTGAGCTTAGCTTCGCCGCAGGACGTTTATGGATGTAGGACGCACCCCTCCGGGAGCTTTTGCCGAGCTCAGGGTCGGCAAAACAGTGGCATCTAGTGGCTGGTAAACCCCCTGCCTGTCACCTCCTGAGTCTCAGGTAAGGTGAGGACTCAAGCAGATCCAGGAGATCATCTCTCTTCCTCAAAGTGATAAGGTGTTGATGTTAATTGTAAGGAATGAAGTGATCATTGGTATTTTGAGCCATTTATATCTAAGTTTCCAGCTGTTCGAGGCTCCCCCTGGCCCCGGGGTTCATGGTGCCTGTCATGCATTGCTAACAGTGCTGACACTGGCTGACAAGTCCAAACAGCTTTTGGGTTTCTGGAATTTCCCATTCCCGTCCCCGTCCCAGCCGCGTATCTGCAGGAATATATAACTTAGTGGACACACACTTCTGAGGCTGGGTCCCTCTAATTATGAAGAAAGCATTGTGGCTTCAACTAAGCTCGCCCTCATCACATGAACGGTTTGGGCATGGTCCTCGCGGACATCTCTTAAGAAATATTTTGGGAGAGTGACATCACTAAGATGGCGACATACCTATGTGTGCCCCTGACTTCGTTCCCTCTCACAAGAATAGCTGACAACTATCAGAGAACAGCACCCTGAGAGGAGCCTGGAGCACGGGCCTGAGGCTGAAGCAGGGCCTACACCTCAGGACCAGGACAGACCGCGTCGACCGCGTCAGCTGGGTAAGAGGAGCCATCACACGGCCACACATTGACCACATTGCTCCTCCCCCAGGCCAGCACAGCCCCACGCGGAGACGTCTCCCCTGAGCCTCTGGTCCATGCAGTGGGAAAAGGGAACCCGGGGTAACAACTAGCCTCCCCAGCAGTGTGGGTCATTCTGTGGGAGCCCCTAATCTGATTTCATACCATGGGGATTGCAGGGGAATGTGCAAGACTCAACCACTGGGAATTTCGACTGTGAGGGAGAAGGGGGGAGGTGCTTGCCACAACCAGCCCTGGGATCTGAGCAGACCAAGTTCATATTTGCAGTGCCCAAGTAGTCATCCCCACAAGAGGCCTTGTTCATCTGCAAAACCAAGTCGGGGGTACGGTCTGACCAGGGAACTTAGTGGGGTGCAGATCTGCCTGATTGGGATCCTCAAGCAAGGAGCTCTGCCAGCCCTAGAGCCCAGTCTGCCCGTGCCCAGGCAGGGTGCTGAGTCACAGCCCCACTCACTATGGAGAGTGCCTTCCAGCCCCATCTGGCCAGAAGGACTGGCAAGAGCTCCTGGAGGCTGTGCAGCCCCGCTGTGCATGACCTGAGAAGCGAGCAGGCAGAGCTAATTGCCCCCAGAGCAAAGCCAGTACCAAGCGTGGACACTTCCTTGCTGCACACAAGCAGGGAAATGAATACATGGCCAAGTCCCAGGGTCACTCCCAGCCACTCCCAACCAGAGAGCTTGTTTGGGAAATTGAGAGCAGCTTTTCCCCTTCCCTTCCAGGCGTAGGGGCTGAGACATGGTCCCACCCACTGTGCAGAGTGTCTTCCAGCCCCATATAACCAGAGGGCTTGGTGACAACTCCTGAAAGCTGTGTGACCAGCAGTGCTAGAGTGGAGAGAAGGGCAAGCATAGCTGCAGTTTGCAGGGCAAAGCTAGTGGCCCTGTTCTTCCAGGGAACTTGGGGTGTGGGTTGGCTTCAGTTAAGACAAGAAACAAAGAACTTTATCAGCTTTAGAGCTGCATCCCCTGCAGTTCCTGGCCATCCCTGCACATCTAATTCATAGCCCAGCTCATCACTGAGTACAGCCTTCAGCCTGTAAGCAACCTAAACAAAGCACACGGGAAGTTGCATAGCCCATTCAATAGTCCTACGTACAGTGCCACTTGAACAGAGACCAGTCAGTGATTTCCCCCCATCTGCAGAGCAAAACCAGGGGCCTCAACTGACCTGGGAATTCTAGTGTGATTCAGGTCCCCAACCCATGAGCTATACAGGCTCTGGTCCTGCTGTCCTGCCAAGTCAGGGAAACTAATTCATAGCCCTATCTAGTACTGAATGTAGTACCCAGTCCTGACCATCTAGTAAACCTGACCAGAGAATCCATCCAACTGTGGAGCCCATCCTTCAGCCTCGCTTGCGTAGGGAACCAAACCAGCAGTCCTATTCAACTTTTCTCAGCCAATAGCACAACCCCGGTTCCTACCCACAGAGCTGGAAAAGTTGCCTTGCCAAAAATAGACCATAGTATCAGAGCCCATCTCCCCAAGAACATTATCAGCAGACACACCCAGAAACCCAAACAGAGCTGACTGGTGAGGAGCTGTCTCTGCCAAAGCAAACCTGTAACATCTAGAAGAGTTCAATTACTCAGATGCACAGATACCAATGTAATGAATCAAGGATCATGAAAATCAGGTGCGTATGACACCACCAAAGGAAACTAATAAAGCTCCAATAACTGACCCTAAAGAAATGGAGATCTATGAACTGTTGGACAGAGAATTCAGAACAATCCTCTTAAGGAAGTTTAGTGGACTGCAAGAAAACAGACAGACAACTAAATGAAATTAGGAAAACAATGCATGAACAAAACAAGAAGTTCAACAAGGAATAGCAACCATCAAAACAAACAAACAAATGAAATCCTGGAGTCAAAAAAATACAGTAACTGAACTGACGAATTCAGTAGAAGGTTTTAAAAGTAGACTCAACCAAGGAGAATAAAGAATCAATGACCTGGAGGACAGGACATTAGAAATTATTCAGTCAGAGGAGCAAAAAGAAAAAAGAATGAAAGAGTGAAGAAAGAGTATGGGAATTACAGAACACGATGAAAAGAAACAATATTCACATTATGAAAATTCAAGAAGGACAAGAGAAAGAGAAAGGACCAGAAAGCATATTTAAAGTAACAATGGCTGAGAACTTTCCAAACCTAAGGAGAGAAATGGACATCCAGATCCTTGAGGTCCAAAGGATCCCAAATAAGTTGAAACCAATTAGGGCTAAACTGAGACACATTGTACTTAAATTATCAACAAAGACCAAAAAAAAAAAAAAAAATTTAAGAGCAGCAAAAGAAAAGATAAAAATTACAAAGGAAGCCCCATAAGACTAGAAACAGATTTCTCAATAGAAACTTTTCAGGCCAGGAGAAAATGGAATGACATATACAAAATATTGAAAGAAAATAACTGTCGACCAGGAATTCTATACCTGGTGAAGCTGTCCTTCAGAAATGAAGGAGGACTAAAAACTTTACTGAACAAACAAAAGCCAAAAGAGTTCATTATCACCAGACCTGCCTTAAAAGAAATGTTAAAGGGATTCTCTGAATGAAGGAAAAGAATGCTATTAACATCAATAAAAACATAAAAAGATAGTGTAAACCTCACTGGTAATGAGAAATATATAGCCATGGTTAGATTCTGCAATATGATAATAGCAGTGCATAATTCACTTACAACTCTAGTTTAAAAGTAGTTAAAAAATGAAAATATTAAAAATAACCATAACTACAATAGTCTTAGTTATACAATATAAAAAATATAAATTGCAATAACAATAAGCTAAAATGTGAAGGGGAGGAGAAGTAAAACTATGAAGTCTATGAATTTTATTGGAGTTGAGTTATGATCAGTTTAAAATAAGAGTTATAATTTTAAGATTTTTTATGTCAGCCTCATGATAACCACAGGGGAAAATCCTGTAGTAAATGTACAAAAAGAACACGATAAAGAAGTCAAATCTTCCTGATACCAAAAGACATTAAGACACAAAAAAAGCAGTATGATAAGAAGCAAGGAACAACCGATTTATAAAACAACCAGAAAACAATTAACAAAAGGACAACAGTGAGTTCTTAATTATCAGTAATCATTTTAAACATAAAGGGATTAAATTCTCCAATTAAAGACATAGAATGGCTGGGTGGATTAAAAAAAACAAGATCTAACAATATGCTGTCTAGAAGGGATTCACTTTAGCCTTAAAGACACACATAGACAGAGTGAAGGGATGGAAAATGACGTTTTGAGCCAATGAAACAACAACAGCAAAAAAGCAGAGGTAGCTGTATCTATATTGGACAAAACAGACTTTAAACTAAAAATGGTAAAAAAAAAAAAAGACAAAGAAGATTATTAAATGGTGATAAAAGTGTCAATACATCAAAAAGATACAATTGTTATATTGTTATATATAATATTTCTGCACTCAACATTGGAGCACCTAAATATATAAAGCGAAAACTAACAGAACTGAAAGAAGAAATCAGCAGAAATACGACACTAGTGGGGGACTTTAATACCCTATTCTCAACAATGGAGGGATCATACAGACAGAGAATCAATATGGGAACAACAGATTTGAACAACATTATATACCAAATGGCCCTAATAGACATATGCAGAGCATTCTATCCAACAACAGAATACACATTCTTCTCAGGGGCACATGGATCATTTTCTAGGATAAACTATAAGTTAGACCACAAAACAAGTCTGAGCAAATTCTAAATGGTTGAAATAATATCAAGTATCTTCTCTGACCAAAATGTCATGAACCCAGAAATCAATAATGAAAGGAAAACTGAAAATTTATGAACACGTGAAAATTAAACAACACTCACCGGAACAACCAATGGATCAAAGAAGAAATTAAAGGAGAAATAAAAAAGTTTTTTGATACAAACAAAAATGGAAATGCAACATATCAGAACTTGTGGGGTGCAGGAAAAACAGTTCTAAGAGCAAAGTTCATTGCAATAAATGCCTATATTAAGAAGCAAGAAAGATCCCAAATAAGCAACCAATCTTTATGCTTTAAGGTACAAACTGAATACAAAGTTAGAAGAAAGGAAATAGTAAATATTAGAGCAGAAATAAATGAAATAGAGAATGGAAAAACAATAGAAAAGATTAACCAAAGTAAGACTTGGTTCTTTGAAATAATAACATTTACAAACCCTCATCTAACCAAAGAAAAAAGAAAAAGGACCAAAATCACCTAAATTATAAATAGGAAAGGAGATATTACCATGCATACTACAGAAATTCAAAGGATAAGCAACTCTAAGCCCACAAACTGGACAACCTAATAAAAATGGAAAATTTTTTAGAAGTCTATAAATTACTAAGACTGAATAAGGAAGAAATAAAAAAATATGAACAGACAAATTACTAGTAAGGAGATTGACTCCATAATAAAAAATTTCCCAATGAAGAAAAACCCAAGACCAGATGGCTTTATCAGTGAATTTTGCCAAACATTCAAAGAAGAATTAATACCAACTCTTCCCAAGCTCTTCCAAAAAATCAAGGAAGGGGGCCATTCCCAAACTCGTTTTATGAGGTCAGCATTATCCTGATACCAAGTCCAAAAAAGGTTGCTGCCAGAAAAACAAACAAACAAAAAAACTACAGGCCAATATCCCTGGTGAATATCAGTGCAAAAATTTTCCACAAAATACAAGCAAAACAAATTCAGCAGCACATTAAAAGGACCATTCACCATGAACAAATAGGATTTACCATTTGGAATGTGAGGACGGATAGTTTGACATGTATAAATCAATCATTGTGATACATCACATTAATGGAATGAAAGAAAAGAATCAATCATTTCAATAGAAGCAGAAGAGGCATTTGACAAAATTCAACATTTATTCTCAATAAAAACTCTTAACAAATTAGGCATAGAAAAAACATATCTCAACATAATAAAGACCATATATCACAAGCCCATAGCTAATACCATGCTCAATGGTGAAAGGTTGAAACTTTTCCTCTAGAATCAGGAAGAAGACAATGGTGTCCACTCACTGCTTCTATTCAACATAGTACTAGAAGTCCTAGCCAGAGCAATCACGCAAGAAAGAGAAATAAAAGTTGTCAGAATTAAAAAGCAAGAAGTAAAATTGTCTCTATTTTTAAAGTACATTATCTTATATATAGAAAATCCTAAAGGTTCAACCAAGAAACTATTAGATCTAATCAATGAATTCAGTGAAGTTGCAGGATACAAAATCAACATATGAAAATAAGTAGCATTTCTATACACCAACAACAAATTTTCAGAAAAGGAAATAATTGAAATTGATCCCACTTACAGTAACATCAAAAACAATAAAATATTCAGGAATAAATTTAAGGAGGTGAAAGATCTGTACTCTGAAAATTACAAGACACTGATGAAAGATATCAAAGAGAACACAAATAAATGGAGAAGTATCCCACGTTCATGGATTGGAAGAATTCATATTGTTTAAATGCCAGTGATACCATAAGCCACCTATAGGTTTAAGTCAATCCCTATCAGGTTTCCAAAGGCATTTTTTACAGAAGCAGGAAAAAAAAAAAAAACCTCTTAAAATTTCATATGGAACCACAAAAGACCCCACAAAGCCAAAGAAATCCTAAGAATAAAGCAGAAAGCATCACACTTCCTGATTTCAAGCGATACTATAAAGCAATATTCATCAAAAGAGTGTGGTATTGGCATAAAACAGATGAATAGACCCATGGAACAGAAGTAAGAAATAAACCCAAGCATTATAAAGTTAACTAATCTTTGACAGGGAGTCAAGAATACTCAATGGAGAGAAGACAGTCTTTTTAATAAATGGTGCTGGGATAATTGGATATTCACATGTAAAGGAATGAAACTGGGCCCATATCTTATTTCACGCACAAAATTAACTCAAAATGGATTAAAGACTTAAATATGAGACCTGCCGCCATGAACCTCCTAGAAGAAAACACAGGACTAAAGCTCTGGATGTGATGTCTACAGCACAAACAACAAAATCAAAAGTAAATGAGTGGAATGACATCAAACTAAAAAGCTCTGCACAGCAAAAGAAACCATCAACAAAGTGGAAAGAAAACCTGTGGAAGGGGGAAAATATTTGCAAACCATATATCTGATAAGGGATTAATATCTACTATACATAAAGAATGCATACAACTCAATAGCAAAAAAACAAACAAACAAAAAAGAATTTTAAAATGGGCAAGGACCTGAACAGCCATTTCTCCAAAGAAGATACACCAAAAACTAACAGGTACGTGAAAAAATGCACAATATCTCGAATCATCACAAAAATGTAAATCAAAACCACGATGAGATATCACCTCACACCTGTTAGAATGGCCATCATCAAAAAGACAGGAGATAACAAAAGCTGGCAAGGATGTGGAGAAAAGGATCCCTTGTGCACTGTTGGTAGGAATGTAAATTGGTGCAGTCACTGTGGAAAACAGAATCGAGGTTCCTCAAAAAGTTAAAAATAAAACTACAGGGGCGCCTGGGCGGCACAGCGGTTAAGCGTCTGCCTTCGGCTCAGGGCGTGATCCCGGCGTTATGGGATCGAGCCCCACATCAGGCTCCTCTGCTATGAGCCTGCTTCTTCCTCTCCCGCTCCCCCTGCTTGTGTTCCCTCTCTCGCTGGCTGTCTCTCTCTCTGTCGAATAAATAAATAAAAATCTTGAAAAATAAATAAATAAATAAATAAAACTACAGTATGATCTAGCAATCTCACTTCTGGGTGTGTATCCAAAGAAAATGAAAACACTGGGATGCCTGGATGGCTCAGATGGTTAAGCGTCTGCCTTCAGCTCAGGTCATAATCCCAGAGTTCTGGGATCGAGTCCCTCATTGGGCTCTTTACTCAGTGGGGAGCCTGTTTCTCCCTCTCCCTCTGCCTGCAGCTCTCCCTGCTTGTGCTCTCTCTCTCTCTCTGACAAATAAATAAATGGAATCTTTTTAAAAAAATGAAAACGCTAACTCAAAAATATACCTGCACCCCCATGTCCATAGCAGCATTATTTATAATAGCCAAGACATGGAAACAACCTAAGTGCCCATCAGTGAATGAATGGATAGTAAGTTGTAAGTTGTGTATATAGATACAACTACAGGTAACACTGCTGGATGTATGTCTAGGAAATAGAGGGACGTTTTTAAATCCTAAGACTTCATCACAAAAAAATGTGGGTTTTTTTTTCTCTTTCCTCTCTTTCCTCTTTATTGTATCTACATGAGAAGGTGGGTGGTAGCTGGACCGGTCGTGGTAATCATTTCACAACAGATGTGAATCAAACCATGCTGCATACCTCAAACTTACACAGTGGTATATGTGAACTGTTTCTCATTAAAACTGGGTGGGGGGAGCATTTTGTTCTGCTAGAGAGCCAAGGCAGATTGTAAAATACTGTTCGTTTAAGAAGTCGCTATTATGAGGGATAAAAGGGAAGAACCAGGAGGGAAAGTGGAAGCAGATAGTATGAAAGCAGTTATTTCCATGTGAACTCCTGACGACCAGAAGGACAGCTAGAGGGGCAGGGACGGACGTGGCTTGCAAAGACAGGAGCAGACTGAGGCTTCGCGGCATAAGCACAGAGCTAGGGTGGCAGCTCCCTGGAGTTGCTCCCCGGAGTCAGTGAGCAAATCCCAGCAGGTGGACCGGGTACGTTTCACAGTGGGTGACGGAAGAAAACCTCAGTTGGTTCTTCTAAAATCAGAGTGGAAGTCAATTGTGAATAGTTATAGACGGACCAGTGCTGAAGAAAGCTAGAATGTTGCTGGAAATAAAAAAGAAGCCAGAGTTCATTAATCGGTAAGATTGGTGTGAAAAAGTGAATGTTATACTAAGTATTAGATTTCTTTAAAAACTGTTCCAAGTGGTATTTTCTCTGAAAGTTAAAATGTCATCTTAGCCAACTAATATTTCCTGGTGATGACGACGTTTTAGAGCTGTTTTGGGGGCTTTCACAATTATTAGCTTCCTGAACTTTTGAAACTCTTCTTTTTCAAGAGGAAAGTGGGTTTGGAAAGTGGTGCGATTCCCGTGAGACTCCCCGGCAGAGAAGTGACAGGGTTAGTGTTTGAACCCACAGGTCTCACTTGTTTCCATGTTGATGTCTTTTATGGGACAATGCTGCTTACATATCTGTAGTAAGTATGACAATCCACATTTTGCCTGCACATAAAACCATTATTTTCCTAAAAATTTTATTTTCACAAGACTAAATTAAGCTGCAAGGGCTTCATCGTGCTCTTCAAACAGAATGACATGCTCCCATGGATGGTGCTGCCAGTAACCTAACCATGTTAGGCTCACCAACACCGCCAGGTTTTTCTTGCAGATCCAAATTAAATAAAGATCGCTGATTTCACAGAACTTTGGAAACAATCTTCAAACATCAAGTTCACCAACAACTTAATGAAAGAATTGAACAAACAATTGGGTAAACAAGTGGTTTTGCTTATTAGCTGTGAGATACGGTTAAGTTGTTTAAAACCAGACGGGTGCTACCCAGTATGGTAGGCACCGCGACAGGTAGCTATTTACATTTAAATTAATTAAAATTAAGTGCAGTGATGATTTCAGTTCCTCAACTGCACTATAGCCATGTTTCGAGTGGCTGCCAGGGACAGTGCAGAAAGTTCCCTTGGACAGCATTGCTCTCTTCCAAAAATTCAAAATCTGTGACCTGTACTGAAGTTCAGCTCCCTGTCTAGTAATGTCTGAGAGTTCCAGTGACAATTATCACAGCTCCCCCTGGGACAACATAAAATGATGCATGTAAAGTCCTTTGCCAATTATAAAATGCTATACTCAGGAGGCATTGTGGCTTCGTTTGTCTGTTTTTTAATTTTTGCGGTGTTACAAAATCACGTAGCCTTTGAGAGACCAATACTTTGGCCCTTGGATCTTACAATCATGTTACGTCTTTTTCAGAAGTTGAGCTATGTATCTTGAAGCTCACATTCATACTTTGTTCTTTAAGACTCAGGTACATCCACATTCTGCAAATTGACAATTTCTTTTAATGCAAAAGGTACTGTCATATATATATATATATATATATATATATATATATATATATATATATACACATATATGTAAATCATTATTACCGTAAGGACTCTATCTACTAGAAATTAATAGGGGAAACCTGCAAGTACATACAGGCTGATCAAAGTCCTAATCTTTTGCCCTGTTAGAAACTGGCTGTTGTAGCTGACAGAGAAGGGGAATGAATAACAACCCCATGGTGCTTCACGGTGTCAGTGATAACCGAGTCCATTAACTCACCTGTGCCTGTTACGCAGACGAGAGAGAGAGTGTGACTTCTTGGTACAGACTGCTTTTCCTACGCCCCGATTGGTTTCTCTTAGGAACGACGAGTCTGCGTGCCCACTGATGGTTGACATCTTTAATCAGCAGGATGGAAAGAAGCCTGAAGAATGTCCTTGTGGTTTCTTTTGGATTCCTGCTTCTCTTTACAGCCTACGGAGGCCTTCAGAGCCTGCAGGTAAGTGAGAGCACTCCTGAGTGAACGTCTGTCTCTTGGCCTTCAGGAATCCCCATGGTCACAGAAGACGAGGAACGCAGGGTTTCTCATGAACCAATTCACTCCCCAAGCCTCGCAAACAGTGGTTTTTATGTGCGAACTTGCAACGCAGAGCCTCACCCAGTCCAGCAGGATTGCCCAGCAGAAAGTGTGCGCTTGACCCTTGGACAAGGGGTGTGGGTCTTGGGTTAGTGATGCGATAAGATGTTCTTTGCCTTTGGATAGTTAGAGGGAGAGACGCAGGATGAATCATTGTGAATTCTATGGTTTCATGACTGGCTTTGTGGTTGGGGTAGTAGGTAGTAACATGAATTTACCAGGTTTCACTAAACTATATAGATTCTAAGCCTCTTTAAGCAACACAGTGACCTTGTCAAAGTGCTTTCTGTAAGTTTGACCCCCATGGCGCTCTTTCCTCCTCAGGCCTCTCCAAGCAGCTGTGGCAGGGGTCACATTGCCAAGGAGTAGTTTTGCTATATATTTCCCCAGATAGTTACTTTTTTATTTTTTTTTCCAAGTGTAGCTGGCATGGGGCAGCAGCCCAGAGAGAACAGACGTCCCCCCCCCCCAGTCTGCCTGGGTTCCCAGGAGTAGAAGCACCCACGGTCATTGCTAAGGCCCCCTCTTCCTTGGAAGACCAGAGACGTTAGGGAAGCAGACCTCCAACACTGGCGTGCGGCAGTCCCCTCGCCCAGTTCGTGCCTTCTGTCCTGCCCTAACCCGCCATATTTCCTCACCTGTTGGTCCAGAATACGTAAACGTGGTTTAACGGGGACCATTGTCTCCCTCAGTCAGGACCCGCCTAGCAAAGAATGCAATGACGTGCACAGTAGCGACCTCTGCTGCAGCTGCGTCCCCACAAGCTTGGAGGCGGCTGCCTGTCCCTGTCATTCCTTCTGCTTTCATCTGCTTAGCTTCATTCTCAGGCCTCCAGGGGGTGACACAGATTGTCCCAGGCATCCCCAGGGTCCCAGCCCTGATCTGAACTCACCGCGGGACCCAGGCACACACCTACACAGCCTCCCCCTGCAGCAGCTGTGCCCCTCTCACTCCTGCAGCTAATGGTCATTCGGATCTCCACTTGGATGTCACCCTCTCCCCCTTCCCTGCTCCCTGGAACCGAAGTCTGGATGGGGCACAGCTGTGTGTGCTCCCCTGGTACTATGGCAGGCTCCGCAGTATGCCCGTGAGTCTCTGATGCCAGGAGGACAGTCACTACTCCATGACCATGTCCCCCTGACTAAGACAGTGCTCGACACCCAGGAGGCAATCGACGGATAACTCTGTGCGTGAAAGTCAGCGGTGCATGCCAGTCTCCAGCTTACCTCCCTTCCCAGGCTCTCCATGGGTTTAGAGATCCAACCTACTGCCCAGGACTGAGCCGGGACTCCTCATGGTCTAGTCCGGCAGTCTGTTCAGACTCATCTCCCCAGAAGAGCTTCACGGCTCTGGACAAAGCAGCTCGATGTTCCCTGCTGCCTCTCAGCTCAGGACGAGGCCCATGCAAACTCATCCCCCACATCTCCTGCCTCCCACACCTCCCACCCTTCCTCAGGTTGCCCCCTCATCCTCCAGATCTCATTTGGTCTTCATGCCTTCTAGAAGGTCTTTCTGACTGCACTGGGCTAGCTTCCCTTGCAGGACTCAGGCTCGATTGCAATGGCCTGTTTGCTGGTGTTACTCTGTCAGCTCCCGTCCACCGTGCACTCTTGTCATTTCCTTTGGTTTCACTAGAGCCGTGCACAGAGCCTCTACTGGTACGTGCTTAAGGATGTATTTGTTGAGTGACTTGAGTGAATGTCCTACTTGCTTCTGGGAGCAGGTCTTGCCTGATTCAGATTCACACGCCCACATCCTCATCCTCACACCGAATTCTGCAGCTCTGCTCTCCTAACACATGCAGACACAGGTGTTTGAACCCCGGTGTTCACGTAGGAAAGAAATTTGCTTTTAAAACTTGATTCCCACTTTGGCTACTGAAATTTGTCTTCCTTTTCAGTGGTTTGCAGTCAGATTCGATTGTAAGTGACCAGCATGCCTTGCTGATTTGCAGCCGCACTGCGTGTGGAAGAGAAATTCCAGCACACGGAAGTGCTGCATGCTTCTCAGGAATACGAGGAGACCAGCTCAGTAATACAGGAGGAACTCATATGTTTGTATTAAGGAAACAAAAGGCTCAGGCTGAACCAACTCCTAGCAACCAGAGTCACAAGCAGAAATTTCCAGATAACCCCCACGTCAGAGCAGAGTGCTCAATCTCCATCTTCCAGCCAGATTTCAGAATTTTCATGGGACTAACTGTTGTTACTTTCAGTCTCAGTTAATACACAAATTGTGTTATGTGCCTGCTTTGGGCAAGGCGTCAGGAGAGATTTGGAACACGCAGAACATTTCCCAAGTTCAGGGATCATCGTCAGCTGGGGTGACACCACAGGTCAACAGGTCGTGCGTGCTAGAGGTCAGGTGAAATTCTAGCACAGGATTAAAGCAGAGGTGTCTATGGATGACATTATCCAGGGGCCCTTGGAGACCCTTGATCTGCACTTGAGGAATGGGCACCCTTTGGAAAGCGAGCACAAGGAAAGTCAGAG
Source organism: Ursus americanus (assembly GCF_024610735.1). Taxonomy (NCBI): domain Eukaryota; kingdom Metazoa; phylum Chordata; class Mammalia; order Carnivora; family Ursidae; genus Ursus; species Ursus americanus. The sequence continues at coordinate 74,118,211 of NC_142137.1, read as the reverse complement.
CACGTCGAGGGGTGAGGCAGGAAAGGAAGAGAGAGAGAAGAGAGAATCCTGGAGTGGTGGGTGCCACGCAGAGTCAGAACTCAGCCCACGGGTTTGGGGTCCACAGCGGACAGAATGACAGTGAGGGAGTACCAAGGGGCTGCACCTGCGCTGTGCAGGGTCCCTTGCTGCGGGACATTGTCTTGGGGGGGGGCAGCTAGGAAGGAATGTGAACAGTCCAGGCATTAAAGTACCAGCTTCCAGATCATCTAACTCTCTCTCTGTGCGTATGAGTCTACAAGGAGACAGTGTCCCCTTCTTTATCTCTAGCGTGGGGAAAATAGCACCCATTTCTCAGCGTTAAAGGGGAGGAATGCACAGCTGTCCTATAGATGAAAGCAGATATCACAGAAGGCGTGAGGCCTTCTGCCCCCCTGTGACCCCAGCACCCTGGGCCTCAGGCTTTCCCCCTCCCTGGTCTCTAGCAGCAGCTGACTCTCCATTGGGACTGTGCTGGTTTCCCCCCATGCCTCACCTGTCAGCTGGGTGGGGGCCACCCGCCAGGAAAAGCCTATTGCTGGTGGTCTCAGGAACCTAGTGCTGACCTACAGCTCTTTCCCCTTGGCCAGTGGCCCCTCTGACCAGGGCGGTTTTGTCCCCCACAGAGCAGCCTGTACAGTGAGGAAGGCCTGGGGGTGACAGCACTCAGCACGCTGTATGGTGGGGTGCTCCTGTCCTCCATGTTCCTCCCGCCGCTCCTGATTAAGAAGTTTGGCTGCAAGTGGACCATCGTCATCTCCATGTGCTGTTACGTGGCCTTCTCCCTGGGCAACTTCTACGCCAGCTGGTATAGCCCGCACAGCCCCACCCTGCTCAGGTTTAGCTGCTCACAAGCACTCAGCTGGCACCTGCCCCATGATGCCTCACTGTATCCCCTTTAACATGAGTGCTGTTTCCTGAAATTCCTCTCTGCGTCTGGAACAGGATAATGTGGAGGCTTTCTTCCCAGTTTTTCCCATCAAGATGTCTCTGTCCCTTTTGCTGGGCCCATCTCCTTCTCCCAGTCCCCAGCCCTGACCTTCCCTCAGGTCTGTTGTGGGCCTTGAGCTTCCCCCTGCACCAGGGCTCCTTTGTGGCCCCAGCGATGAGAGCTAGACCCTGACTAAGATGTCCAGGGTGAATTCCAGGGGATTTAGCAGAATGTGACCAATGGACCCAACACCATACCCTCACCCCATCACAGGAAGTGGACGTGGCAGGGCTGGAGCTGGTGCAGGGGCCCAGGCTGAGCTCTGCTTACTCCCTGATTGAGAGGAGTCCTCCGGGACCAAGATTTAAGAGCACCAGCCTCACACCCTTATTCCCAAGAACACACCTGTCAAGCATCTCTCTGGAGGGATGCCTGTTGTCATCCAGGACATAATGATTATGATGACTTCACATTCTTCTCTTTCTTATTGCCATAGAGTTTTCATGCAGTCTTCAGTGAAGAGGGTAAATCAATCAATCAATGTTTCAAAAACTAAATAAATCATTTTCAACATTTAGCTGTTAGAAATAGTCAAAAACCACCCAACCTTACTCGTAACCCCAGCTCATTGGCAGTTGCTTTCAAACACAAACAACTTCACTGGCAGTGAATTTCTCTTCTAAACCAGAAAGGGCACTGGGTTTGGTCATTTATCTGAGTCTGACGAATGGTGAATCCATCTAGCCAATCCATAAACATAATAATGCTTACAATAGACCAGGCATGGAGTTTCCTTCTCCACAGAGGTAGGGAAGAATGGAGGAGGAAGAGGCGCTGTTTGCATTTTATTTTACAGGTACACCTTGATTCCCACCTCCATACTGCTGGGTCTTGGAGCAGCCCCGCTGTGGTCCGCTCAATGCACGTACCTCACCATCATGGGAAACACACAAGCAGAGAAGGTGGGAAAAGTTGGCAGAGATGTGGTGAACCAGTATTTTGGCATCTTCTTTCTCATATTCCAGTCATCCGGTGTGTGGGGCAACCTGATCTCCTCCCTGGTGTTTGGCCAGACACCCACTCAAGGTAAAAGGGAACAGGGCTCAGTGATGGCTCCTGAAAGGAGCCTAAAGATGTGGTTCTCAGCTGCCTGCGCCCCAGCCTCTCCTGGTTGCCAGCTCTTCTTCAGGGCAGTCTGTGTAGGTCTGAGGGGCTGTCTCGTCCACAAGTGCCTCAGCCATTCTGACCCTGCCCTTCCAGGGGCAGGGAGAGGGCTTGCAGAGCAGTGCCCGTGGGAAATGGAGGGCCACTGCCAGTGGAACTTGGGTTCATAGAATCATCACTATCCTTTTAGACCAACAGGTTCAACTGATTCACTGTCCCGCTGAATTGATCCACTGTCCAGTGTCTTAAATGTTCCACGTAAGACCAGTTGTCCCTTAACTGATTTCAAAATTTGACAGCTGTTGTCTTAAATCACATCTTTACCTGACCTTGTCCAGACATGGATATAAAGTGTGTATCTGTTTAATGTCTGCACCCTTGGATGTCTGAGGATTTAAACCAAGGGCAGAGGAAATAAACTCTCTGATTCTCACAGGCAACCTTTATTGGGGTGGGGTGGGGTGCGGGGGAAAGTCCTGACTCCTGACTCTTACCGGGATTATCCCTATATCTCTGATCTGGTCTTCCATCCTGCCATCCCCTATAAAGTCCCACCTTTGGGAAACTCCAAAATCCTCCTTCCCCAGTTTCTCATGTGATGTCATCACTTGCTAAGTGCATCTGAAGAAGGGAAACCATCGGGTGGATGGAGACCCGTCCATACTCATTACTGCTGCCAAGATTAGCAATAATGCAACAGAAACTGGGATTAAGGTTTCGTCTCTAGCACACGACTGGTGTGAAATGGAGTGAACAGCTTTACTTTGAAAGACATTCAGGCAAGCAAGCTTAATTCTCCAAGCGATCCCAGGACACAGACTCCAAGGAGTGAGTCATCCCGAGAGCCCTGCGAGGCTTCTCCACCTCCCTCCACCGCACCTCTCATTCTCTGTGCTGCAGATCTCACCAGCCAAGTTCTATGTGATGAGATTCCTGTTACGACAAATGTTCTTTCTTCCAAGACATCTTCCCCTTCTCTCCAGAGACTCTGACATGGTCTGAGAGTCATTGACAGTGCACGTTTTAGTATTTTAGCAGATAGGGAAACTCACCCTCAGAAGAGGTAAGAAATGACCCGCCCAAGGTCAAGGAATGGCTACAGATGAATCTGAAAGAGATCCCAGCAGCTCTGACACCTGTTCTAATGTTAATGTACCTTATTTCTTCTTGATTAGTTTGGAAACGTTGAGCATTTACATTAGGTCCAGAAAGTCATACGACAAGTACGTGGTCAAACAAGCCCGTGTCCCCTGACTTTGACCTATCACGACTCTTGCCTATGGGGTGTCCAGGCTCCTGTTAGCTACACGCTTCATTCCCCGTGCCCCTTGCCCTATCAGTTTCCCGTGTTCTCACGTCACCTTTCTGCTTCCGACGGCACAGAGGCCATCCCAGAGGAGCAGCTCCTGTCTTGTGGGGCCAGTGACTGTCTGATGGCCACGGCGTCCACCAACAGCACCCTGCGTCCCTCGCAGACTCTCATCTACACCCTGCTGGGCATCTACACGGGTACGTGCTCACAGAGGGTGGAGTCCCAGGGACAGCAAACCGAACTCCTTCCTGTGGTGAAAAAGAGTATCTTCCCAAAGTATAAATATTCCTGCAAAATGTGTTCACCTGGGCTGTACCCAGGTATTTTTCACGTGAAATCAAATACAGCAGAACAGGGCTGTCTAACAGTTTCCTATGATGATAACATCATTTTTCTTTTGCAAAGTTCAATATAGTAGCCATGTGTGCTTTTCTTCTATTTTTATTAACTGAATTAAAAATACTGTTCCGAAGTCACAACGTCGAGGATTGTTGGTCTCAAGGAACAGCCCAGGCCATGGAAATGCATTTTCTGTATCCTCACCCCCACGTGAGGTTCCCCTCTGCGTGCCTGCCCCAGCTCTGCCCACAGCTTGGGAGAGGGCTGGCTTTGTAAACTGGCGGTCTCAGGAATGCCCAGCCAGCACATCGTGGCGGGACGGACTTGGTATCACATCAGGCTGGTGAGATGGAGCACAGAGAAAAAATAATTAAAGCCATCTTTAGAGGCTGACGGGTCTGAGCTATCGGACTAGAAATCACGGCTGAAAACCGTTTTGGAGGGTTTTCACTGCCTTTCAGAGAAACGGGAAGCGCATCAAGCTCCTGGATTAATTTGTGGCTGCCAGAGCACTGAGGGTCACTAGTGTCGCCAGAGAGGAGAAACCTGGAACAGGTGCACAGGTATCACAAAACCAGCAAGGACTGAGAAGGCTTCTGGGTAAAGAGGAAAAGGAGTAAATGTTAGCCTTGATCCAAACGACACAGGGGTGCATGGTGCAGAAAGAGGGGCAGTCACACCTGCGGGATTAGGAGGGCACAGGTGTCCCCTCCAGGGGGCGTCTTGAATAGAGTGCGTTTGCATAGTCAGCCCATTCACGTGGTTCAAAACACACCCACCGTGAGAGGGAAAGCCCCGGCTGTCCCTCCTCCTCACCGTTGTCGGCCCCAGCCCACCCCCGTGGTCAGTCGTTGCTGGACGCAGGCGGCACGAGAGACAGTGCGCCTCACAGCCTTCACCGGTCTTTCCCCCAGCTGCTCCCCGTGGGGAGTTCCCTCCTTAGCCTATAAAGAGCTGCTTCATTTCTTGTCTTCGAATGTGCGGTATCCCCTCACATTCAGGATCCCCCAGTTCCCACCCCGGACTTGTGGGTAAACACATGTAGAATAAACATAAAGCTCAGCCAACGATAACCTCCTAGGACTCGTAGTCCTGAAAAGGAAGACTGGCTGTTGCTGGGGGTTACCTGAGAGCGAGGACGAGGGGAACAGCAGCGGTGAGGGGCGCGGAGGACCTGGGCATCTCGCAGGGTGTGTGGTGCGGGCCAGAGGCTCTGCTCAGGCTCCGCAGCCTCGTTTCACTTAAACCAGGATTTGAAACCGATGCCCCAGAGGAGTGAAGGAGTAGCCAGTAGCCCCGGCTCCTGTGAGCACCCCAGCACCTGCCCTCTGCTTCCCACCAGGGAGCAGCGTCCTGGCGGTCCTGCTCGTAGCCGTGTTTCTCGAACCCATCAAAGACGCTCAGCAGAAAAGTGAAGGGGAGAAGGAATTACCTTTCTGGTCCACCCTGCTGTCGACCTTCAGGCTGCTTCGAGACCGGCGCCTGCGCCTCCTGGTGCTGCTGCCGATGTACAGCGGATTCGAGCAAGCCTTCCTCGCGGGCGACTACACCAGGGTACGAGGGAGCTGGACGGGACGCGCGCCCTAACACCTGCGCGTGCGCCCTAACACCTGCGCGTGCGCGTCTCCGGGCCACCTGCCCGGGGCCAGGTGGGGGCGGGGCTGCCGGGGCCGGGGGGTCATCCTTCCCCGCTGCAGGAGAGCAGAGTTTATGGTTCAGGAGCTCAGCCTCAGGTCACTTCCTCCATCCCCCTCCCCTGCCCCCCCTCGTCCCCCCTCCCCCTCCCCCCTTTTCCACCCCCCCCCCCAAGCTGGGCCTTATCTCCAGGGACCAGCTCTCACTGGAGATGTGTCTTCAGGGAAAGGGCCCAAGCTCCCTGGATTCATCACGGCCCAAGCTCCCTGGACATAACACGGCCTTGTGTCAGGCCTACCTGCCTCTCACCCTGTGCCCTTATTTTAGGAAAAAACACGAAACCCACGAGGACACTGGAACTCCCCATGCTAGTTTTCAAATTATGCATTTCAATCTGGAAATGGACGTGGCTCTCAGGCACTGTCGCCCTGTGTTTCCCTAGATGCCTGGCTGCCCACTTGGTGCGTAGGGAAGGTCTCTTTGGGGGCAGGCCAGCAGAGGAAGTACCTGTCCCCTGGGGCTGGCGTAGCAGGAATACGAGGTCACTGTCCACCACCAACTCTCGTGGCCGTGGCATGCTCGCTGAGGTTCTGCCTCCATTGCACCCCACCCATGGGTGTCTTGTCCTAAAGATCATCCCGGGGTCCCATGGGACGGATGCCTCAAATGGGGGTGGTAGAGAGTGGAGACCCCCTTTTCCAGAAAGTGCTGGGCGGGAGCTGGGGTTCCAAGGGGCCAGAGAGCCAGGACCAAGGCTGCTTCTCGGGGATTGCCCTTCCTCGACCAGGAAACTTCTCCAGCTTCATGCCCACCACAGCTCCCTCCCAGGTAGACGTGCCGAACCAGCAAGATGCCCAGTTAAATCCAAATTTCAGGTTAACCACAAATATCTTTTAGGACACAGATGCTCTGTGCAGGATTCGTGCGTCCTAGATCCTCTGGCACCCCCCACTCCTGGGACAGCCTTGACGGAGGGTCTAGGCGTTTCAAAGACTAAAGGCAAAAATGACAAAACAGTCCTTTGGCATTTGGCCACGGCCCCTCCCATTGCAGTAGACTGCGTGGCGTGTGACCTCAGCCATGGCCCAGCCTGTCCCGAAGCAGTAGAGCTTCCTGTCCAGCCCGCTCGTCTGTGTATCTGTCCTGATTCTGCCCAGGGACAGGAGTGGCGGGTGTGGGTGAGAGGGCACGGGCGGTGACAGCACGCGCTGCCCCGGGGTCCAGGGTGGGGCCGCTCTGTACCCCACCGTCCGGTGCAGGAACACTCCTCTGTCTTCTGGCCTCCATGGAGATTCCCTTCATTTCCTTCACATCTGCTTCTTCGCCCTTAGGGTTTTATTTATGGAGCTGTTTCAGGTTCCCAGAAAAATTGACAGAAGGTGCCGAGAGCCCCACATGGCCCGGCCCCACACACGCACAGCCTCCCCGTTATCAGCGTCCTGCCCCAGAGGGGACGTTTGTTCCAACCTGTGAACCTGTCATGATATGTCACCATCGCCCACGTCAGGAGTCACTCCTGGTGCTTGCGTTCCGTGGGTACGGACACGTGCGTAAGGACACGTGTCCAGCATTATGGTATCACACGGAGTGGCTTCGCTGCCCCGAGAGTCCTCTGCACTCTGCCCGTTCATCCCTCCCCACCTTCTGGCAGCCGCCCGGTGTGCAGAATAGGGAACGACCCACTCCGCCAGCCCCCACGTAATTCACAGGAACACATGGCACAGGAGGCGTGGGGGCATTGCGCGCAGGTTTCTGTCCTTGTTAGTTCCCACCGAGCATGGGCCTGTTCTCCTCCGGTTGGCACCGGGAGGCCAACCCCGCACACCGGCCGTCCCACAGCAGAACACATGTTAGTGTCGCCCGCAATCCCTGATCCAGACTCGCCACCACACCGTGCACGGCCGGGGGGTAACGTGCCCTGTGCTTCCCCCACAGTCCTACACCACCTGCGCCCTGGGGATCCAGTTTGTCGGGTACGCGATGATCTGCTTCTCGGCCACCAACTCGCTGTGCTCCGTGCTCTACGGAAGGCTGTCCCAGCACACGGGCAGAATCGCTCTCTACGCGCTGGGTAGGCAGACCCCGTGCCACTCGGGGTAGGGGGGAATGGTGGCAGCCAGACGGAAGGGCGTGCTCTGCTCAGCGAGGGCGTGCGGGCTGGGTGTGCGCGGCCCTGCGGGGAGGCTTCCCGCCCCCGCCTGGTGGGACAAGACTGCGTTCTAAGCACACCTCCCCCTCTGTGCCTCTTGGGAAGGGAAGAAAGAAGCAGAGACAGTGAGAATAGTAAGGGCATTGATGAGACCGTGACCTGGCGGCCCAGTCGGGGTCTCCCGTGTCTGCGCAGGGACACAGCAAGGAGGGAAAGAATAAGCATTAGTCGGCGCCCAGCAGGGGCCACGTCACCTGCTCAGGTTTTCCTGTTTCATCCTTACAATCGCCCTGGGGGGTGGACAGTGCTCACTCTACAGACGAGGAAATGCAGGAACAGGGGAGAGTAGTGACTTGCCCTTTGACCCGGCAGCAGTTTCAGCAACACCATAAGCTGTTCTGTGACTACATTGTAACCATAGATGCCGCAGTGTCCGCAGGAATCATGAGGCCAGAACTCACCACCCACTGGGGTAAAGTCAGGGGGGATGAGCCTGCGTGGCTCTGCCCACCTCTCCGTTCACATCTGCACCTGCTAGGGAGCCCAGCGCCGTCCCCACGCCCCCAGCACTCGCTGACAGTCCGACCCACGACAGCCCACCCCCCCTTCCATCACTCTGGGGTCTCCCCAGCCGGGACACAATGACACTCCCTGCAAGGCTCAGGGCTCGTCACCCCAGCCCTGCCTGGACGGCGGGGGGGCCAAAGATGAGCAAAGCGGCTCCCCCGGCCAGGTGCGCGCTGCAGTGAGAGGCTGTGAAGGGCACACCCCCGGGTCTGCCGGCGTGTTCAGTGTTTACATCCAGCTGAGGAAGGCAGTTTGGAGTATTTCCAGGAACCGTTACTTACAGGTTGAAGCAAACAAAGAGGTTCCCTGAGCATCGCCTCGTCCAAGCCTCCCTGGGGCTGCGCTCACTTCCTGCCGGTTTCTACCCTCCACGCCCGCAGGTGCGGTGACCCACCTGTCTTGCATCATCGCTCTCTTGCTGTGGAAACCTCATCCCCACCAGCTGGCTGTGTTCTTCGTGTTTTCCGGCCTTTGGGGCGTGGCCGACGCTGTCTGGCAGACACAGAACAATGGTGAGTCTCCTCTCGGGGGTCCCTACCTAGGCCAGCGTGGGGGACACATGGCAGGCAAAGGACCCGCCGACCCGGGGCCCCCTGGGGAGGTGATGCGCCTTGCAGCGAGCCTAGAGCAGGACACAAACAGGGACCAAGCGTGCTCCAGGTGCTTACTTGGATTGGAGCGTTTGTTCAAACCCAGGCTGCAAAAGAAGGAAGTCAGCCACGGGCACAACCTTTTTCCCTAAGCATGGCGGACCCCTCGTGGCTATGTGTTCATCCCCGAGCAGCGACACGGCCCATGTGCTGGGTGCTGGAACCATGGGGCTGGAGAAGCCTTCTAGGCACCCTTGGCCCCGACGGGGAGAGAGATGTGTAACCTCCAAGTGGAAGAGGGGACAGGTCACTGTGACAGCAGCCAAACAAGGGGCACTGGGACCAGGGTGCAGTTTTCTGGGAAACTGAGTTGGGAGTGGGAGGGGCGGTCAGCGGGAGGCCTGGGGATCAGGCCTGAGTCAGGGCCCAACTGACTGGTGGGGGGAGGCCGCAGCGGTGGGGGAGCCGGGGGAGGCTGGGGCGCCGGGAGGGAGGCTGTAAGGCTGAGACCACGGTGCAGAGTCTGTGTCCGGAGAGGCCACTTCCTGGTTCATAGAGCCATCTTCTTGCTGTTCCTCACATGGTGGGAGGGACAAGGGAGCTCTTTGGAGACCGCTTGTAAGGACACAAATCCAGCTCATGGGGGCTCCGCCTCAAGACCTCATCGCCCCCCCGAGGCCCCACCTCCTAACACTGTCACCTAGGGGTTAGGGTTCACCCTATGAATTTGGGGGACACAAGTGTTCTGGTCACAGCAGATGGGACACACTGAGGGGACAGACTGGGCCAGGGTGCTGGGGTGAGATGGAGAGTCTGGGGGCCTGACAGGGGCCCCAGCCTGCCTGGGGAGGGGTCCAGCTTTGCTCAGCTTTGGTACAAACAGCAGAAAGGGTCCAGGTGGGAAATGACAAGGTCAGCCCCATCGGGTTATGGGGGGACAAGGGGCTGCTGCGTTCATGGAAGACAAAACAGAGTCCCATCGAGGCGGCCGCGGGGCAGAGCAGGAGGCAGGGGAAGCAGGTCAAACAAGGCAGAACTTCCGGCCTGAGGGCACAGCGTGCAGGAAGCCACCGGGCCAGCTGGCGGGCGGGCCGTGTGGCCTGGGGCGCAGCGTCCCCAGGGTGAGGGTCTGAGGGCAGACAAGCAGAGGCAGAGAGAGGACCCTGCTGGGGACTCAGCCCGAGAGGTGGTTGTTGCAGGGCTCAGCACCCGGTGTGAGAGCATTTAGATGCAAAGTCAGGGACTGAGACACGGGAGGATGCAGGGGAAGGGGCCGGTAAAGGAGAAGGTGGGGAGCTGAATGAGGACGTGAGGACGAGGAATGAGAGGGTCAGGGGGACAGAGGGGTCCCCCTTGGTCCGGAGAAGGGCTGCCCTTTTTCTGGGGACCACGGGAAGCTTTGTCACCATGGGAGAGGAGTTAGCAGGGTTCTCAGGGAGCGCCGGGCACGACAGCCACGACCGAGGCGTTGCTGGGCTTCACCGTGTGCCCGTTTAGTGTTTGGGGATCCCTGACAGAGCCTGCCAGCCAGGCACGCTCTCACACACGCTCGTGGGGCCACGGAGCAGAGCGCGGGGGCCAGGGTGCTTGCAAGGCCTGGGCTCTGAGGGCAGAGCTGGGATTTGGGCACAGACCTGGGGCTTCGGCCCAGAGCCCCGCCATCCTATTGGGCAGTCTCTGGAGCTGGCCGGGAGAGCGGGGGGTGGTGTGAGCACGTGTGGAGCCGCCTGGTGCCCCCGAGGCTCAGCCACCCACAGAGCAGAGGACAGGAGGCCGTGACATGCCACTAGCCGAGCTTACACAGGGTGCAACATGGGACAGAGGCCACCCGAGTTTGAACCAGGTGATGGGCGTCTGTGTGTGGGACGCAAGGCCCCATGGGGCCGGGCAGCGAGAGAGACACAGTGGAGGAGGGGCGGATAACCACACAGGGGTCAGTGGCCCTGACAGCAGGGGCCCCCAGTGCTGGGCTGCCGGACCTAAGGCTTCTGCGTGAGGTGCTGGGCACGGAGTGCCGCACTCCCCCTATGCGAGGGCCACCTGGAGGAGGGACGTCACGGTCACCATGAAGCACAGGACAACAGCAGTGGGTCCGGGTGCACAGGGAGTGGCCGGAGCCTAGGAGCAGAGGTCCAACAGGAGGCCGGGGAGGCCCATGGCGATCGGAGCAGGAGGACCTGATGAGGGAGTCAGTGACAGCCCAGGGATTGGGCTGTCTGGGGGGCGCCTGTGTTGTGTCAGCCGAGGGTCATGCTCTCCATGGTGAGATGAGCCGTAGCTGAGGGGTGTCAGAGCCGCCACTAGGAGAGAGGCAGGAGGCAGGGGTGCGGGTGGCACACGTACAAATCTGGTGGCCGAGGGCTTCCATTTTGGGAGGTGAGTGAAAATGACAGCCCTGAGTTTCCCACAGGCCCTTCTACAGCCTGAGATGGGGAGTGGGTGTGGGATGCCCCACGGCTTGGCTCCGAAGAGAGCCTCTTCCCCTGGTGGCATCACCCCCAGTTCCGCACTGGGAAACACCTGGGGGCTAGAGAATGGGTCAGGCCAATCCACAAACAGCACAAGGGTGGGGGCCTGGCTGCTGTCCCCACCACCAAGGAGAAGCACACAGGACCTCGGTCATTGTGGCCTCGGTGCCCCCGCGGTGGCTCCTTTCTTACGAGCTGCGTTGTGGCCAGCTCACAGAACAGCTGGAAAAACATCTTCACACAAATGCAGTGCGGCTGGATTTGGGGGTCCGGGCTTCACGGCCTCCCCAACACCTCGGGGGTGCAGGAGGCTTTCGTACACTCCTGAAGCAGGTGACAAACCTGTGTGCAACTCCGAGCCACCATCGAATGTGGCTGCAGCAGTGACAGAAACTGTTCACAGCTGGGCTCGCAGGGTCGCCGCAGGGAAGTACTGATTCCATGAGGAGTGGCAAGCAGAAACACCTTAGGTTTTTTGGCAGTCCAGAGCCGTAAACCCGGGCCAGGTCAGGTCACCTGGTGAGCGTCAGGAGAGAATTTCTTTCAGCATCTGCGTGCAGGAGTGAGACACCCAGTGCGTTCCTGGCGCACGCACATGCCATCTTGCTTCCCACCGTGTTGGCCGACGTCTCTGAGCTCATGGGAATTTTTCAAGTATTCACATGTTTAAAGTCAGGCAGGGGACAGGGGTAGGAGTCACATCATAGCCCATGCAGTAATTCCTTAGATGTTTCAGATGACTGCAGTGAAAATGCTTGGCTTTCTTTCTCCCTGAGATGCAGGAATGATGACGGTTTTCACTGTCCTTTTCCTGCCGAGGACAGAAGAGCCTGTCCAGCAGAGCCTTGTCGGGACTGGGCAGACGAGGTTAGGTGAGGTCCAGCGGACACCCGGGACAATCGAGCACCATGGGTGGCCGGAAGACGGACTCCCTGGAATAAAGGGTACTAATTTAAAATGAATTAATTCTGTCTTCTTGTGCAGACAAAAAGTAATTTTTTTCAAGGAAACATCAGTTGCTGGGGAAAATTGTTCATTATTTGAGAATTTCTTTTGGAGTCTAAGCTTGCCGTCATCCTCGCAGGGACCGATGTTTTCATCACCGAATCCCCTGCGGGCTGACAGCGCCAGGTTCCCTTACCACCTGCTGCCCTGCCGCGGGGCGCCCACGGGCTCCTTGTGTTTACAGAGACCGCAAATTTTGTGTAGCTTCTGCCATTTTCGTTTTTTTCAAATAGCAGGTTGGATTTGTCATCTTACTCTCCCTGAGCGTGAGTCTCTTGCTTGGGAGGACAGGTGAGGTGAGCCACGCCCTTTCCTAATTAATGAGGCTGAATGCGGTTCAGTGCAACTGAACCCTCCTCTCCACCACTGCTTCCCAGTGTAAAGCCTGGCTTAAAAGCAGACCAGGTGCTGGAGCTCCGGGCCCTCCTTCCTGGGGCAGGGACGTGAACCCGCTCCACGTTCCCATGGGGCTCCCAGGCGTCCGCAGCCTTGGGAGCCACGGATCTGGGCCACGTGCTCGTCTGTTCATTCGCTCTGACAGTTCAGCAAAAACGGGCACCGTTGCCATAGCAATCCTCACACGCCAATGCGCTGCATTTGAGATTCAGAATGTGTGGTCTAAAAATACTCTTCTGCCCTGCTAACCGCCAGAGGGGCTGTCTCGGGTTGATAAACACAAAAAATCTGCCTCTGTTACCTGCTCAGATCACTGAGCCTGTCTTCTCCAAGCAAACAAGACTGCCCGATGACATGTCCACACCCTCGTGCGCGGACAGGGGTCAGTCAGCCTCTGGCCGCTCCCACCTGTGCCTTTCTGTGGAGGACGAGAATGGGAGCAAGACTTCTTTTCTTTTTAAATAAACTTTTTATTTTGGAATAATTTGAGTTTACAAAAAAGTTGCAAAGACGGTACAGAGAGTTCCCATGTACCATTTTCTTCGTTTCCCCTAATGCTAATATCTTGCAAAACAGTGATACATTTGTCGAAACTAAGAAATTAATGTTGGTACATCACTGAACTAAACTTTAGACTTTATTTGGCTTTCTCCAGTTTTCCCCCTTTGTGTGTTCCAGGATCCCTCCCATGGTCCCACCCATAGTCCCATCCCGGGTCCCCATTGCATTGAATTACCACAGCTCCTTGGTCTGATCTGGGACAGTTTCTCTTCCTTGTTGTTCATGACCTTGACACTTCTGAAGAATACTGGTCAGGTATTGTAGCACGTCCCTAGTTTGGGGTTGTCTGATGTTTCTCATGATTAGGCTGGAGTTAAGGGTTTTGGGTAGGAAGACTCCAGAGTGAAGAACTCTTCTCATCACATCCATCACTGATGATGTGAACCTTGATTGCTGACCAGCCCGGTATCTGCCAGACCTGTCCAGTGCAGAGTAGAGGCTGCTTTTTCCTTTCCACAGCCAGTTCTGGGAGCCAGTCACCACATCTAGCCAACAGTCAGCGGGAGGTAATTAATCTCCACCTGCTAAAGGGGGAGTCTGTACAATTTTTGTACAGAAGGGAATATTTGTCCCTCCTCCCCAGCTTATTTAGTTACTTCTTCAACCATTTGTCTCCATTGCTTTGGGCTTATGTATTTATTACATCCTTTGGGTCACAGTCCAAAGCTACGTTACTTGTTCTGTTGCTCTACTTGTTCCAGCATTGGCCATTGGGATCTTTCTTGTCCTTCCCTACTTGCTGGTAGGGAACTATTCCAGATTCGTCTCCTGGGCCAGCACTAGCATCAGCCATTTCTCCCAGGACCCTGGGCTCCTTTTATTGCACAACAGTGTTAGAACATAAGATTTGCGTGCTGGGCATGCTCATCGCATCTGAGATGACAAGGCTTCTGGGGGCCAGATTGGGGGGATGGATGTGTGCATGCTGGCCACACGTACACACGTCTGTATTTCTGTATCTGCCTATCTGTAGGTACGTTAAGTGAGGACGAGTCCACACTGGGGTCCCTGACTCCCCTCCAGCACCACGGGTTCATTCTGGCCTCCCCTTGCTGATCTGTGCCTTCCTTCTCTGACAAGGAAAAACCCGGCTCCCACTGTGCACGCCACATTGCTTATTTGCTCAAACCTAGTCTGCATGTGAAGAGACTTCAGAATTGTTGAAATATTATTTTATCTACTTTCCTTTTCTATTGAATGTCTCTCCCCTCTGCCCACCATGTCCCTAAGTAACTGCTGGAATTTGACACTACTAATGTGTTGCTTTCTTTATGTTCAGATTAAAATAGGATCCAGATATTTCCTGAAAAGCCAAACTCGGTAATTTATAATCATCACAATCTAAATTTAATCTTGAAATCTAAAGATGCCAAACTACAGACCAAACACGTTACTTTAAAATCAGCATTGCCACATTACTAGAATGTTCATGGAACTGGGGTGTGTTTGCTCTGGTACTGCACCTGTTCAGGGCAGCACTGCACCTGTTGGCCACAGAACATGGAAACACTCACACTCGCAGCCACAGTGTTTCTGACGTGGATTTTCATCCCTAACATCTCATTTTGGGATCCAGTTTTAAGTGTCACCCTCTAAAGAAAGACAAGCGATCTTTAGTTAGTTTTTCTTTAAATTCCCGTTAGTTAACATACAGTGTTACATTAGTTTCAGGTGTGCAATATAGTGAGTCAACAATTCTATACATCACCTGGTGCTCATCACAAGTGTATTCCTTCATCCCCATCACTTGTTCAACCCAATGTCCCACCCTTGTCCCCTCTGGTCACCATCAGTATATTCTCTATAGTTCAGAGGCTGTGTCTTGGGTTTGTTTGTTTGGTTTTTTTAAATTTTTCCTCTCTCTCTTTCTCTCTTTCTTTTTCTCTTTGCTCATTTGTTTTGGTTCTTGAATTACATGCATGAGTGAAATCATACGGTATTTGTCTTTCTCCAACTGACTTATTTCAATCAACATCATACTCTCTAGCTCCACCCATGTTTTTGCAAATGGCAAGATTTTGGGGCGCCTGGATGGGTCAGTTGGTTGAGCATCCAACTCTTGATTTCGGCTCAGGTCATGATCTAAGGGTTGTGAGATCGATCCCCACATGGGGCTCTGCACTGGGTGTGGAGCCTGCTTGAGATTCCCTCTCTTCCTCTTCCTCTGCCCCTCCCCACTAAAAATGGCAAGATTTCATTCTTTCTTATGACTGAATAATATTCCATTGTATATAAACACCACCTCTTCTTCATCCATTCATCAGTTGGTGGACATTTGGGCTGTTTCTATAATTGGGCTATTGTAAATAATGTTGCTATAAACATAGGGGTGCATGTACCCCTTTGAATTAGTATTTTTGTATTCTTTGGGTAAATACCCGGTAGTGCAATTGCTGGATCGTAGGGTAGTTCTATTTTCAACTTTTTGAGGAACCTCCGTACTGTTCTCCAGAGTGGCTGCACCAGTTTGCGTTCCCGCCAACAGTGTAAGAGGTCTCCCCTTTCTCCTCATCCTCACCAACATCCGTTGTTTCTTGTGTTGTTGATTTTAGCCATTCTGACTGGTGTGAGGTGGTATCTCATGGTTTTGATTTGTGTTTCCTGATGACGGGCATCTTTTCATGTACCTGTTGGCCATGTGTAGAAAGACATGAAATCTGTAAAATAACTTAAGAGTTACTAAATCCCAGACCTTGTTATGAGACCCTTATTTCATTGAGGGCACTTCACAGGCTCGGACAACAAGGGCACCTTCTTCTGAGCCTTCCAAACAGCCTCTTGTTTTCCCAAACAAATGTTGTTTACGACGTATATCTGACCTTGTATCTTTCTGATGGGCTCGTCCTCCTGAGTTCCTCCCGTGGTAGGCAGACAGCTGAGTAAGCAAATGCCAAGAAGAATCTTCTGAGTGTTGACATTTCCAGGCAGGGTTGCAGGAGACCTTGCTGCTGGCCTCAAGCAATGCCAGAGAGGCTTCTCTTCCCTACATCCCTCCCCTGCGAAATGTAGGGAGGAGGAAAGGGGCAAAGGGCAAGAAAGGAGGGTGAGGTGGCCCGAGCAGCTCAGGACAACAGAGCAGGTTAGGCCAGCACTGGGCATAGCCAGGATGCTCAGGATGGTCCCTGGGGATCCACACGTCTCTGCTGAACACTTGCAGCTTCCTAGCTGTTAACCCCCCTACACATGGGCCACCTCACTCAGGTCAGGAGACGGGGAGCTTCTGGTTTTCATCCAGGCATACCAAACATTTTACCATCCTGCAAACCGGAACCAACATCATTTACTCTCCTCTAGAAGCACTTATCAGACTGTGCTCTCCTGCTAGGGCTGTCAGCAGAGTACAACAGACATTTTGTTTCTTACAGTTCTGAAGGCTGGAGGTCTGAGACCCAGGTGTGGGCAGGCTGGCCTCTCCTGAGGCCTCTGTCCTTGGCCTGTGGACAGCTGTCTTCCCCCTGTGTGAACATCTGTGTCCTGATCTCCTCTTCTTCTAAGGACACTAGTCGTGGGATGAAGGTCCTCTCTAATGACCTCATTTACCTTAATCACCTCTTTAAAGGCCCAGTACAGTCACAGTCTGAGGTCCTGGGGTTAGCACTGCCTGTGTTTGTCTTTGCTTTTGGACTCCAGTGAAGGGCCATGCCTCATCTGACCCAGGTGGGGCCTCTAAGCTCTACTCTACTTTTCCACGTACTCACCCACCGAGGGTTAGGCTGGACTGAGCTCCCTCCAGGGCTAACATTGCGTGAGTTCTGTGTTTCTTTTATGTATGATGGTTCTTCGCTGCTAAAGAATGTCTCCAGACTTCCATAATCCCCAACATAAAATAATTCTTTTAAAAAAGGAAACGTTCCTGACTTTGTTGAGAAAATTGGGCATTCGCAAAATTGCACTCTTTTCATCAATAATTGAAAAAACACATTTGAGGTTTTGCAGCAACGTGTTCATGCCGTGTCTCCTTTGCAGTTCTTTACGGCGTTCTGTTCGAGAAGAGCAAGGAGGCCGCCTTTGCGAATTACCGCCTGTGGGAGGCGCTGGGGTTCGTCATTGCGTTTGGATACAGCACGTTCTTGTGCGTCAACGTCAAACTCTACGTCCTCTTGGGAGTCCTGAGTCTGACCATGCTGGCGTACGGGACCGTGGAGTATCTGGAGGCCAAGAAGCCGGCCAGGCCAGTTGCCACGGAACAGACAAAGCCAGCGGACGGGGCGGAAACAGAGACAGCCATGTGACAGGGACGCTCGCGGTGGCACAAGAGGGCTCTACCCGAAGGGCCTCGGCTTACGGCTGATTCTTCACAACGTGTCGGCAATAGTCAGCCGTCCTGAAGACATACGTAGTTATATTTTGTGTATAATTTTTTCCTATTCTGCTAAGTTTTCGGTCCACCACGTCACCAGTGGAGATGGAGAGTGTGCACGAAGGAGTCATTCACGTCGGACACAGGGAAGAAGGTTGGGCGCGTACTCAGCCAACGGCACCCGGCTCGGGAGAAGCGGCGGCTGCCTCCTGCCCCTGCTGTTGTACGTACTGTTGCTGTTTGTAAGAACCGGGAGATGTGAAAAGAATGGGTCTGGCACTCTAATTTTACAAATAGGTAAACTGACATCCAGGGAAGTCAGCTGACTCCCTCCCAGGGTCAGTGAGCGACAAAGCCAGATGAGCGTTTATGTCCCTCGAAGTTTATAGACTATAAGTTTCTGAATAAATGCAACTATACTATGGGCCGAGCTCCCCTTCAGATCTTTTATCCTAAATACGCACCTAGCTCACACACCCCACGGTCATCAGGTAAGTGGGTTAGCATGCTGCCCACTACAGTGCGTGAGGCTAACAGTACAATAAACCTGGACCGTGGGTGGGTTTGTTACCTGTTACACGTGCGCCTTCCGTTCAGAACCCACATCCGCCAACAGTCTGTCCCCGTCCTTGTCGTTGCCGTTCACCAGCTGCTAATGCTGGCCTCTGCTCCTTCTGAGACGTCTACCTTCTCCCTGGAGCTCAGCACCCTCTGGCACCTCTGACGGTGTTGCTGGGGTGTGTTTCCCTTTTCCCCTTCACCCCGAGGTGCGATCCTTCACCCTCAGTCCCTGCCCTTCACCAAGGCTTCTCCCTTCATGGCCCATGAAGGTGGCCCTTCTGCACATTCCCACACCTCCTGCTTCCCTGTGGACAGCCCTGCTCTGGCCCAGCCTCCAGCCCAGCCCAGCACCGCCCCCCCGCCTTTAACAAAGTCCTATCAACCGTTTAAAACCCTCCCATGCTCCCCCGCCCTTAACGAGGCCAGCGTAGTCCAGCCCCAAGGCCCACAGGAGGCTGCCGGGTTCCTCTCCTGGACACTTTGCTCCAGACCTTCGCTCACACGCTTCCTCGACCTTGAGAATCTTCCTGCCCCTCCCCACGCAGCTTATGTGGGCTGTCCCCACAAGCCTACACAGCTTACGCTCTGTCGTATTTATTTGTATGAGCAACTCCCTCCACTGAACCTTGAGCTTTGCAATGTCTGGGATACAATACCAGCAGGCACTTAGTGAATATTTGTAGAGTGAAGAAAATCCATCGATAATTCAAAGAATTATTCACCCATTCCTTGGTCTCTCTATGAAATTCCAGCCAAACCCTGGCCCCCTCACCTGCTCCCTCAGTCAATAGGAGTTGATCCCATTACACAGGTGACGTGGTTCCCTTCCAGCTGGCTCTCCTGCTCCTCCACGGCCTCTGTGGACCCACCACCTACCTCACATCCTCCTCACCTCTCCTCCGCCCCTGGACGGAAGGGCCATGCCTCCCCCCAGTGTCTCCATCCGAATCATTTCTGCCCTCCCATCCTGTCTTCTGTGATTTCTTGCAGCCCTCCGTGGTCTCAACAAATGGAGTCTTTATGTTCCCTGACTCTCGTGGTGTGGTTTTCCCTTCTCCGACACTCACTGCAGGCTGTCTCGCGTTGCATTTGTCTGTAAGATACTTGACCATCTCCAAACACGGAGTTTCGGCTGTTTCACAAAAACTCAAAGCTCAACAGGTATTTGTACAGAAGGCCTCCTGTGAGGGGTAGATGACAAGCATGGTCCCCCCAACTCGGAGGTTTAGGGTTCCATGCATGAAGGACGTGTGGCTCCTGGATGCAAACCAGGGTGAGACAAGCTGATCTGAAACTGCTCTTTGGTTGCTCTCTCAGCTCAGAGACTTTGAGAGTGAGACGCCCTCAATTACTTAAGAATCACTCATACCTTCCAGAGAGTCCCTCGAAGATTATCCTAGAGATAACAGGCCCGATTCTCCTGACCCCACTAGGCATCTGCTGAGACACAGATGGCACTAAGGCGTGTGCCCTGGGCCAGAGGTCCACGGGAAAGGACCCACAGGACGAGAGCAGAGCCAGGAAGTACAGGCAAAGCCCTGCAGAGATCTCTAGGGTCACCTGTCCAAGCCAGCATCCAGCATCAGAGCCCAGGTACAGAGGGGATGCAAGCAGTCCTGATATTTTGCTATTTTATTATTATTTTTAAAATTATTTTTTTGGAAGGCCGGGGAGGTGTCCTCGGTGATTGGCATCATTGGCTGTTTCCTGACTCAGGGTCGGCATGCTGTCGCGTGTCTGAGGGAGGGGGATGGGCTGACCTGGCTTAAAAGGCAAAGGCTGGACTCTCTGGCCTATTGCTGGGGGTGCTCGGTCCCTCCCTGCCCAAGGGGGTCTCCCTGATCCATTAGGATCTCAAAGATGAGAACGTGGGCAGAGGGGCCTGGTCTCGAACTTCAGGCCCAAAGACCATCATTGTCCCGGGGCGCCTGGGTATCTCAGTTGTTAAGCTCTGCCTTCGGCTCAGGGCGTGATCCCGGAGTCCTGGGATAGGGCCCCACATTGGGCTCCTCCACTGGGAGCCTGCTTCTTCCTCTCCCACTCCCACTCCCCCTGCTTGTGTTCCCTCTCTCGCTGGCTGTCTCTCTCTCTGTCAAATAAATAAATAAAATCTTAAAAAAAAAAAAAAAGACCACTGTTGTCCCAATACTGGGAGTAAAGGCCATCTCAGTAAGGACTGCAAGAAACTGCTCGGTATCTCCCAGAGTCCCCGCAGCAGGGATTTCGCTGCCTTGAAAGATCTCACTTGAAGCTCAGGGGTCACCAGGGCTCTGATCAGACGGCTGTGCACATGACCCCGTCTGCTACTGTTGATGCTCCTTGGAGAGTGTGCCAGACGACACTGCCGCCAGGAGCCCACGCCTCCTCGAGGGACGGGAGGCCTGCCGGTCAACCTGGTGCAGACACGGGAGCGTTTGGCTAGCGCTCACGGAGGTTCTTAGCAGACAGCTCTTTCCCATCTGCCCAACCAGCTGCTCAGCTGGCCCCGGCTCTCCCTGGAAGATCGCCTGCAGCACGAGGGCCTTCTCTTTTCCTGCTTTGAACTTCTTGGTGAGAAGGGTTTGAGAATGTACCCAAGAACCCTGGAGCGGGGTCTGGACAGAGAGGGCCCCCGGCCCTGCTCTCTGCCTGGTCAGCGGGTGAAGGATGAATGACCAGCGCCAAGGTCACACCAGTACTTCCAGCCTCGCGTGTGCTGGCGCGAAGTCTGGATTGTAGCAGAAAGTAAGTGATTTCACCTCGCTGTTATGACTCCTTTTCTACAGTGAGAATCTTCCCATTTCATGAGGAATCGCTAAGACAAAGTGTTGCTGTGAACGTCTGTGAAGTGCTGTGTACGATGGGGTGTCCATCCCCTGGACGAAGGTTAAAATACAGCACTTCCCAAGCATCTCTAGGATTTGATCCAACAATCCTAACTCTCTTGGTCCAGCTCCCAGGGCTCAGCAACAAATGCATAGTTACTTGCTCAGAGTAATTAATAGGGGCAAGTTTTTAAAAATCTATAATGTAGGGATGCATGTTGCAATATATTATTAAAAACTTCCTGAAAATTGGAGAGCTATCTGAAAGAAAATGCTAAATGTAGAAATAACAAAGTTCAAAGCACCTAATAAAGAGAAATGTGTCAGAAATCTAGAGTTCCTCCAATTTGCTAAAAGGAGCCCAAGTCTACAGGCAGCCAAGGCAATAAAAAACCCTGCAGATTATATAATCATCATTATTGGATGAAAGGAGCCTTGTCAGTGTTTTCAAAGAGAATCATTTTCTAGGTCCTAAAACATTAAAGGATGTTCCCCGAAGAATGAGGGCAAGCACAGTCCAACAGACGCCTGTGTGTGTTTTAGGGCACTTTGACATCCGGGACCCCTGACAGAGGCGGAGGGTGTGCAGTGGGAATGGGGTCCTGTGAGCAGGTGGGCAAGTAGGGCTAGGAGGCTGGGGGGTGGGCAGCGCTCAGTGAGAGCTGGTCACTCTCTGCTGCACCCTGCAGGAGACTAGAAGCTTCTACTCCAGAGCCTGGGCCAAGGGCCTTCTGGAGGTCCTCCCCTAACCCTAACCCTGGCTGGTGAGGGTCTGCTCCAGCCTGGGCTTCCTGTTCAGTACATGACAGCAGCAAGTCCCACCTGCCAGAGAGAAGACGCAAGGTACCATCAAACGAGAGCTGAGCAAGTACTAAGGTATTTGACACCCACTTCCAGCTTCACGTCCAAATCAAAGCCAGAGATCTTCTTCCTCCGAGGCCTTTCCAGGCCCACTTCTGTGTACCTCCACTGGCCCGACTCCAGACTTCTCCAGAAGCCCCTGCTCACCCTCCCCAGGCCCCATGACCCTGTGTCCCCTACTCTTGCCGGCAGGTGGGCATCCCAAAGGCCGTCTCATCCTCTGGTCCCCCTCCCATGAAGAGCTACCCGCAGGCATCAGGCCCACTGCCGGGGGCTCTTCCCTGATGCTTCTGCACCCCCACTGTCACCCCCACCAGTCACCGGCCCTGTTGGTGCTGTCTGGGAATCTTCCGAACCCCTCTCTCCCCGTGGTCTCTGTTGGTGGGTGACCCGACCGACTGTCCCTCAAAGTGTAAGGGTGACATGCTGCTGTCCCTCCCCACCCACCAGCAAAGGTCGTTCTCTTTCAGGATGAAGTCCCAACGCCCTCACCTGGGGTACAGGGATCCCCAGAGCTTGTCCCACCTCACCCTGCCCCCGCCCCTGGTCCTTTCCCCGAAGAGCAACATAAATGTGTCTCACATCTCTGCGATGTTGCAGTGACTGCTGGCTTTGCTAAAATTCCTGTCCTCCTCCCCCATCTGGCTGAGTGCTCAGAATTCAGCTTAGAGGCCGCTCCTCAGGGAGACGCTTTAAAACTGCCCTGCTCCCTGCGGGCGCCAACCTGCCAGCCTCAGGTGCCCTTCCAGAGGTTCCCTGCGCCTTCTGGCCTCTCCTCCACGCTGGCACCTGAGACAAACTGTCCCCTCATCTGTCCCCTCCCAGCATGAGGGTGAGATGGTGGGTGGATCACACAGCTGGAGGGTGTCTGAGGCTGCAATCAGGCCCTTTTCCTCTCTCCCTTCCCTGTTTGCCCTCCACTTCCGGGGGGTCAGCAGCCCGCACGGTGCAGGACAGGACGAGAGAGTGGAGTGTGTGGAGCCCCACGTCCTCCCCCTCTGACCGGACCGCAGGGCTCCACCTTCCCAGGCAGGAGCAGGGGACCACGGTGGCCACGCAGTGCCCCCTGCTGGGCAGGGGAGGCCACCGTCGCACTCCCAGCCGCCTGGCAGAGAAGGGCCCATCATGCTGTCCCTGAAGAGGACGCCTGCTCACCTGCTCCACGTGGTCTCCGAGCCTACTCCGACCCCTCTCTGGAAGTGCTGCCCGCCTGCCCGTGCACAGTGCTTGTCGACGATCTCTCTCACGGAGAACCGAAACCTGACTCAGTGCAATGCGCCTTGGCCTCCCCCCAGCTTCCCTACAAACACCGAACAGAGCAGCGTGAGGCTCCCCCGCCAGGCCGCGCCCGAAGCGACGGCGCTTCATCTCGGAGTCAAACCGTGGGGCCACGCTGCCTCCGCCTTCCCCTCGACGTTTCCCTGAAGCCCCAGGCCTTCAGGTTCCAGTGGGGTTCCTCCCTTCCAGCCTCTGGCAGCGGGGGCACGAGCTCCTTCCACTCCAGCCCTCGCCACCAGGCAGGGGCTCAGAGACCCAGCAGAGACCCATGTGGGACCCCCGGACATGCTGCGGGTGTGCCAGGACCTGTCCACGCTCACAGCGAGCCACAGAGCCCATCGACGAAACTCGGAGGCCCGTGTAACGCCCGTGAGAACAAGCAGATTTGGGAAAGTTTGCATTCACTCCAGGGCCACGGATCTCATTCAAGCTCCAGATACGTGAGGAATCCCAGGGCCACCATTTTGAAGGTCTTTTCTGCCCACGCCCGTCACTCTGTCCCGCTGCCCCTCACTGACCTCCCGCCCAGCATTCCCTCACCTCCGCTCCACGGCGCTTCTGGAGAGGACGGTCCTGATTTCTGCTGTCCCAGCAAATACTGCATGAGACTTAACCGCACACGTGCAGTCTCCATTCTCGACCCAACAAATCCCAAGCAGGCCCAGTTTGTCCCGAAAAATTCTTGCCACACAAGGAAATTCTCTAGAAAGCAAACTAGAATGTGTTTGCTCATTCACTCAGCAAGGGTTTGGTAAGTGCCCAACATTGCTCTAGGCACGCTCCATCCAGCAGGGCCCTGAAAGTCTCAGGAAATTTGTCCTAAGCCAAGAACGTACACTTAGTGGTTGGGTGAAAGTCTGTATGAGGGGCAGGCAGTAGGACGGGCGTCAGGACTGATGCTGGTGTAGCCGTGGGGGAGTCGCTCCTCTGTGTCCAGTGGAAGTGTCCTGGTCCTCTGACAATCTGGTACGAGGAGGGAGGTCGGGAGGGGCCAGCAGAACACAGCCCGGTTAGGCACAGGGGAGCTGCCAACAGCCCGACGTAGCCCGGGGTCAGCCAGGTGTGTGGGGAGGAAAGGCCCGACTCCAGGCAGATCACACAGGGCCTATAGACCAGGTAAGACTGGATTTTATTCTAAAGAACACAAAACTAAATGTGAATGGCTGTAACAGTGGGAATTGATTCTTTCCCAGTCTACAGGCTGGGAGTCCAAAATCACGGTGTGGGCAGGGCCGCTCTCCCCCGAACACTGTAGTGGAAAATCCTTCCTGCTCTTCCAGCTCCTGGGGTTGTCTGAGGTCCTGGATGTCCCATGGCTCATAGATGCATCACGCCTCCGACATCATGTGGCCGGCTTCCTTGAGTCTGTGTAGTCACGTGACAGTCTCCTCTCTCTCTCTCTCTCTCTCTCTCTGTCTTTGTGTCTCTTCACCGTTCTGGGAAGGACACCCGGCATATCGAGTGAGGGCCCAACCTACCCAGCCTGACCTCATCCTAACTAATTACACCTGAAATGACCTCCGAATGTTCTGGGAAGGACATGAATTTGCAGGGGACACTACAGAACCCACAAGAGAGAGGAGTGACAGGATATGCCTTACGTTTCAAAGGCTCCCTCTGGCTGCTGCAAAGACCTCATCAGTACAGAAGACAGACAGAATGACAAGCCACTGAGCTGGGAAGCTGTTGAGTCGTTGGAGCAAGGAAGATCAGTGCTGGCCACGGGGCGGTCGTGGGGGCAGTGAGCAGAACGGGTGAGAAGGGCTCTGGCTGAGGACGTGCCTGCAAGGCAGAGCCTAGCAGATGTGCTGAGGCAGAGGGGCAGAGCCAAGGAAAACTCCAGAAGTTTGGAAGGGTCGAGTGGCCACTTTCTTAGACTGGGGAGGCTGGCAGGGGGGCAGGTTCATGGGACAGCAATCGGGAGCCTGGTGTGGAGTGTGTGAGACGTCGGAGGCTGCAGTCTGGGGGCATCCTAGGGAGGGAGAGAAACTGGGACGTCAGCACCATCGAGAGGGGATTAAAGTCATGGCGCGGAAGGAGACGGACCGCCTGGGTGGGCCTGGGGGAAGAGAGCCCTGCATCCGAATCCCTGCACCTTCCGCTTTAGAGGTTAGGGCGACCAGGAGGAGCCTGGGACAAATGAGCACCCCAAGAGAGAGACACGGCAGAGCCCAGTTAGTGTCCCAGACATGGGTCAGTTCTGGGGTCGGCTGCTGGGGTGTGTGGTCAGAGGACGGTGGGGAACAGATCACTGACTTGGCAAAATGAGGTCACCTGTGTCTGTGGTCAGAGCAGCTCAGGGGCATCTTGCGGATGAAGACCTGGACCAAGTGTCTCAACAAGAGGAGAGACGTGGGCACAGGGAGGATTCCCAGCCCTTCCCGGATGGTTTCTTCAGAAACGAGGCTGGAGCGTGAGGTGGGGGTCGAGGATCTTTACGCAGCTGAAACGTTGGGCACGAAGATTATTCTAGTGCAAATTCCTTATGTGATCATGATGAGAAAAGCAAGAAAAACCAGTAAGATTATGACAGACCTGGTTAGCTGAAGAAATGGGACAGAACTTGATTTCTTATCTCCTCTTCGTTTCTGTACTGAAAGGGTAACAGATGAGAGGAGCTTCAGATGCTTCTTCAGCGGAGCTCTATGCACTTCATTTTCTGGAGCTTTCTACTGAGTTGTAAAATAAAGACAGGGGATGTAAAATTGTTCAGGAACAGCTTGATAAAATCTGACAAACCGAATACATCCATATAACTGACACCCAGTCCGGGAAGCAGAACCACCTGGTGGAGCCCGTGCGAACCCCGCCTATCCCTTCCTCTAAGGGCAACAACTGCCAAACCATAGACTCCTTTTTTGTACTTAATTATATGTATTTCTCTCTCGATTATGCTTTTATTGTAAAAGGATTATGTTTGTAAATGTCCTTCAAGAAGAACTGAAGTGATCATGGTCGTCAATATGAATCCACTCTCAATAAACATTCACCGTCCTTCCAGGGAGCCAGATGCTGGGTTTGATGTAGTTTTCAGGGAATCCTAACTGGAAAGTGTCAAGGCTTGGTCACCGGTTGGAAAGATCTTCAGGGGCAGGAAAGATTTCCAAGTTCCTGTAGATCTGCTGTTTTTCGCATCACTCTCCCTTGGGCTCTGTAGATGGTAGAGGGGATTCTTTCTCCATCAGCCACCTGGGCTATGAGTTTCGGTGCTCGCGTGGTGGGTAGGACTGAGGTATTAAAAAAAAGTGAAAGTTCTACTTACTGGTTCAGTGTTTCCTTGGACTCCACGAAAGTTCTAGATTTAAACATCATAATGAACCCAACTTCCTCTGGATCCTACCAGAGGCAGTAAGTGTGTCCTGGCCCAAGGAGCATTTGCACTAAAGGTGAGATTACACTGACCCCATGAAGAGCACACAGTCGTGAAGCTCCAGAACCCAAGGCTGCTGGCTCCAGCCCGGAGCAGAGGAGCAAGTGGTCCTGGAGAGACGCTGCTGTGCCCGTGAGTGCACCTCTGTCTCCGTTATCTGACCCCCAGCTCCAAGGTCTGTGTGGTCAGCTACAAGGAGGCACCCAGCCTTCCTGAAGCCTCTCCAGGGGTGCCTGGGTGGCACAGTCGTTAAGCGTCTGAAGCCTCTCCATGTCTGAGGGGGACAGGAACTGATGGGGAATGCGAGCCAAGGGAGAACTGAGCCCACTGAGAAATTCAGGGGAACCACCCAGCGGAAGAATGTGGGAAAGAATGCTCATTTTGGACAAAGCCAACATGTGTCATCTGGTAAGTGTGCCCTGCCTCTTCTTTACTGTTTGTGTGCCCTTCGAATCTCCTGGGATCTTGACAGCCCGCCACCTTCCTCCGAGAGTTACCGGCAGTCTTAGAAGCTCGTGTGAACATCTCGAAGGAGAACATTTTAAACTCCTGAACAAATTCAGAATTTGTAGAATTTGTTTGGTTTTGGCCCGGATGTCCTTACTTGTGTCTGGATTGCCAGCCCTGTCTCTGTGCGTCTCAAAATCATGGCCAACCCCCCGTCATCTGACGCTCATGGAGATAGCTGGGGGCAGGACTCCATTGCTCCGTGTTTACATTGTTTACCGGCACGTATGACTGCACGTAACAATGAATAATTAACGACAAATGAACATGTCAAATCAAAGAAGAAAAATGCCTTGTAGGCTACAATGAATTACTCTTCTTCTTGGTTTGCGAATTAGGAAATCTGCAGTGTTTCCCTTCACCTGACGCAGCGAGGCCAACATCTCTGGCTCTTGTGTTGTGCAGTCTTATAGATCATGAGAAGGAATTTATTGGCCCTGCAAGGGTGTAACAGTGTCTGTAATTAAATTCTTGGCATGGAAACATCAAACATTAATCAACAGAGTAATAAGATAGCGGAGCCTGAGTGAGCCCAGTACAAAGATCCCACGGCCAGGCGCCTCACCTTGGAATGCTGGCCGGAGTCTCTTCGGTGTCCTCCCAAAGCCCACAGGCGTGGCGCGGCCCGGGGGACAGGGCGAGGCTGTGGGGGCAGCGCACAGCCCTGCGGGAAGGACTGGGGTCTTGGGTGTACACTTGGCTTTCAGAAACAAAGATTCGTTTTGCACACTCAACTGTTTTTATGTGGCAATGATGTATATTGAGATCCCAGCAGGGAAAAGCACAAGGAGATCCCAGGCAGCCCCCCAGAGGAGCCCACCCGCCTCTTCCTATTCATCTGTCAGCCGCCCCGAGCCCCTCTGTGTCCTCACGTCTGCAGCAGACAGGGGCCACGGAGCCCTGGGCTGAGTGTGGTCCCCACAGAAGGAAGAAGATCCTTGGGAGGAAGATGGCGGAGATGCGAACGAAGCCTGGGGACGCATCCGAGGGGCTTCTGACGCCCTCGCCGCCCCCCCCGAGGTGATGTGTGCCCTCTTTGTGAGGAGAGCGGGCTCACATCACTGAGAGACCAGCCCCAGGCTTCTGGTCCTGCCCCTTCACCCAGGCTCTGCAGTGGCTGAAGGCCTACCACAGACCCCCTTGGAATCCTTCACCCTGAGCCAGGCTCGGGGACAAGCACATGGAAGTCACGCCCAGCACTGGAGGGGACGCAGTGCGTGCCTCCTTCCCAGGAGCAGCCCCTCCCCGAGAGCTCAGGGGGCCAGGGCTGCCAGGAACGGCCCGCGTGCGCTCTGACCAGTGGGGCCCCTGCCCTCCAGACTTCGCGTGACTCAGGGGAAAGAGACCTCCGTCCCTGGCTGGGGCGCCTTGCTTCCACAGCCCAGAAAATACGCAGAGTGCCTACTGTGTGCACGTCCGCACAAGACGACAGGCAGGGTAAACACGTTCTGTGACAAGAGGGCGAAGGAGGGAACTCGGCAGCACCCCATGGTGATTGGGGACGTTCAAGCCAAACATCCCGAGCAGACTCTTCCAAGATCTGACGGATGCCACGGCAGCGCAAGACGCCGCCTGGGACAGTTTTCCCTAAGGTGAGTGTGAAGGGCGCAGGCCCCAGAGGAGGGGAGGAAGGGGGGCATGAAGTAGGGTTGCACAGAGGCCACAGCGAGGGCCTGGTGTCGGACACCGGGCTCGAGACCTCACGTGCAGAGCTGGGAAGTCGGGGCCGGGATGGCGTTTCGATGAACAGAGGCTGAAGACTCATGGGAAGGCCTTGAATGCCATGCTAAGAAGCGTGGGTTTCGGACATAGACAGGATATTTGGAAGGCTTTCCAGTAGGCAAACAACAACAACACTGCCTTCCTATATGCAAAGGGGCAAATTGAGCTCTGCAAGTCCTGGGAAGATGGGCATTTTCACTTTGAGTCAGTTCCGTTCCACCGGTGCTTACGGCAGATGCATGCGATGCTCGGGGGTCTGGGGGCAAGGCGTGATCAGACGTGGCCTTTGCCCTCAGGGAGCTGACGGCTTGAATGATAAACAGAACCTATCATTAATGCCAAAAATAGTGCTCCAATTTAGAATAATTAAAAATTGTTCTAAGTTAATAACAACGTATTTCCAAAAAAAAATGATGGTGGGGGACCGTCCCTCCTCCACCAGCTGGCTTCGCTCACCCAGAACAGCACAGGAGCCCACAGCACTGCCTGTCCCTCGTTAATAGAAATGGAGGGCTTTGCATGTGTGAACAACTCGCTTCTAAATGTGAGAATCGCTGAGCTGAGCGGTGTGACGGGTCCGTCATGTGAGCAGCAGGACGGCGTATGTCTTTATGAGTTTGTAGTGTGGCTGATGGCGAGACTATGCATGGTAAACAAGTTAACGAAACCACGTTTCCACGTGGGACACATGAACATCGAGGCTGCATATGGCAAATCCCCAGTAATTCCAAATGAAGGGAGGGCAGATGCTTTTGAAGCTAATGGTTGAGGTTCTGAAAGCTGAGACCTTTTGATAGAAATACGTGCGGATTATTCCTCATCTTCTGTTCACGTACGACGTAAAGAAACGGGGAACCCACGGACTGATGTTCTTTGAGAAACTGGTTCTCTGCACGTGCGGAATCTGTGTTTGCTCTTGCAGCGTCTGATTTCAGGGTCTCCCAAGAAGGAGCCCTTTCCTTGACCCCCCCAAACATTTCCCATCTCAGTCCAATGACGGCAGACATTCGTGGCACTCAGTCTCGTGGTTTCACACTGTAGCTGGATCCCAGCTCACACGGAAGGCGGCCTGGGGCTCGTCCCGCAGGCAGTGAACGAGCTGAAAAGGTAGTGTGCGTACAGAGAACAGGCTCCCGGTTCTCTCTCAGGGTCCCAGGCTGGAAGGGAGAGAGAGTGGGAACTAGCCGTCTGCCAGGCTGAGATGCTGGGAGCCAGCCCCTCCCACAGGATTCCCGTTCAGCACTCAGTCTTCCAGGAGAAGCAGTGGGTCCGTAGGGCGTTCTCAGGCCCACTGTTCCCGCAGCAATGGCAACGCTGTGCCAGGCTGACTCCCTCCCATGGGGCCCCGCGTGCCCAGGAGTATCCTTGCGATGAGGGAAAGAGTGAGCCGGGGCTGAACCAGACTCTCAGGGATCCTAAAGCCCGTAAGTATAATAAGGACCTAATTAGACATTTGGGTGCAGCTTCTAAGAGCCAGCTTGCTGCTTGTCCTCCAACACTGCATATGTGTTGCTGAAATCGGCCAAGGCCCAGCCAAGGCAGACTCGAGAACGTGGCTTGCCCGGAGCTGTGCGTCTCTGGCTGCACGTCACCGGCCCCTCTGGGTCTCTACTTGCTCACACACAGTGTCACACGGTGCTTCTTTTCCAGCGCGTGCTGATGTTCTCCATCCAAACGAGGGCTTTGAGCCTGGGAATGTTCCAGCAACATTCCCAGTCACAGACTGTCCCTCTCCTAATGGAGATGAAACCACAGGGCCTTCGTCCTGCAGGCCAGTGCAACCCCCCCCCCCCCCACTGCTTTGGGGTGGAGCTCAGTGCCTTCTGGTTTCCTTCCGGAAGTTTTTATGTGGAGGCTGACCTTAACTTGGAATGCCACACAGGGACTCTTCATGCATCAAGACTCATTGACCGACGAGCTGTTTCCAGTGTCTGCAGGTCTGTGGCCGTGCACCTGCCAAGAACGAGCCCATGTCCCAGGGCCCCTCCCGCAGACCCCACCTGGAAAGCTTAGCCTCCCACCGGAGAGAGCATCTGGAAATGCAGGCAGGAGCTCTCGGCTCTATCAGCATGACTGTGTATAGGTAATAATTTCTTTCCAGTGAACAGGTGGAGTGTACATATTATTAGTAATTATTACTATTTGGACACATTCCTGGGACAGTCACGATACGTCCACATGACTGCCCAGGGAGGCTGAGAACTGTATTCCAAATAAAGCGTTTCCAAGCTGGGAGAGAATGTTTAATGGCCTCTTTTCAGGATAAATTCTGTGGTCCCTGCGAGCTCTTCCAGCGGGAGCTCCAGCTATGCTCAGGTTTAGAACAACAGCACTTACGGTGACAAGTGCCTCCCCTTCCTCCCTGGATGAATGGCAAGTAATTTAAGATAATTAACACGTCATATTCTATTTTCACGTTACGCATGTATGTTTGCATGTGATATTTACATCGCACGACACATCACTTTGCCTTTGAGCTCAATTTGGTACTTTATTTATTATAGGCATCAATTTATAATTAATTGATGCCTTGGGGAAATAGCCAGGGCTCTCTGCCTATGCAAATAAAATACCCAACACTGCCCTAATTATAGGAGTTATTTGCATCTTTAATTACTTTCATTGTAAGAGCAGTCATCTCACTTCCCCATCGGTACAGCTTATGTGTCACAGTTTACAAGTCCAAATTCCCAAATAAACATTCAGTTACTGATTTAAGCACTTGGAGAAAAGGTTGAAAGGTCTAGGGTTTATTCGGTAAAATGTCAGGTTTGGTGATGTCTATTTTAATTGGGAATAGAACTTTCCACTGAATTTTGAGTTCAAGACCAAGAAGCTTAAGTTAGCCATCAGCCTCTTGGTTTCTGACCTAGGTAAATGGGATGGTATAATGTTATAAAAAGGGAGAGGAAATCTTAGGCAAAAATGAGCAATAGAGTGTAGGAATCCTATATCTAACTGTACTCAGTGTTTCTTAGCTGCGGCTGAAATGAAGGAAAATGTACAACGTCTTTATTCCTCTAATTTACAGGAAAAAATGGAGCCCCCAGGCTCTCCCCGGCCCCAACCCCACACTCGTCTGCTGGTTCATTCATTCATTCCACCAACAAGAGGGCATCCAATGCAGGAATAGGGATTAAAAAGCAGCCCTGACCTCATAAACTTCTACTCCGGGGGTGAGGTGGATGGGTGGCCATGTCCACACCCACGCTGGCCACAGCCCCCGGAAAGGGGACACTCACCCGGAGACCCGGGGTGGGGGCGCTGGGGGCAGCCACAGAGGCAGCTCCCTGACCTCCCCTCTGGAGCTCAGACAGCTGACCCCATGCTCACCGGACTGGACAGGCTGCCGGATTCCCTGCGGGTGTGCGGAGAGCGCAGGTACGCGGACACCACCCCAGCGGGATCCTGCCGGCATCCGAGTCCAACCGTCAGTGGTTCCGCAGAGTAAACAAGCGGTTATTCTCGTGGCAGCACAGACGCGGTCATGCCGGACACTAATTAGATAAAGATCCTCCTGCCCTTACAACTGCAGAGGCGGGCAGCACGCGCTCGGCTTCACTGCGTGGACACCATCTGACCCCGCCTCCAGGGGCCCGAAGCCCCGCCTCCAGGGGCCCCTCACTCTTGCCCCTCTGAGGGTCCTGCAGCCAGTGCTGGTCTGGGGTGTTACTTGCGTCCTCTGCAGGGCCTCCCTGCTTCTGTCCAGAACCACCCAGGCCCTGACCCTCTTGGGCTGTTTGCCCCTCCTCCTAAAAAGGTCACGTGGTATTTAATCACACAAAATATATGAAGGACAGTGATGCCAGCCGCCGCCACCCAACTGCCACAGACAACCTTAGTGTTGATCACCCCGTGCAGGGGGCACCTCTAACCCTCTGCTGGACTTTGATGCTCCCCCTCCTCCCCCTTCACCTCTGCCTCACCTCCCCCTTCAGTTCCTTCCTCACCTTCCCCATCACCTCCCCACCATGCTCCCCTGTCACCTTCCTCCCAGCATCCTTCTCTGCTCCTCCCTCACCTCCTCCTTCACCTCCCCTCTCACCTCCTCCTTCAGCAGCAGGAGGCCAACCTTTGGACACATAACACCGGAGAAAACCACGTGAGACACATGCATTTCACAGTGCTCCTTCTGTGTCCATGGACCATGTGGCCACACCCAGAGCTAGAGCCTACTGCGGCTGGTCCTGCCATGGCCATGAGTGGTGTCACCTTGTCACCTTCCTCCCTCCTAGAGGACATCTTTTCCTTCAGCTCAGATCAAGGAAGAAAATGAGTGATTATGAAGTTCTCCGTGGATAGCCTCACTCTTATGCACAAGGAAGACAATCTGTTCTGCGATGAGACAAGGGTATGACTGTTGGCCCGGCTGCCCTGCTCCAGGAAGGGGCCCAGGCCGTGTGGCTCCAGGGCCCATGAGCATGCCGAAGAGGTTTTGTCCCAGTTTCCTCCAGCAGGCAGCCTTTACCCCACAGGCAAGCGTCGCTGCCACACTTAGAGTTATGAGAACATCTTCACTCCCCTTAAAATTAGCACTTCCTCCTTTATACGTACCGGCGGCGAAAGCCGTGGAATGGCATGTGTGCCATGTAATGCCGTGTACGGCCCCGAGGGCGTGCCTTGCCACAGGAAAGGTCCTCGGCTGGCCCCTCCTCACTCGGTCACTTCCCCCATGGCGGCCTCTTCCTGCCAAAGACACCGTCCTGACACTCTCCTCCCAGGGAGGGCTTCCGAATTTGTCCCCGACCTGTTTTTCATCCATACGCCTACCCCCTCCAACACGCTTTTCTCAGACAGAAGAATTTGCTGCTGTCAGCATCTGTAAGTCTGAAAGAGGCAGGAGGAAAGAAATTCCAGTAGCTCCAGATGAACTTCTATTGAGCAGAGAAAACTCTTCATGATGCCTTCGGTTTCTCAACGAAATTTTAACAGGAAGACCGATACTTAGCTGCAATGGGATCCAGGGCCAGTGGCTGCGTAAACAGCCCCACTGAATACCCAGAGTCTCATTAGACAGTGTCCTTCACCTCTCAAGAGGATAACTGACTGGCCTCCTTGGTTCCATGGTGAGGGGAAACCCAGGTTTGCAGACTGGCCTCAAGAGCTGAACTTCCCAGTCTGTCCTTGCCCACTGACCCACGGAGCTGGGAGAAGGCCAGGCTCCTATGGCCACTGAGTGCTGATCCCCCATGAAACAAGGCTCCAGCAAGAGCACACCACACTGTCTCTTCTTGATAGGTTCATTTCCAAGGCTGGGAGGGTGGAAGGTGCCAGAAATTGGACAGTATTCAACTTGGTTTATCTGACTCAGTATTTCCCACACTGCTTTTGTGAAATGGCAGCTGATAGAACAGAAATTTTAAGAGGGTTTCACGATCAGATAAGCTTGGGGAAGATGGCAGCACTGACAAGGCACGCATTCATCTGTTGAAGCTGCAGGCGTTCACGGCTCTTTCGGACACGCTTTCGGAGCCACCGCCCCAGCCTGTCAGCAGCCTCAGGATCAGAGGTCAGCCACACTCTACGGCTGGCTTCAGATTCGGAAACAAGGTCACTGGGAGCAAGGTATCTCCTTTGCTCCTTGACTCTTCCCAATTTCAAATCTGGAGAAGTGGGGTGAGCAAGCTGGGCTCCCTCCCTCCCTCCTTCCCGCCCACTTTCGCTCTGGTCAGACTGGCTTCACTGAAAATACAGCACCAAGTTTACTCCTGTAGCATCAATCAGAGTCTCTCACACATCACAGAATTTCTACCGAACAAGTTATGTATGCCTCCTTAAATGATAAATTATGCACGAACAGTACTAACATTGTCAAATGTTTGTACTGTTTGACAAGTCAAGATCACCTGAACTTGGACTTTTTGATGAGCACATTGTTTTAAGACTTTGGAATATGGACATCTCCCCCAAGAGACTTTGACTTTATTCCTTTTTTTCCCCGAGGTCATAACGAAACATCATGCCTCATCCTCAGTTTTGATTTTCTCAAAAACTATCTTATTTTCTTTCTTTGAAATTTCAGGAAAATGTTGAATATGCACTTTCTGTGTATCTTGCAAACTGTGAGGCACAATCTTCGCATAATCATTGTTTTTGCAGGAAGAGTATTTAAAAACTCAGATTTTTCTTCACTATTTTTCTTGCAAGTTACCACGTGTTTGAGTGAACCCAGCCTCTGACCACCGACGATGCGGGGGACTGCTGGTGGCCATCACAGGTGCACAGGTGTCTGGTCTCAGCTCCCTAAGCTTCTCAGGCCAGTAAGACCCCCACTAATCGTGTAACACCAGCATTCCATGCTTTTTTTGCATATTCAAATTCATCTAACTACAGAGAACTTGACATTTGCTTTTTCTAAGGAATGTTCCTCTTTTAGGCCAACAGGATTCACTGCACCCCCAGGCCTAGAGCAGAGTAGCACTCTGGAGTAGCGACAGTGTAACTGCCAACACTTTGAGCATGTCTCTAAAAGGAAGACATAGGCAGGTAATGATCAGAGAGACAGAGCGCACAGGGAGGGGCGGGTCTGTTTTTGCAGGGATAGCAGAGATGCGGGTATCTGGTGAGACTGTTGGATGTGTGGGAAGGCACAGACCACACCACTGGCCATAGGACGTGGAATCTATTATGGGAAAGCTCCTCTAGATGATGATCCCCCCACCCACCCAGTAACGCGTTTCTGATCATCGATTTTTAGAAAAGAAAACCGTATTTCATGGCAGAAGACACACCTCCGGGGCCCATCCTGAAACCTCTGGTGTTTCGCATTGATGACCGCACACCGGAAGTGGTACAGAGCGTCCTGCTGGAGCGTGGGTGGGACAAGTTCGATAAAGGAGAGCAGAACGTGGAAGACTGGAACCTGTATTGGAGGACCTCCTCCTTCTGGATGACCGAGCACGTCAACATCAAGCCATGGCATTGCCTCAACCACCACCTGGGCACCACCAAGCTCACCAGGAAGGACCACGTGGCCAAACACCGGAAGCAAATGAAGAAGGTGTACGGCACGCCCCTGTACGAGTTCATCCCCCTGACCTTCATCATGCCCAATGACTACAACAAGTTCGTGGCCGAGTACTTTCGGGAGAAGCCCCTGCTGGGCGCCAAGCACAGCTACTGGATTTGCAAGCCCGCAGAGCTCTCTCGCGGGAGGGGCATCATCATGTTCAGTGACATCGAAGACTTAGTCTTTGCTGATACATACGTAGTACAGAAATATAGCTGCAACCCTCTGCTCGTGGGCAGATGTCAATGTGACCTCCACGTCTACGTTTGTGTCACCGGCTTCAAGCCTTTGACCATTTACATTTATCAGGAAGGGTGAGTGCGGTTTGCCACGGGAAAGTTTGACCTCAGTTATCTGCAGAACAATTATGCCCATTTGACCGACAGCAGCATCGATAAATCTGGGGCCTCGTATGAGAAAATAGAAGAAGTGATCGGTCACGGCTGCTAGTGGACCCTCAGCAGGTTCTTATCCTGCCTTCGCAGTTGGGATGTGGACGATCTGCTTCTGTGGCAGAAAATCAACCATGTGGTTATTCTCAGTGCTCGCCATTGCTCCCTCGGTCCCCTTCGCTGCCAACTGCTTTGAGCTCTTTGGGTTTGACATTTTGATTGATGACAACCTGAAACCGTGGCTTCTAGAGGTCAGCTTCAGCCCCGCCCTCTCCGTAGACTGTTTGGCGGACGTATCAGTGAAGAGGAAGCTTATCCATGACACCACTGAGCTGATTTACTTGCAGGGTCTAAGAAATGAGAGGACAGAATGTCGTGACGGTGCCAAGGGGAGCCACGGTGTCTCCCTCGCCAAGCTAGATGCGGGCAGACTCAACAAGCCTTGCAACGCGCTCTTCTGTGAGTCCCTCTTACAGTTCACAGGTAGAACATTTAAGGATGAGTCTGTTGTGAGGATGCTGTGAA
The DNA here is from genome assembly GCF_024610735.1 of Ursus americanus. NCBI lineage: Eukaryota > Metazoa > Chordata > Mammalia > Carnivora > Ursidae > Ursus > Ursus americanus. The sequence continues at coordinate 74,081,747 of NC_142137.1, read as the reverse complement.
AATATGCCCAGAAAATAAGCATGCCTCCCAGCCAAGGGAAGTGACGAGCAGGAAGAAGGACCTACTTCTGTCAACAAAAGAAGCCCCCCAAACCAAGCCAAAGCTAAAGGGTAGACACTCAACCCATAAGACGCTCATTCCATTCATGTCACTCATTCAGTCAGGCGTGGGCAGGGCCAGCATCTCCCCGTGCGTCCTCTCAGATGACAGCAAGGTGCCGGATCTCCAAGCAGGGAACTTTGTTCTCATTTTTCCTTTCAATGAAGCTACTTTTGGAGCTTCTAGGAATGGATTAAATGTCAGAAGAATAATCCAAGAGCTCCAGAAACTAATGAATAAGCAACATTCCCACTTGGCGGGAAAGGAAGCAAAAAGAAGATGACAGGGTTTTGGGAAAACCAGGGATTCCTTCGCCAGGGACTGCAGCGGCTCAGCCCTTGACCTTGGCATTCAGCACATCGACCACGTCACTGGGACCCCTCACGTGGGTGTGTATGTAAATGTAATGACTGCAAAGTCAGACACAGTCAGGCAGTGATTAAATTATATGATATGACTGGTTTATTTGCTCCGATTTCTTGAGAGACAACCACCCAGCCTCTTGTCTGCACTTGGAAATGTGTTATTACAATTATACTGTGCATTTCTTTACACATGAGAAAAAGATTATCAGAACGTTTTTTAAGGACTCCGAGGTGAAAACAGTACAAAACAGGCCAAGGGTTAATGTTTTTGTTTAATGCACCCTTTTTTGTTCAAAATTATTTTTGTCAGCTTAATGATTAAACAGTCACCCGTGGTGAGGCAAATTACTGAAAACCTCCCCCCCACATCCCCAAATGGCTCTGTCATTCCTAGGTCCTGGGCCCTAACTCAGACACTGTGCTATATAGCTTCCCACGGGGACACCCATCAACCATATTCAAAAGGTGGCCCCTCTTGGTTGGTCCCCTCACTGATAGATTACCATCCCAGCATGTGACCTCAGAACCTTCCAGATGCAGCGACATCACCACTCCTGCCTCCCACGAAAGCATTGACCAGTCCTAAGACACGAAGTCTCCAGCATTTACTTGAAAACATTATGCTGACTGAAAAAAAGCCAGACACAAGAGGCCACATGTTGTAGGATTCCATTTACGGGGAGCGTCCAGAGTCGGCAAACCCACAGACACAGAACGCAGACTGGTGTTTGCAGGGCCCAGGCTGGGGGACGCGGGAGCGACTGCAAGGGGGGGGGGTGTCCTTTCGGAAGACTAGAATGTTCTGGTGATGGCTGCACAACACTGTGAATGTGCCAAGTGCCGCTAATGGTAAATTTCACGTTATGCTTATTTTACCACAATAACAAAGGTAAGCAGAACAGGACAGGCAGGACGAGACTATAGACCGAGGACACAGGGCACACGGCGGGTGATGCAGCCGTAGAAAGAGAGCGCAGGAAGCGATGCTCTCGGTATCAGCGTGTGAGTACGTACTGTGATTGCACCTGCAGGTGCCCCTCAATGGCTAACGAAATTCCAGTGCTTGGTCTGAGTGGTTCAGAAAAAAGGGGGAGCGAAAAAATCCAGCACTTTCGACATGAGGCTGTAATGCCTATTTTGTTCATTGCCAGGCTCCATGCATAAGTCCGTTTATTTGCTCCCAGCCTTGTTCCAGGAAAGATTTAAAGGAGTCAAGTGGGAAGATAAGTGCATCAAGATTGTTCTGATCTTTTACACCAGGTTTCCACTTTATAGCATTTGGCAAATAAAGAAAAGGTTCTTTTCCACAAACGCCGAGGTGCGCTCTAAGGCCAAACCATGAGGTTAGCTCTCATCCCCTCCGTGTCTTCAAATACTCACTCCTTCATCATGAGCCAGCTTTTAATGACTCAGCTGGGAGGATGAACGTTGCAGAGAGGAGTGAAGCGTGTGCTATTAAAGAAAGATGATTTTATTGGAGCATTTGAAGTTTTAAGGCAATAGCCTTGGGCCCTGTGTCAGGAAAAACATGCAAACTCTGGGCAGTATAGCTCTTAAATAGCAAGATGTGGGCCAATTATACCAAAATCATAGTGGGCTAATGTAAACTTCAAACGCGCCAGGAAACCACACATGTGTAGAATGCATGCAGGTGCACAGTTGTGTAAGGGACATGGAGGGGAAACATAAACGCAGTCTTGCTGGGGTAGAAAGGTCAAAACTGCAGAGTCGAGAGACTTCTCCGGGAGATGCGGTAGTTCTTCAAAAAGATCCTTGGACTTCCACTTCCAGGAAAATGGAATAGGCGTACACTTCCTTGTACTTCCACTAAGTACGACTGAACACTTGGCCGGTACAAACGTGAGGGATAGTCACAGAGGGATAGAGAAGGCAGTACCGCTAGGGACCCCAAGAAAAATAGGGCGTTGGGTTTCCTGGCTTTGGAGAGTTGGTGGGTTTTATTTTGCCTCATACTCCAAACTGGGTGCTAAAGGAGCTGACAGTGCAAATAGACACAGAGAACCAAGACTCCTCTCCGAACAAAAGACCAGGAGAGGAGCAGCTCAAGGAAAATGTATGTAAAGGAGCCTGGGACATGAATGGGATCTTTGACTCTGGCAAATCTCCCAGGGAGCTGGAAGCGTCTTGCAATTGAAGGGGAAGATTCTTACTTAATTTCCAAACTGGATCCTATCTCCCCGGACTCGAGGTTGGAAGAAGCCAACAGCAGGGGACACAGGAAGTCATGATGGAAATCTTCTGAAAGGAATGGGGAAGTTAGAAGTGCGCTCAAGTGACACTGAGGTCAGACCAGGCTGGAAGGCAATGGGGGCAGTGTGGCCCCTACGGGAAGGCAGGTGGCAGGTGCACTGCGGCCCGTCAGCATGGAGCACACCGGCATGCAGGGCTCACAGCTATGCTGCAGCCTGCTGCCCTCGTGGGTGTGCAGCGGGTCCGGTGGACACGGGCAGAAGGAGGGCAGCCGCCGCACAGTCTCGTCAAAGCCTGACCTTCGAGACTCTTCCTGTCTATTGAGCAGACTCACTATGTCCACCAGCATATGTGCGCTGGTGGCACAGACCCCATGGAGGGTGCTTGTCCAGGGCGTCTCCGCTCCCCTGCAGGGTGGACCCCGTCGGGAAGGGATGGTGGGAGGTAAGCCACATCCTGTGTGCTCTGCTGAGATGCTAATGTCCCCAGGCAGGCTGCCGTCTGAAACGACTGTCCATTCATTGTTCCCTAGGGTTGGTTTCTCAGGGGACTCTGCAGTGGTCGATGCATCAGAAGGGCCACTGAGGGATAAAGGGGGGTGACTGGCTCAGGCGGGAAGGGACGGGGCGCTGCATTCCCTGCTGGCTCAGCTCATCTCCGAGTCTGTTCACTCCTACAGCTGCACTCTGCTTTCCTGTGTGTCTCTTTCAGGCTCAGTCAGACATCTCATTTTATGATCAGAGGGTAAAGAAATACCTTCTCTCTCCTTCTGTGAAAAATCCAGGAAGACTCTGACCCACGTTGACCAGTGGGGGGATGACAAGACAGGCCTAGGTCACATGGGTACCCCTATCCCAGGGAATGGGGGTCAGTGCACCCCCGGGGGGCCTCCAGAACGCCTGCAGAGCGGAGGAAGGCTTCCCTTGAGGAATGAGGGGTGGTACGGTTCTGAGGAAGGGGTGGTCAGCAGACACAGGTTGGGTTTGCCTGTGAAAATGGAAGGGTGGTCAGATGGGGAGATGCAGGGAAACTGAGGCCTAGAGTAGTCCCTGAGGCCTCGATGCCACCTGAGGCCGCAGGTGAACACCAGATGTTGGGCTGCATCTGCTGCAGGAGAAAGTTACGGAAGCGTCCGCCTAGGATTCCACCCTCGGTCAGGACCAGGCTGAGGAAAGAACACAGACAAGAGGCTTTCAGCACCAGTGAGGGCTCTGGCCTCCTGGAGCTTTTTGGACCCCCTACCTCGTGTGCTCCCCACCGTGTTCACTCACAGCTGCTCCTGGAGGACAGCACTGGGCTTCAGGGCCCTTGTCCCCTTAGAGGAGGGGACCCCTTAGACCCCCGACCCCGGGAGTGGGAGTGTGTGGGAAGCTCAGAGCCGGGCCTTCCTAGCGACTGGCATGTTGTGAAGGGTGCCCGTCGACCCAGTGCAGCCGTGCAGAACGATCAGTGCTTTAACTGGTGTGAATGAGCATTCCCGAGACCCTCGTAGTCACCTCCCTTCCCACTTGTGGCCTAGAAAACTGGGAGGGAGTCTGGCGGTGAGGGTCCTGGCCAGCGGGGCTGGCCACGGGGCCCTGGCTCTGTGCGCTGCCTCAGTGGCTGGCCAGCCCCCGGCTTTGCTGTGCTGCTGCCTCGTAGAAACACAGAAGGGCTCCGAAGCCCAAACAAGCAGCCCGCACCCGTGCTGAACAAGCAAAGGGCGCCAGGGCTTCCTGAGGGCGCACGGGAAGAGGTCAGCAGGCTGGCCTGTGCGGTGGGAAAGAACACGGGTGGCATGAAGACGCCCCACCCTCCTCCTCTCCAGGGCAGCTTCCCAAGATAAAGGACACGATTCATTTATGAGAAATTTAAGTTCTAAAGTAACGAAAATATTATTTTCGTTAAAAAACGGATTTGGGGTTGGTTTTGGAGAATGTTCTGTCATCAAGTCTGTATTTACTACAAGAGCTGGACACCTTCAAGGCCAATGGGGACTTTTTTCAGGTTAGTAAAGGGGTTTCTGTTTTATTTTGTTTTTCCAAGCATTTTCACATAGGTCTCTGCTGACTGGCCTCTGCAGAGCCAGAAGGCTCCCGCGGTGCTAGGGCAGACCCACGCACCCGGTGGTCATGGGCTGGGGCGCTCGGGCCACGTCAGGCCGCCTCCCTCAGCTGGTGGCTGTGACCCCACATTCCCGCTAGAAGTTTCAGTACCTATCTTGCCTTTAATTTAACCAAACATCTCATTGTCAGTTTTTCTTTTAAAAAATAAAATAAAATCTGTACATCCAAACAAAATAAAGGAAATAAAGATGCCGGAATCACATTTCAAAGAGCTGTTTTGTGCTCTGCGGATTATGTCTTTAATTTCTCATTTTCAAGATCTGGAAACACACACACATTGGCAGACTTGTGGTTTGGGAGGGGATTTGCCAGACACTGACGTACTCTGTGATGCCAGGACAGTCTCTCCAGAGAGAGTTTTCCTGCTCCTGAGAAGCCTGGAGTGAAATAAGTCAAGCAGGGAAACACAATTATCATGTGGTTTCCCTCATATGTGGAACGTAACAGCACAGAGGATCATAGGGGAAGGAGGGAACACCGAACGGGAAGAAACCAGAGAGGGCGAGAACCCATATGAGACTCTTGACTCTAGTGAACAAACTGAGGGCTGCTGGAGGGGCGGTGGGTGGGGGGATGGGTAACTGGGGGATGGGCATTAAGGAGGGCACGTGATGTGATGAGCACTGGGTGTTATATGCCACTGATGAATCATTGAACACCACCTCTGAAAGTAATGATGTACTATATGTTGGCTAACTGAGTTCAAATAAAATAAGTTAAATAAAACAAAGATTGTGTAAACAACAACAACAAAAGAACCCTGTAGCACATCCCATGGAGAAAGTCGCTGGCCGGAGGAGACAGGTTTGGGGCGATGGGTCCACGCAGGGGTACAAGTGGTCACGGTTCAGTGAAGCCCAGGTGTGGGTGAGCACATGGCAGGCTGAGCGGTGTTTCAGTCCTGGGGGTGTCGCGAGGATGCAGTGGGCTCTGGGCGGGAAATCCTGTCACTGTGCACACCGTGCCATCGGGCAGAAACCTAGCCACTAGGGGACAGGGAAGCCACAGAGCTGCTAACTAGAGACAGGTGACCCCCAAGCGAGTGACTGAGCCAAGGAGATTCTTAGTCTCATAGATTCACCACACGTTATCAGAAACTTATGTAGGAATCCAGACTGTGAGGACATCATATGCCTTTCACACGGAGAGAATATTGTTGAATTATATTCCTTCATCAAGCCACATAGCTTCCCACAGGGACACCCATCAACCATATTCAAAAGGTGGCCCCTCTTGGTTGGTCCCCTCACTGATAGATTACCATCCCAGCATGTGACCTCAGAACCTTCCAGATGCAGCTGTGTCACCACTCCTGCCTCCCAAGAAAGCATTGACGAGTCCTGACACGAAGTCTCCAGCATTAACTTGAAAACATTATGCTGAGTGAAAAAAAGCCAGACACAAGAGGCCACATGTTGTAGGATTCCATTTACCGAGAACATTCGGAGTCGGCAAACTCAGAGGGGGGCCAGAGGACTGAGGGACGTGTCCCACTGCTGGGAGCGGGGATCATGGAAGGCTTTCCAGAGCAGAGGTGGCTGCACAGGCCTCTGCCGGACAACAGAGGTGGCTTGGATGAGACGGGCTGGTCCTGGGGAAGGGCCTGACCCAGTGAGGGGTGCTGGGAGAGGGCGCTGGCGGGCGGGAGGGCAGAGGCACGTGAGACGGGGGGTCTGAGTGTGCCAAAGCTGGGGTACCATGCTCTGAAGAGACCTTTCTCCTTTGGGGCACGCGGAGCCACCCGGGGACGCTGCACGGGAGGTAACACCAGGCTACAAGGGAGAGGAATCCGTCACTGATCTTCTGCCACCCACCCCCACAGCGTTCCTGGGGAATAAGGTGCCCGAATGCCGTGCTCACAGCACAGTGACGTAGGGAGACTCCTATCCGCCTGGAGGCCCTTCCCCCCAGGACTTGGGCCAAGCCACCCGGCTTTCCAGCCCTGGACACTCACTGTGGTTGTTCTAGGGGTTCTTCCTGCTGCCATTTGAACAACTACGTTTATTTGCTGCTTGCAAACATGTGGAAATACACAAAATAGTGTCCTGCCTGCTGTCAGACTGCACGGCGAGCGCGGAGCCTAGAGGAGGCGCGAGGAGCTGGAGTGCGATCCAGCGGCTTGCCGTTGCAGCACGAATGCCCCGTCCTAAGGTGTCCTGATGGCCAGCGCGCCCCCGCCCCCACCAGGAGCCATCCTGCTCTGATTCCAGCTCGCACACGCGAGACTCGACGGGAGCGCGGCAGGTGACACGTCATGAAACCTCCAGCCAGGCCCGTCGTCTGGGGCCTGAACACCGTTTACCGACAAGCACGCGGGTTCGTTTCTGCTCGCTGTCCGCACACAGAAGCCCCGTTCCTTCTATCCCGTACCCCAGCGCTCTGTCCTGTTTGCTTTCGTGAAAACTCTCGGGATAAGCGGATTCAACATGAAACAATCGGCAAGTTCTTTTTTTTTTTTTTTTTTTAGACAGACCAAAAGCAGCTTTTCCACAACTGATGAGTTTTACCTGTTACTCTGACAAATGACCTGGCCGTGGTCATCAGACAGGAAAAGGCCTCTGTCTGGGGCAGCCGCCCGGGAAGTGCCTCTGTTTTCCTCCAGAGCCAAGGGTGCACTGTCCCTGGGTCACTTTAAACAGCATTACCAAGGTACTGACGACCTCTGTAATGCGGGCACAATAGACACTGGGTTGAAATAATTACGGCTACTAAACTAAGATCTCTCATGTCTGCCAAATAAAAACACGAGTACATATCGAAAACATGTCCATAACCCCGCATCTTGTGATAAGATTGTCCAAGAAGGTAATCCTTCTCTGGGATGGGGGGATTCTCCGCGTGAGTACAGAAACCCGCTAGCTGCCAATGTGCTGCTTATTTTCTAGGCGGCCTACAAAACAACAAAAGAAGCAGGTAATTGGTCATTGTTCCGACTTTGAGATGAAAAGATCCTGAGTCTCAGGCGGGGACTATGGCCTGGGCAGGACGTGCCCCGAGACCCCCAACACGCTGACCCTGGCCAGACTTCCTATAGATCACTCGTGGTGACCGCAGCTCTCTTCCTATCTGACCCGGCAAGGTCACGGGGGTTAGAGGTCATGGAGGGCCATCCGTCAGGCTGCGGCGGGCACGAGGCACACCGCATGCAGAGGCAGGGTAGCTGGTGTCTGTTCACGCAGGGGCCTGACGGGGTTGCCCTGCTGAGCCCCCGGGCCTGTCACAGGGTAGAGCTGGCTCTCGTGGTGAGCACAGGGTCCTGTAATTCATCCTTTGGTGAGTCCCCTGGCCTCCAGCTCGTGTTGATCTAACCACTTGTCCTGACCAGGAAGCCTGGGGCCTGGGGTGTCTTCCTTCGCAAGTTCTGGGTGACTTGGGGCGTCCTGAAGTTTTGTGTGTTCTCTACCATTTGGGACAGAGAATATACTATTAGCTTTTTGTGTCTGTTTTAGCAAAAAAAAATGTAGTTGGAAAGTCACAGGTAACATTGCGTTTTGAGGGACGCCCGACTCCTTCTGTCCGGGAGGACGTTTCCAGGCTCGTACCTGATTTTCACGGCCCCGGATGCAGACCGGGTTTCCCAGTAGCCTGTGCAGTACACAATCTTGACGGTACCATCGGGGTATTCCCTCCTTTGGAACCCGGCCGTTTGGAGTTCCCTCAGCCCGTTGCTGAACATAATGGTTCTGTCGCCGTTCCTGGGAGGGGAGAGCAAGCTGGTCAGTTAGGCTGCACGGTGGCCGGCACTGCCCGCGTGCAACACGGTGGGGGGGGGGGGCATGTACCAGGAGCCCTGGGTGTGGTGGGGGGAGGGGGCATGTGCCAGGAGCTCTGGGCCTGAATCCTCATTCCAGATCTTGGTGGATGAGGGTAGAGAATGTGCAAAGGCCAGAGCAGGGAAGGCTTACAGTGGGTTCAGGGTGTGGACAGAAACACAGTCCAGCGAGGAAAGGAGCGCAGGAGAAGCACAGGGTGGTGGGCCCACTCCCGCAGTCCTGGCTGGAGGCTTCACCTGGAGGGAGAGGGGAGGGGCCGCAGGGAAGTGACGGGAACTCGAGGTATAATTGTTCAAGTAAAGTGGCTCAGAGCTCATGCAGACTGTGCTGTGGGGACACCTGGAAGTCTACCACGACGTCCGGGAGGGCTCGTGGTGCCGCGGGCAGCTGGCCGGGTGGGGACGGCCTCACGACTCTCCCCTGTGCGCATGGGGCGTTAGGAGGTAGCCGGCTCTGGGAGCACCTTCTCGGTGTGTCTCAAATTGTTGTCCCGTGTGTCCTGCTATGGACCTGGGCTTCCATCAACACGATCTGAGGGGACATTCGCTGAAGACCACAAGTATTTTTAGGTTGCAACGCAAGCCTGACCAAGGTCAGGGAAGAGAACGGAAGTCGGTGTTTAAACTCATGCCCTCCATGGCAGGAAGGTCATAGACAAAGCCTCAGGGTCAGTGACGTTATTTTCCATCATTCCATTTACACAGATACCCACACTTCACAAAAATTAAATTAATCTAAAGAAACTGCTGACGGCACACATCTGTCATCATACTGACCTTTCCACGCTGACGACTGTCCCGTCAGGAAACACAGTCTCTTCACGTCCGGCACCCAGACGTTTCACTGTCCCGTCTGGAAACACGATCTCCTTTGAGCCATCAGGGTGGTATTTTTCTGTGGAATACACGTTTTAAACACACGTCTCCCTCATCTCCCTGCTGCGTCTCTCCTGGTGACCCACTCCATAAAGCACTGGTATTCGAGACCTGGCTTTGTGTCCTGCTCTGTCATTTTGTGTTTGTAGTTGACTGTCTTGCTCTAGGCACACTGATCTCCTTCCGTCTCATTAGAACACAAAATTCATATTCTTCCAACTGTGCTCAAATTATCCCCTTAGCTAAAATGTTCTTTTCCTTCCATATGCTCTGTGGCTCCTTCAAGGTGGAAGGTCGTCGTCAATCCCACAGTGGGTGACCTTGGGCTTCTGAATGCCTTTGACCTTCACTTTTACTTTTTCACAGTGACTTGGTGTCAGACCAGATAATGTGGTGAAGACCCAGGTCTCCCTCCACAGAAGCCTCCAGAGACAACACTGACTTTCAACCTTGTGCAAGACAGACCCTTAGGGGCTCCTGGCTGGTTTAACCAGTAGAGCGTGCAACTCTTGATCTCAGGGTTGTGAGTTCAAGCCCCATGTCAGGTGTGGAGCCTACTTAAAATAAAATTTTAAAAAGAGAGATAGGAAAAAAAAAAAAAAAACCTTTCAAAGCCACGGGGCTGCTTGCGCAATGCTGAGCCCCGGCGCGGTCCAACGTTATCACAGGATCAGAGGCAAGCTTATATTTTGCACACATGTGCATGTTTGCATGTGAACACATGTGCATGTTTGCATGCGAACAAAGAAAAGATGTTAATAAAACTTAATTGATTAGTTTCTGTTTTCTTTTTAAAATATTCATGTGGGGCGCCTGGGTAGCGCAGTCGTTAAGCGTCTGCCTTCAGCTCAGGGCGTGATCCCTGCGTTCCGGGATCGAGTCCCACATCGGGGTCCTCGGCTGGGAGCCTGCTTCTTCCTCTCCCTCTTCCCTGCTGTGTTCCCTCTCTCGCTGGCTGTCTCTCTGTCACATAAATAAATAAAAAATCTTTAAAAAAAATAAAAATAAATAAAACAAAATATTCATGTGCTTCTTTTTGTTTTGTTTAACTGTGAGCAGTTGCCAGCAGACAAGAGGCAGCACAAAATATACATGAGACTAAATCGTGACAAATCTTACAACTGAGGGAAAATTCTACCCATTACTGTGAAAGTTTGTTTTTATGTGGTGTATTGATGGAACGTCTGGAAGGAACTGGGGGCTCTTCTTTGGAGCAATTCATTTGAGCACCACTGAGTTCACCAACCCCTGGTGCATACTCTGAGCGCAAGTCTGCTGATCTGTATGAATTTTACAAGAACGTGTGTGTGACACACAATTGCATCTACCAAATGACAGGAGTGGAAAACGAGGCCTTTAGCTCACAAGCACAGGACTGAGGATACGGACGTGCCTCCCACGACAATAACAGGACTTGGAGTTTCTACGGAGAGAGAGTGAAGTGGTGTGTGGGAGACATCCGCATGGGCCAGCCGAGACTCGGGGGGCTTCCAGGCTTAGGGACAGCAGTGAAACACAGGTCTACAAAGTACCTGTCTCTTCCAGAGGACCTGAATCAACATTAATCAGTCACCTGACGCGGCGTGCGTGAACCAGCAAGCGTAATGTGCCATTGTCGAAAACTGGCTGAAGGTACCCGAAGAAAGCCATTGCTCTCCTGTCCACCTCTCCGCTTACTTGCCAAGTCAGAGCCCAAAGGACAGGTTGTGAAGGTAAAACGTCCAACCAGACACACCTGAGTATCGGCTGGGAAGAGCCTGCTTAGGGGCCCCTCACGCCATCGCTGACGATCTGTTTAACAATGACCTTGACTTGGCTCGTGGCAACTCAGACACTCTGAAAAAACTCCCACTGCCAAGCCTGATGCTTGATAAAGAAACACTGGAAACCCATTTCACTGAGCTCCCACACTCATGGCAAAGGCCAGACCTCACAGTGGCTGCGGAGAAGCAGACAGGACAGAAGCTGCAGCCATCCCGCTGCCGGGTGCTGATCGTGTCCACGCTGCACTCGCGGTGGCTCCACGGGGAATCAGGGCTCATCCCTGCTTATGGATGACACGCTCGGAGGTCACACCCTCATGCAAGGATGAGCCAGGACACGTCCACGTCTGGCAAGACGAGTGCGCCAGGGAAACGGCCCCGTTCTGAGCTCCCGGAGAAGTCCGCGGAGTCAGGGACACCCCGCCCCAGAAGCAAACCCAGAGGAGCCCCGGTGCCTCCGGCAGAAGCAAGCACAGAGTTTCTGGTTGACAGACCCAAACAGGGCCCGCCGGGACTGCCACCCAACACAAGCGACAACTGGAGCCACGAAAACGGTGAGAGAGCGTACCACTGGGGGGAGGAGCCCACACACGGCCCACCATCCCCGCCACGAGTATGACGTTACCAGAAACCGACTATACAGTGAATGCGTGTATTTTAAGAATTGAAGGAAGAAACTGAAAAAAAAAAAGAAGTGATACAAGCAAAAAAAAAAAAAAAAGACTAGCTACATTTGAAAAAGAGCAAAATGGAAGTGAAAATAAGATCACTAAAATCAAAGCTAAAAGGTGTATGGGGAGCATGTAATATTCAGCTAAAGCGACAACTGATGAACCAGGAGGAAAGTGTGAAGAGCTAAACCAGGATGCAACGAAGACAAGAAAAATGCAGTGTGATGAGCGACGAGGAGTGGGGAGCAGGTGGGGTCCCAGCCCCGTGACTGGAGGGACGGAGGGAGACAGTGCAGGAAGGTCACGCTGGTCAGGACGACAGCTGAACAGGAGTGCCGGAGAAGGCCGAGGGCACCCCGTTACATTACACTACTAAGGACTTTTAGAAAGTATGCGCACGTGTGTATCGCATGGAACATACTTGTACTGGACCATCATTCGCTGTTTTCCTGAAATTCACATTTCCCCAGGCCTCCTGCTACGTCTGGCGCCCTACCTTTCAGAACACATGAGTCATTGAACCCGAGGGGCACCCCGCCCCACGCAGCGGATGCAGTCACATGGGCACCGACCCCTGTCGTAACGCACCAGGAGACACAACGTTTCCTAAAAGCAGCAGGAAAGAAAACAATTCCCCTTCACCTTCTAAGGAAGAAATTAGGTAGATGTCAGACCTTCCAACAGATGCGACAGCGGGCAGCGTTAAATCCCCCACATGCTGAGAAAAGTTGCTTGTTATCCTTTTGCTCAAATTTCTCCAGTGATTGCTCTCATCATAAAAGTCTACGTCCTACACACTCAGGCTCCTCACACTTTGACCTCACCTGCTCTACATGGGCTCTAACTTCTCCCCTGCCACGCTGGCCTCCGTGATTTTCCTGACATTTCTCTTGCTCTGCTCTCTCTAGAATGCTCTTCCCCTGGTACCCACATAGCTCTCTCTCTCTCACGTCAATCATGCCTCTCCTTAAGTATCACCTCCTCAGGGAGGGCCTCCCACATCACCCTACAGGTAGAGTACGGATATAACAGCCAGGTGTCAAATCACAATACCCTCTTCTCCATTGTCTACCTTCTTACTCTTCTCTATAGCTTTTAATATGTGTTCACTTTTATTTATTTATTTATTTTTATCTCTTTGTTGTCTCCCTCCAATAAAACTTCATGAGATGGGGACATCCCAGTTTTGTTCGCTGTCATGCATCCAGCCCAAAAACAGCACTAGCCTGGCGTAGGCACATGATAACGGTCTATGGAATAAATGGTGCAGAATTGCACATCACGGTAAGTGATGATTCACGAGCAAACGTGAGATCAAGAGCAGATCAAGCAAAACGAGCCATTTGCCCCATCTGAAGAACGCACTGGAAGGGAGCCGAACCAAAAGGCACATGAAAGAATAGTGAGCCATCAAATCTACGTAAATGTGAAAAAATCTAAAGTAAACCTCTGCTCTATAAACAGTGATAATCATAACGAATTTTGAGGGTAAAGAAAAAAAAAACAGGGAGAATTAAAATACTGGCAGGAGTGTGCAGAAGGGCGTGAGAGGTGGAGAGCGGATCCTGGCTTCTCTGGGAGGATGACAAGCCCACCTTCTCCTTGACTTGTGAAGTAAACCCTCTGGTTAGATAAAATTACCTTCAGATTGTGTAGTTTTCATTCATATGTTACTGTTAAGAACACACCTTAACACCGGATTTAGAAACAGCAAAAGAAAAAGAATGGGGAGAGACAGACCAGGCAAGCGCTAACTGCCAGAGGGCTCCACGTGCGACTACCGCGTTACCAGACCTAAGTGTGGGCGTCACTGCCCAACGATCAAGACAGAAGCCAGCTCACCAGAAAGAGAAACATTACAAACAGATCGTGATAAATCCATAGTCAGCATGACAGATTGTCACCACACTCTCACTATTTAATAGCTCATGCTGATTTTAACATTAGTAATAGAGCACAGAATATTTTAAAACACATTTTTTGTTTATTTAATTCCAGTTAGTTAATACACAGCGTTATATTAGTGTCAGGTGTACAATATAGTGATTCATCACTTCCATACATCACCCAGCGCTCATCACAAGTGCCCTCCTTCATCCCTCCCACCTGTTTCCCCCATCCCCCCACCCCCTCCCTTCTGTAACCATCAGTGTGTTCTCTATAGTTCAGAGTCTGTTTCTTTCCCTTTCCTTGTTTGTTTTGTTTCTTAAATTCCACGTGAGTGAAATCATATGGTATCTGTCTTTCTCTGACTATACTCTCTAGCTCCATCCATGTCATTGCAAATTGCAAGGTCTCATTCTTTTCTATGGCTGAGTAATATTCCATTGTATATATACCACATCCTTTTTATCCATTCATCTGTCGATGGACACACTTGGGCTGCTTTCATATCTTGGCTATTGTTGATAATGCCGCTATAAACATCCGGGTGCATGTATCCCTTTGAATTAGTGTTTTGTGTTCCCTGGATAAATACCCAGCAGTGCATTGCTGGGTCATAGGGCAATTCTATTTTTAACTTTTTGAGGAAACAGCATACTATTTTCCAGAGTGTCTACACTAGTTTGCACTCCCACCAACAGTGCACAAGGGTTCCCCTTTCTCCACATCCTCACCAACACCTGTTGTTTCTTGTGTTTTTTACTTTAGCCATTCTGACAGGTATGAGGTGGTAGCTCATAGTGGTTTTGATTTCATCCCTCTGATGATAAGTGATGTTGAGCATCTTTGCTTGTGTCTGTTGACCATTTGTATGTCTTCTTTGGAAAAATGTCTGTTCATGTCTTCTGCCCATTCTTTAACTACATTCTTTGTTTTTTGAATGTTGAGTTTTTTAAGTTCTTTGTATATTTTGGATATAACCCTTATCAGTTATGTCATTTGCAAATATCGTCTCCCATTCTGTAGGTTGACTTAGTTTTGTTGATTGTTTCCTTGCCTGTGCAGAAGCTTTTTATTTTGATGAAGTCCCAGTAGTTTCTTTTTGTTTCTGTTTCCTTTGCCTCAAGAAACATATCTAGTAAGCAATTGTTATGGCCAATGTCAAAGAGGCTATTTCCTGTGTTCTCCTCTAGGATTTTGATGGTTTCCTACCTCATATTTAGGTCTTTTATCTATTTTGAATTTATTTTTGTGTATAGTGTAAGAAAGTGGTCCAGTTTCATCTTCTGCATGTGGCTGTCCAGTTTTCCCAACACCATTTGTTGAAGAGACTGTCTTTTCCCATTGGTTATTCTTTCCTGCTTTGTTGAAGATTGATTGACCAGAGAGTTGTGGGTTCATTTCTAGGTTTTTTATTCTTGAAAACACAACTTCTAAAAGTCTTAATCTGAAGGCATTTGTAGATTCCTGCACATGCTCTCAAACACATATGGAATATTTAGGGGAGAAGGACTACATTCAAGGCCATAAAGGAAGACAAAAGATATCAAAGAAAAGGTAATAATACAAGCTATGGTTTGACACAACTTAGCTAAATTAAAATGAAAAGCAAAAGGAAAACTAAAACACACCATACATTTGGAAATTATTTCAAAACACTTTCAAACATAACTCATGAGCAAAAAACAAAATCAAACCAGAGCAAAAAATAAGAGACACTTAGATCTGCATTAGACAAATAAATGTTAATAAAATTTGAGGAGTATAATAAAAAAGGTGCTTAAAGGGAATTTATAGCTTTGAATGTTTATATTAGGGAATAAAAACTGAAAATTAATAAGCACTTATCTCTCCCTCAAGAATCTTTTTTAAGATACATATTTTAAGAGAGAGAGAGAGCATAAGTGGGAGAGGCGGAGGGACAGGGAGAGAGAATCTCAAGCAGACTTGGTACTGAGCGCAGAGCCCCACGTGGGGCTCGATCTCACAGCCTGAGATCACGACCTGAGCCAAAACCAAGAGTCAGACACTTATTCAACTGCACCGCCGAGGTGTCCCTCTACCTTAAGAATTTAAAAAGAAAATAAAGTCAAACCTAAACATTATAAATATAAAGCCTTAATTTGTGAGAGAGAAAAAACAAAGCTATAGTACAAAGCATCAACAAAGCCAAAAATCAGTAATTCAAAATAAATAATGACCACAAAGGCTTCTGTAAAATTGGTCAAGGAAGAAGATTTAGGAAGGAGGGAGGAGCTACAGTCCCAGACGAAGCAGAGACCTAAGAGCACGCACGGAACACTCCGCAGGCAGAAGCAGATCGTGCATGACTTCTGGGATCCAGAGGGACCGCAATTCTGTCCTGGGCTCCGAAGCCAGACCGTGCAGGAAGCCAGTATGGGAGTGTGGACACACCTTGAGCTTGCTGCTCTCAGCTCCCTCACCTCTAAGATGAGGACAGCGAGGGCTCCTGTTCCACTGGATTCTTTGAAGGTTAAGTATGCAGATGGAAAGCACCTAGCAGAACACCAGCCTCATAGTGACCACCGTGTAACTCAGCGCTGTTCTTACGATCCTTACTGTGAAATCATTAGGGACATAGCTTGCATTTGCTAGAGACTTCCAGGGACTGCGCTCACTCCCTAACAACCAGACCTCAGATATGAGGCACAGTGGAACATGTACCAAAGATCTGGTGACCCCTCCCAAAATAAACAATAGGAGAAATGAGCAGATGACGGCGAGACTGGAGAGGCAGTGGAGGGTGGGGAGGGGCCAGGGGGAAGCCCTGACTTCCGCAGGTGGGAATGGCCAAGGAGACAGAGAAGTTGATATAGAAAGACATGGGCTGGGAGTTCCAGAAGAAGAAAGGAGAATGCAGACGAATGGTGATATCACCAAAGGTCATGGCTATGGACCTCCTAGAGCAGATGAAAAGGTGTAAACCCATAGGCGGAGGAAGCACCACATATTCCAAGCAGAATAAATAAAAAGAAATCCCAGGGATATGTTATGGGTGGAACTACATTCCTACAAAGTTCCTATATTGACGTCCTAACCCTCAGTGCCTCAGAATGCGACCTCATCTGGAAATAGGGTCTTTGCAGAAGTAGTAAGTTAGGATGAGGTCATACCAGAGTAGGGGTGGGCCCTGATCTTGTATGACTGGTAAATGCAGAGACGTATGAATAGTGAAAGGGATATTGATATATGCGGCTTACTCTCTAGGGGGCCAGCAAATGATTCTATATGTATGTACATGTATACATATGAACACAGAGAGAGAATGATAAAGCAAATATGGCAAAAAGTTAAGAATTGAGTCGGGGGGGGGGGCGAGCGCCTGGGTGGCTTAGCCGTTAAGCGTCTGCCTTCGGCTCAGGTCATGATCCCAGGGTCCTGGGATTGAACCCCATATCAGGCTCCTCCGCTGGGAGCCTGCTTCTTCCTCTCCCACTCCCCCTGCTTGTGTTCCCTCTCTCGCTGGCTCTCTCTCTCTCTGTCAAATAAATAAATAAATAATCTTAAAAAAAAAAAAGAGTCTGGGTATAGGGCATACAGGAGTTCTCTGTGCATCCTGGGAGTTTGAAATGACATTAAAATAAACTATCATCTTTTTTAATTTAGAGCAAACAAAAAATGAAGGAACAAAACAGCACAGTTCAAGTCTGCACTAAAGGACAGAAGCAGAAAGCAATGCCCGGCCGTTAGAGAGTGCGTCTTTCTCTCCAGCTCACGCCGGAGCAGGGCACCGAATACGCTGAAATTGAAGAGAAATGGACCGTGTTTTCCGAATGCGGTACACACATCTGTCACTGATAGAAGTTATATCAACAAACTTAAAACAGAAGGGGAAAGGGTGGCTTGACTTCCAGTATCACACCAGCAGGACAGAACTGGGTTGTTGTGTCCGTGGCGCCTGGCGACCCACTCCCATACACGCCTACGAAACCGGACACCGGATGCTCCTTTGGCCCCGGAGGCGGCCCCACCTGCCGTTGGGGGTCACAGGCAGCACGCACTGTATTTGACACACCCGACCTGGGGGGTTAATCCGGCTTCCTTCAGAGAGAAAGGGCAACAACCTGTTATGAGAAAAGGAGACTCGGGTGTGAATGGAGGTCATTTGCATGCTAGCTGGTTAGCAGGATGGCAGTTGTGGAAGGTGGCTCTGACTCTGTGGGTGACAGACTCGGAGAAATGGACCCCACGCCTCACGTGGGGAAGTCTCTTGGTTTGGTAAAACTTCAGTTTGTTTGGTTTGAAAAGCAGAGGACAGTAGTGACCCCTCCCAAACGAATCCATAAAGAACAACACCCCTGTGTAGCACCCGTAGGAAACGTGTTTGTGGTTGAAAGACGTGGGATTAAAGCGATGAGCCTTTGGAATGACAGGAAGAGCCCATCTCCTGTGCATTAGACAAGGAAGCTGCTCTTGGAACGCACAGCTGGTGGCTGTTCGCTAACGCGACCCTTGTCCTGGCCGCTGCTGGGGGCACGTCCGGAATTTCGCCCTCTCTCCAGACTGGCCAACAGGGCCAAAGGCCATTTCAAAACTATTTGCAGGGGTCAGGGAGGATATCTAGCCATGCTGCATAGGAAGTGTGCAGCCCAGCATGGGATCCATTTTCAAACTGGCCCCAGATCAGGAAGTGACATTTTTTTCCTACGCAAAGAAGCCAGATTTAACCATTCCGGCTGCTGGAGGCCAGGTAGGGAACAACACAAAAATACAAAACCCAAAGGGCAGAACGCTCTTCACAAATGCACACGGCCGGGCAGAGAACGTCGGAGGCTGGGAGCAGAGACAAAGCTGCAGAGCCATAAAGACAGAGGCCAACCCGAAGTTCACCGGAAATTAGCCGCAAGGAATTGTCACACGACGTACTGGAGTTGGCAGGTCTCCTTGGCATTCTGATTAATGTGCTAACTCACTTAAAATGTAACCCTCAGCCACACAGAGGCTGGAAGAGAAGGTTAGCACTTGGAGTGCAGGCCTAGCAGCAAGGAAGGGGCTCTGGGAGGAGCAGAGCCCGGATGGGAGCAGCAGGGGGCCCGGAAACAGCTCAGGATGAGCTTGGACAGGGACAAGAGTGACACAAAGCGTTCCGGTCCTGGCCACAACCAACCATTGTCACCCTCACCTCAGTGAGGAGGACCTAGAAATTAATATCAGACACGAATGCCCTAGCTGGTGTCCATACCCAACTGCAACGTGATATGTACATCACATCCCTCGGCGAGACTCCATCCAGGTCCACATAATCCCTTTGCTGAGTTTTTAAGGACCCAAGTAAAAAAATCAGCAACGGGGCGCCTGGGTGGCGCTGTCGTTAAGCGTCTTCCTTCGGCTCAGGGTGTGATCCCAGAGCCCTGGGATCGAGTCCCACATCAGGCTCCTCCACTAGGAGCCTGCTTCTTCCTCTCCCACTCCCCCTGCCTGTGTTCCCTCTCTTGCTGGCTGTCTCTCTCTGTCAAATAAATAAATAAAATCTTAAAAAAAAAATCAGCAACAAAACCTCACAGTTATTGAGATACTATGATTTTCCCAAAAAGAAGTGTAAGGCCCATATTAATAGTCCATGAAAAAAGCATTCTGTGGTGACCTACATTTGTGAAACATTGAACGCTCTTGCCTCCTGTTGCTTCCCCAGGAGCCCCGTGTACAACACAATACTAAAGATGAAGAAATACAGAGAGGAAAAGGATTAGCGTCGCATAATCCAGCATTTTCCAAATCTGTTGCTGGGCCTCAGAACACTTGAGTTGTTGCTGTTGGTGCTGGCAAGCGTTCTGAGAATAGTTTGGGAAATCTCAGCTTCCAGAGTCGGAGCGCCCCACCCAGCTGCTACGGCCGAGACTTGGGGGACGGGGGAGGGAAACACAGACGCAGCACCCGCCACACCGGCCACTCTAACAAGGCCCTGGACACCCAGAGCCAGCATGGCTGTCAGCCCCCGTTCCAGCACTCACCATCTACTGGCCCGGGGGTCCCTGACCAGTCCATGGGTTGGTGCTTTCCACGTGATATCGATGATAAAACTCAGACAAAGATGTCAGCCAGCCTGGGGTCACTCAGTGAGCAGTCAAAAGCGGGCTGACTGTGGTCCCCAGATCAGCACCCTTGAAATGGTCTCCTACCAATGGTGCCTCTGTTGGGTTGACTAGACGCCCTCCACCAACATCTCTCCGGTGAAGAGAGCAGCGACACCCTTATAGGTAAATTCCGGCATTACGGTTTTTTGTTTTGTTTTGCAATTATGGTTAGGCTTCTTAAAGTAGAAGAAGAAAACCAAAGAATGAAATCCAGATTCAAATACTCATTTTCTAGAACTTTCTTTCAACCTACTTTATAAATAAGACTTGTATAAAAACTATAACCACTGTGTAGTTAAACTAAATGACTCCATTTACTGATCACGACATGTTAAAAAAATAAAAAATAAATTAAAAAAAAACATAAAACCTTATGGCCTTCTGCATTGCAAGCATCCTTGGTGCTAATTTCACCCACAGAGATCTGCCAACGAGTGGGTTCTCAAAGGCAGTGGCTGTGCAATGTCAGTGAGCGTCCCGTAGCCCCGTCTCAGGATGATGTCTGTGAAAAGGCCCAATTTTCTGATCTAACCTCTACCCTTTGTGTGCAGAGCCCACAGCCTAGAAGCCTTGCAGGGGGGCAGCCCTAGCAAAGGCCAGCTTGGCGAGAAGGAGACCACCAGCCGGGCCCTCCTGCACACGGCAGCTCTGGGAGGCACTCAGCCCCGTCATCAGGAGGCGGCCCGCTCACTGCAGTAGGCCCGCCCCAGTACACAGGCTTCTGGAGAACTACGAAGCTCAGCCCAGGGTCAGGGCTCTGTCGGTTTCAACCAAGAGGGCAGTGATCTGGGAAGAGGGAATGCCTCCTATTTCACACACACCGTGGTGGTGACCACAGCGGACAAGGAAGACACCGGGAACACGACCCACTTTAGTAGCGCACTCTCTTAAAATTGACTGCGGAGGCAAAATTCACATTCCGATGCTGGTGGGGGACAGGGGACAGTGGTAACACTGAGGAGGATGCTATGACAGAGCGTCCTCTAATTGGGAGAGCTGCCAGCTAGCGTGCCCGTTCAGAGAGCAGGCCATCGAAATCATTCATACGGAAAAAGAGCACAATGAGAGATAAAATAAAACTGTTATAAGATGAAGCAAATTCAGAAAACCAAAAACCTCAGCTTTTAACCAGAGCACTGGGTTCTTAGAACTTGAGAAAGATTGGACAGCTTTGGCGAGAAAGCGGCTGTAAAGCTAAGTGGCATGCCGTTCGTCTGGCGTTTTGCCCGTCGCGTTCACGCACCCGGCGCAGACAGTGAACGCACAAACCTAGAGGCCGAGTTCTGATGCAACTTCGGTGCATTTAGACCCCCACACCCCAGCAGTGGGTTCAGAGCTCCTTGATAAGAATCAAAAACAAATGCATACTTGGGTTTTCACTAAGTAATTTAAGCCCCGAATTATCTGGACAACCGTTGCCATGGAGAATTTGCATAAAAGCCTCCAATGTCTGGCAAACCTAATGTTCCGACATAAAGCGCCCACTCCTCGCATGCGCTCAGCAGGCATGTCAGCACGCGTCACTCACCTGTCTGCTTGTTAGGAAACCGCACAACGGCCAAACCGTTGGGATAGGTTGTGCGCGTTATCTGAGCGTCTGCGTAATAGTAAACCTGTAAGGACCAGAAACACCCACGTTGGGATGCTGTCTGTGTTATCATTTTGAACCTGGGTTTAACATAGTGAAGTGCATCCTGCAGTTGGGAGAGGCCTGCCCTGTCCACGGGAAGATCCTGGAGCTTGCCAGTAGTCTGAGAGGTTACTTACGTGGAGTGGCCCTGTCCTTCATCTGGGCAGGCTCTGAAACCCAAAGCCCGCCTGGCCTCACAGCCCTGGGGGACCTGCAGCCAACCCAGGCCCTGTGATTTCATGACGGGCATGGTGAGCTTGAGCCGTGAGCCCCATGACCACGAACTTCCCAGCTCAGACCAGCGTCTGTCAGCAGCTCGAGATAACACAGACAAGCCCCCACGTGTTCAGACACCCACGGAGCCCTGCCTCTGCAACTGGTCACCGGATCGCAAAGTGTCAAATCACGGCGACTCTTTTGGTTTCCAGCCCAGTGGAGAGGGACTGTGGGAAAAAACAGTTGTGGATGAGGACAGTTATGGGGAAGGAGAAAGTGTTCCTCTTGGCTCAGCTGAGTGGCCCTGAACCGTACTGGCGGGAGGAGACTTTAAACTGAAGAAGAGCAAGGAAACAAAAATCATTTCATGTTTTCAAAGTGAGAACTTGGAAGGCAGACATCTCACTCGACTCCTAGTTTGGGGTACCTGGCCCCAGTCACCTCATGTGGGTCACCTACAAGGACACCACCACCTGCCTGTCTGGAAAGGAGGCACAGTGAACATGTGGGGGACATGTCTGATAAGCTATTGCACGCACCGTGCTACTGAGAGCCGAGGGACTGGCCTGCCCTCTTGTTCTGGAGGCTTTCTTCCTGTGTGCATAATTTGTCCAAAAGTGACACACAGTGGAGAGTGTCTGTTTCTCTATCATTAGAGAGATTTTAGGTGCAACCCCAAGCCCGGGGCTCAGTTTTCCCTCGAGAGCAGAGGGCCGGCGGTGGAGAAGAACACGGCCCACTCACTCAGCGGGTGCCCCACGATGGCAGGCTTCCCCTAGCTGCCATGGCTGCCCTGGGATCATGCCAAGGACCACGATGGGAAGCCTTTCCTTCCAAGGATGGCAGCGGGGTTCTGGCTAAGAAACAACTTCAGGAGCCTCCAGGTTCAGAATTTAAACCCCCAAATTTTGCAGAGTCTCTTGTCCCCATACAATAGCTTCATGTCACGTGGACTTGCATGTCTCCCGGGGTCACAAACACATCAGGACTCCCCAGCATCAAGGGGGCCTCTGTCTCCCGCAATCTGCGGCCCACCTTCACACCCGTGTCATCTGCCATTACCAGTTACGGCCGGAGACCTGGTCGCTATGTTATTGAGTACTTAGTACGTGCCGAGCAATATCTGAGTGCTCTGAATTAGTCCTTGCCATAACCTATGACAGCTTTTCCCCACCTCAACATCACTGACAATTTGGACCCCATTGTTCTTTGTTGTGGGGACATCCAACGCACCCCTGGCCTCCACCCACTCGATGGCAGCAGCTCCCCTTCCACAGCCAGTTGTGAGCATCCGAAGCTCTCCAGACATGGGAAATGTTCCAGGGGGCAAAATTGCCCCCAGCTGAGAATCACTAACGTACAAAATAGCTCTCTCCTGGTTCTTCTGATGCAGAAACTAAAGCTCGATGAGCTTAGTTAATTTGTTCCTGTTCGTACACGTGGTCACTGAGTGTCGACTAAGTCCCAGATCCCTGCAGCCCATGCTTCCTGCTTCCCCAGCACTGGTGGGCTGCAGGGAGACAGGCCCTCCTCCCACTGGGCCGTAAAAGCCGCGCGACAAAGAAGACCGCGTCTCCTTCCATCTGACCCATCCGACCCCCAGCTTGCACTAGGAACGAGCTCCTGACTGACTGGGTTTCCTCGCTCACGCTCGTCTATAGTGAATGCACAGTCACTGAGCGTTTACTGTGTGTCCCTAGAGAACGCAGAGGCGGCGCGTTACTGTGTCCGTAGGCTTTGCACCGTCTTTGAGCGAGGTCCCGATCCTGGTCTCGCGTGGCAGAGGCTTACCGTCTCTGAACGGTGGAGCAGGAATCCACAGCCAGCAGGGTGCTGGCTCTTGTTCTCACTGTAACGTGGACATCGGGGGCTCCCTCGATTAAGCATCTCACTGCCCGAGGGCACCTAGTAACCAAAACTGCCCAACTGGCCAGAGGCCCTCATCCATGAGCCCCCAGGGGAAAAGGGTGCAGAGGGCAAACATTTTCCTAATAATTGGGTTGCTCTTGATTTAAAAAAGAAAACGCAAGTATGGAGGCTGTACCCACCACTCTCTGGTCTGGCAGGATCTTCTTCACGTCCCCATTTAAAAACCGCAGGACGGTGGTCTTCTTGCGGGCCCCCTGGTCCTTGCCGGCGCCCTTTGAGAAGGTGATGGCTTCACGGCTGTCCCCAAGTGCCTGAGCCACCTTCACGGAAACACAAAAGTTCCGACATGAAAGATTACTTAGAGCGTGATTGTCATGCTTTCATTCTTCTTCGCCCATTCAGAATCCTTGTGTCTATAGTGTGCATGCACTGTCGACAGCAAGTGTTGCATCCCCACAAATACTCGCCGAGTCAGTCAGCCCCAAACCTCACCTCATCCCTGAATCTCGCTGTGAATAACCGATGTTAGGATTTGGCCTCAAACCTCCGTTGCTCTTAAGCTCGTGTTATGCAAACTTGCCTATCTTACCAAGTTATTAGTTGTAAGTCTAGATAACCCACAGTCATTGAATTTGGTGAATTTGGGAATCCTGGACAATGTTAACTGCGGTCGTTACCATGTAAAAATGACTATTTGTACATTTTTCTTTCCTTTCCATCCCTTTGTTTTGATCCCTATGCTTCTCTCCCCTGACCTGAAGATTCACTGATTTCCGTTAACAGTCAGCAAAGCAGTGTGTAACATCAGAGGCATAATGCTGAAGTCGGCTTTATGAAAATATTATTCACGTAACTATTAACAGAAGGGGAAAAAACTGAAGAAGGGATCTCAAGATCTGCGGGGTTAATATCTGTACCAATGAAAAATCCAAATGGTAGAATGTGCTGTTATTAATTACATTGTGACCTGTTACTCTCGACCACAGCCTAGGAATACAGGAGTTCATTCAATTGAGGAAAGTTGCAGGGAGCTAATAGCTCAAGCTCGGCTTCCCAAAGCCGCTGCGGCGATCCTTCAAGCAAAAGTCAAAGATGTACACTCCCTGTTCGCGATGCTACGGCCATCGGTTTGGGGTCTGAACCAAGATCTCGTTTGCCCCGGTCCCAAACCAACCAGATAAGTGAAGCAAGGTTGTGTTCAATTCAATCTTAGAAGATTAATTGCTTAACCCCCAATAAAAACTCTGATGAGGTTTGAAGACATAATTGCTTCTCAGAAATGAAAAAGCACAAGCAATGTTTTAAATGTTTCACATAAGAAAAATAATAAAATCAGCTATAATTTTTTGTTTACCTCATAAAAAGGAAGATATAGCAAATAAGCAAGCAAAGAATTTCAGCACATCCGGGGCAAGACACACAAGAGATAGACCCAAGGCCAGAGAGATGAGGAGGTGGTGGCTCATGGGGGCCAACAGGTGCGTGATGCTTCAAGGTGGAGAAAGTGAGCTGCCTATTCTTGAACCCACAGCCTTTGAGGTATCCTAAGATTGAGTGATTGATTCATTCACATACTTATTCAAGAAATATTTAAGGAATATTACTTCCTTCTCGCAGAGCTGCCTGCTGAGACGGTGAGATAAGGTTTTTAAATTACATGGCTCTTCCCCCTGAGAAACCTGTACAACAACTACACTAAGAAAAAGCATTTAGGGGCGTCTGGGTGGCACAGTGGTTGGGCGTCTGCCTTCGGCTCAGGGCGTGATCCCGGCGTTATGGGATCGAGCCCCACATCAGGCTCCTCTGCTATGAGCCTGCTTCTTCCTCTCCCACTCCCCCTGCTTGTGTTCCCTCTCTCACTGGCTGTCTCTATCTCTGTCAAATAAATAAATAAAATCTTAAAAAAAAAAAAAAGAAAAAGAAAAAGCATTTAAATGAATTCTAGTCATCCTGCAAGGAGCATTCCCTGGTGTTCGTTTACGCAAACGTTTTCTCTGCTTGTAAGAGCACAGGTTCACCTCTTTGTCAGCCAGAGTTAACACACAGGAATGAGGAGGACTCCACAGGCCCGCGGAACGGGCTCAGAATGATGGCTGGTGAGGGGCACCTGGGAGGCTTAGTCGGTTAATGCCCAACTCTAGATTTCGGCTCAGGTCATGATCTCAGGGTCATGAGATCAAGCCCCACATCGGACTCCATGCTGAGCATGGAGCCTGCTTAAGAGTCTCCTTCTGCCCCTCCCCCTCAAGTCAATAAATCAATAAATCTTTAAAATGATGGCTGCAGAGCAAGGTGCTGGCCCGCCTCTGGCGAGTGCTGCCGCTGTGTCCCCGGGGTACATGGGAGACACCAGGTGCTATGGCTGCAGTGGGCACTTTCTGCGTGGCTTCCTGAGATGATGACTGCCCCGTGGCCACGCCCTTCAGGACCAGGAGGCCTCCTCAAGAGCTAAAATGTGGAGGCCGAGCCAGACATAAGGCAGTAAGAGGCAAATCGGGTTTAAAACAAGTTTTTCCTGTTAGAACGTGTGTGGCTTTATTTACTGCAAATAAGCTGGCAGCCAACGACGCTGCATGTGTCCCCTCCAAGGGCTGCTGACCTGGCCCCTGGTCCGAGCCCGTGGGCGCCTGCACGGAGCACAAGTGCATCACACAGGCGCTCAGCCTCGGCAACAGCGTCTGCCTACCTCGCCGGCTGGGGGCCGCCTTTCTTCCTCTTTGTGCCCCTGTTTGATCTCGGCTCCCACGCAGGAAGGTCCTGGCTCTCCAGGAGGGTGCTGCAGGAAGAGAACAATCCTGGTGCCGCGAGGTCTCCGCGAAATCCACGCCTCTGAGCAGGAGGAAGCTCGTCACCCCGACATCCCCCAGCCCTGCCTACTGATACGCATGGGGAGGGGGGGTGCACGGTGGGCCACGCTGTGTGTCCCGTGACGGTTTAAGTCCCCGGCCTCCTGGGCCAGGACGCTCGTGGGGACAGCAGCGCGCCTCACCAAGTCACACAGGGATGGGGACGCCCCCCGACAGCTTGCTGAAGCTGGGGCGAGGGGTGTGTTCAGGATCCACAGCAGCCCGATTCAAAATAAAACAAAGGCCGGAGGCAAATGGCACCCCTCAGCACCCCACGGATGGTGTTGGAAGGGCAAAACAGATGCGGGCTTTTCTTGAGCAGATAGGAGGTAAATGGGACCTGTACTTTCATATTTTCCCACTTTTATATCATAAATATGTTTACATCTCAAATTTCCTGCCATGGAGAAAATTATTTCATTTCTTTGACATTCGTTATTAAATATAACACACAATAAATGGAGCGCTAGCTGGGGCTTAAATGTATTTTTGCTATATTTGCTTTTGATTCTATTAATTTTAATGAAAAATTATAAATAAAAATGATATAAAAGTTTGATTTGGGATCTCTTCAGTGATGTAAAAATATCAATCTTGTTTTGACTAGGTGCTCAATGCAACTTCAAAATCTAGGGGAAAAAAATGTTGCTTCTTATTGGGAAGGCTGAGCATCCCCAGAGAGTAGGGGCATTTGGAAGCAGGTCAGTACTCTGTTCTTCCCCAGGAGATGGGTGGGCACAACGGTCTCAGTCCTGGGGGGCTGGTGCCAGCCTCAACCCCACCCACCTGTGGCTCAGCAGTGCCCGGCAAGGAGCGGGCGGACCCATCAGTCTTCTCTGGGGTGAGGAGCCCACCCTCAGGACCCTTGCAAGGCAGTGAACGCGTGCCTGAAAAAGCAGAGAAACTGAGTTTTAAAGGACAGTGCACACACATCTTAAAAATTCTATTATCCTAATGCAATTTCTAGGTCCAATTTAAACCAACAGTGAACACCTTCTCTTTGTTCAAGCGATTACTTTAAAAATAGAGGGTCAGTCACACAAATATAGGGTCAATTAGCAACAAGTGACATTTGATCTTGTAAGAAACATGAACTGTTCGCTGAATATATTCAATAAGTATTTACTGGATGTCACTTTATTGCAAGTGTTAAGTTTGGGAGATGAAGATGGGAAGATGCTGTCTCTGCCTTTAAGCTGCTTCTGGCCCAGAGAGGAAGGGGAGACCTTATCGCCACGATAATGGGTTTGCTGGGGAGCGGAGGCTTGGGGGGGGAGCCCCTGCCTCCAGAAGTTTGGGAAAACAGCACCAAGAAGGTGCAGAAAGGAGAGCCTGCCCAAGAAAAGGGCAAAGGCTGACGCCAGCCCTCTGGGACCCAGGTCCGGGTGTGCGTTCCCTGGGCTTTGGGGAGTGTTGGCGACACACAGACCAGGGCCCAGCAAGGGTATCAGAAAAGATGCTCAGAAAGGACCTTGCATGCATTGGCCATGGTTAAGATTTTGAGTGGGCACGTGTAATAAAAGCTCACACCTTCAAACCAGCAGCAAATAGGAAGGAAACCCCCCGTGAGGTCCTCACTGTTTTCATCAGGGGCTGGGCTTCCGTCCTTGAGCCGGACGACATCCACGGCTGGCTGCGGCGAGTGATGGCCACTCGGTTCTTGCAGACTTCGGGAGGACCGGCGTGTGGCCTGGAGCAGCAGCAGCCACGGTACCTGAGCCTGTGACTTCAAATCAAAAGCTGTGAGCTGCAGAAAGCCATTTGCAAGTGTCAAGGTTTCCCAGCAACGTCCCAGGACTCGAGCAAAAGCACCGCGCTCAGCGCCACCAGGTAAGCCGGTGTATCAAATGCAGGGATACGCAGAGCAGGGCAGAGCAAGTGACCATCAACTCAGTCAGTTTGCTTCTTTAGATGAACGCCTATCTGAAGAGCCCCCGTCTTCTAATCTATGGGCATACAATTACTGCAAATAAACGAAACCATTCTGAGTCATAAATGGAGTGTTCCTGTCCAATCTGAGTGGAATGCTACCGAAGTGGACATTGTAAAGACAGCACGTCTGTCTAAGTGTCACCTGTCCATCCACGAGCGTGGCTGGGCTCTCCGCAGAGGGCACCGCCCGGGAGGGAGGCACGGCACGTCTGTCCTGAAGACTTCCGGAAAGAGTTTCATCTCCAGCTTCACAGGACCTTGTCTCCCCTGACTCGGTTCCTTCTGTCTTCATCCTCACCGGCTGGAAACAAATGTGGGGGTGTTTTCACGTTAATAATGGTCACTTTACCCAAAAGTATCCGCAAACACACAGTGCTGGCTGTGACGGAAGCCAGACCAGTACGGTTCTGTTTCGACATTCCACAAAGCAGAACACGGCGCTCTTGTGGGGTTCAGGAAAGTTGTGGCTGATCCCGTAGAAAAGGCTGGCCATCACAGCAAAATAAATAGCTCAAAACCAAATTTGAAAATGTATAATAAGAGTTTTTCTACCCTTTGCAGGATTCAAAAATTGATGGTTTTTGAGGTACGGCTAAGCCAGGGATGCATTCACTCATGCATTCATTTCTGAAGCAATTATACTGCGTGCATGTCACTAATTCAGCTCAGTGTGGGAACAGAGGACCAGGCTGCATCTCGGAGGACACCAGAGCCACACAGCTCATCCTGGGACTTCAGAATCTCTGCTTGCATGATCCGAAAAGTAGCTTTTCCCACTAGCAATAAATGCTTGGCTTAGAGCAGATTCCAGACTCTCCTTCCAGGAGTGAAACACCGTCTACTCAGCAGTCGGGGTGGGAAAGAATGTCAGGACATTAGGTCATCTTGATGAGTTGGGGGTCTTCTCGGTCCACATTAACCCTGTCACCCAATGCTGGCTGAGGACAGAGAGGGGCTTCCCAAGTATAAGGAAGATGCAAACCTGGGACGGTCACTGACATGCTGGCTGCCGATATATGTTAAAGAGCAGCTCACCTGAGCAAGAAAAGTGCCGTCGAGATCAAACAACATCCTACAGCGAGGCCCCGAAACAAAGCCCATGTGGAAACAGCAGGACAAGCCACAGCAGTGACCCCAGGAAATACCACGGCTTCAAAGCCAAGGGACACAGGAGCCAAAGGACATAAAAAGATGTGCTACTTAAAGTCCCTGCCTTATCAAATTCAACACCCAAAAAGCAAATAATCCAGTTAAGAAATAGGCAGAAGACATGAACAGACACTTCTCCAAAGAAGACACACAAATGGCCAACAGACACATGAAAAAGTGCTCAACATCACTCAGCATCAGGGAAACACAAATCAAAACCACAATGAGATACCACCTCACACCAGTCAGATGGCTAAAATTAACAAAACAGGAAATGACAAATGTTGGCAAGGGTGTGGAGAAAGGGGAACCGTCCTGCACTGTCGGTGGGAACATAAGCTGGTGCAGCCTCTGGAAAACAGTGTGGACATTATTCAAAAAGTTAAAAATAGAGCTACCCTATGACCCAGCAATTGCACGACTAGGTATTTATCCCAAAGATACAGATGTAGTGAAAAGAAGGGGCACCTGCACCCCAGTGTTCATAGCAGCATTGTCCACAATAGCCACACTGTGGAAAGAGCCCAGGTGTCCATCAACAGATGAATAGATAAAGAAGATGTGGTTTATATACATACAATGGAATATTACTCAGCCATCAAAAAGAATGAAATCTTGCCATTTGCAACGATGTGGATGGAACTAGAGGGTATTATGCTAAGTGAAATAAGTCAGTCAGAGAAAGACAAATACCATATGATCTCACTCATACGTGGAATTTAAGAAACAAAACAGATGAACATAGGGGAAGGGAAGGAAAAATAAAATAAGATAAAAATAGAGAAGGAGGCAAACCATAAGAGACTCTTACTCTAGGGAACAAATTGAGGGCTGCTGGAGGAGAGGTGGGTGGGGGGATGGGGTAACTGGGTGGTGGGCATTAAGGAGGGCACGTGATGTAATGAGCCCTGGGTGTTATATGCAACTGATGAATCACTAAATTTTACCTCTGAAACTAATTTTAAAAATCCCTGCCTTAGGCTACATCAATGGTAAGAAAGCACACAGCCCTGGGTGCCAGCCCTCACCGGTGCTCAGCTCCCAGCCAGACTCTCTGTGGTGAGTGTGCTGAAGAGATCACCTGCCAGACTGGATCCCTGAGTTTGCAAGGTCTGGATCCCTGAGTTTGCAAGGACTGGATCCCTGAGTTTGCAAGGACTGGATCCCTGAGTTTGCAAGGTCTGGATCCCTGAGTTTGCAAGGACTGGATCCCTGAGTTTGCAAGGACTGGATCCCTGCTTTCACAAGGACAGGATAGTAAGGGTTGCTCATTCAGGGAAGCAGGATTTTTCAGTGAGATGCTAGTGGGACACATGAGTTTGGGTGCTGGACCTCTGCTTCCTTTTAAAGATCATAAGCACTGAGGGTCACCTGGGAAGAAGGGCCATGTTTAGATGACTGTCTTTGTCCTATGACAGTAGCACTATGACTTCTGCGGTCTGCATGTTTCAGTAGTATTTCTTCATCAGTTGACAGAGGTAACATTTTCCCAAAAGCAGATTGTGATCCCTAAAAAGCAATTTATCACAAAGAATATTCAGAGGAAATGTCACATCTTCATAGGTATGGTGACGACAAGAACCAGGCAACAACTGCAATGTGCTAGGAACAAATAGGGATGGAAGGGGAGGGGTTTCGGGCTGGTTCCCCTCCCCCCCAACCCGTTGAAGGTGCTCACAGAACACAGCACATCCCAAATGTGCGTTGTTTCTCATGGTTGTTCACTATTTCAAAATACCCCAGGTTCCCAAAGGCAACAAAATAAACAGCACCCACATTTATTTCCATGGATTATGTGTCTTCAACTGGGAAAGTATTGAAGAAAGAAGTAAATGTGACCTTACTTTTTGCATTGTCTCACGATTTATCAAAGATTTGAAATGCAGAATCTCAAGCTTCCCTGCTCTGAAGCAAAGCCTGGAAATAGCATGACGCTTGTGGCGGGATGCGGGATTGTGTTATTCACCGCTCAGCCCGCGATGGGACGACAGGACGCGGCAAGGGGAGAGGCCTGGAGCTGCCTTTCGTCCCATTTCCAGAGCCGCTAATCCCCAGTCTTGCTCTCGTGTGTCACTGGCCGTTTGATACACTGTCCCTACAATTGTGTCTGCACGCCAAGGTGCCTGTGCGTACCTGACGGGAGGGTCGCGTAGCCACGCTGTCCTCGTCAGATCCGTGCGTCCTTATAAACAACCCCACCACCCTGGGACCAGCGGTGCCCAGTGTCAACGGGTGTTTGGAGATTCATAAGCACCTGAGCTCAAAATGAGTGTGTGTGGGTGTGGGTGAGTATGAGTGTGTGAGAATCATTGTGTTACAGCTGGAATATCCTAACTCCTTGAACCACAGACTTAAAAGTTCACACAACAAGTACAGATAAGAAATATTAGGACTTTCCGGAGTCCACTGGAAAATAGCCCACTTCTATTTTGCCGGGATTTACATGGTTTCCTGTCGACACCTGTGCTCACACCTGCGATGATCTGAATTGCTCAGACGCACACTCAGGAACTAAAGGACAGACAAGGCAGCGGAGCCCTGGCCACCTCCTCTCCAGCACGTTCCCACAGCCTGGACCTGTTGTCCTGAAGCCAGTCATCCTGCTGCTTGGTTCCTAAACACAGGCTCTCTGAGGTGGGCAGGGCGGTCCAGATCTCGCCCCCCGCCAGCTGTCCCGGTGCATGAACAGAGCAGCCCTGGGGTTCTGGGCATGGGCTCTGGCATCAGAGAGCTGGGCCCCAAATCCAGGCACTCCGGGTCACCAGCCGCGTGACCGTCGGGGGTTAGCACCGGGGTCACTGCCGTGGGCAAACAGGGATGCACGGCGCCTGCCTGGCCCGCAGCCGGTCCCGAGGGAGCACTGGCGGCTGCCCTCGAGGGTTATCAGGTGCACGCAGAGAGCAGGCCCGAGCTGGGGGCCACTGCTCCTTGGCCACCACTTATGGGACGGAAGTGGGGTTGTGCACAGCAAGCCCTCTCGCCTCTGGAGGGCGAGCATCGCCGCCCGCGCCACGGACCCCGCGTCCACCGTTACTGGGACGCCACCTGTACGTAAAACAAGAAAGCCTTCCATACCAGAGTGCCTGCCTTCCTTCTGGTGCCTAGGGCGGCTGCGACGGCCTCCCCGGCTCCCGGCCGCGGTGGCCCCGAGGCCTTCAGTCCGACCCAAAGCTGCAGGTTCTGTCGCGTGAGAGCGTCCATCTGGCTCTGGAGCTGGCGCTGAGCCGCGGCCCACCGGGACTCCTGGCTCCTGAACGCCTCGTGCAGCCGGGCCACCTGCCGCTGCAGCCGCTGGTCCCGGAGAGCAGGGGCACAGAGGGCAAGCGGGGGGAGGGAGGAGAAGGGCAGACAAGCTCTCAGACGGCGCTGCTCTGGCCGGCTCCCGAGATCTCCCGCAACTCCCTCCAGCCCGTTCCCACGGGAGACAGGATGTTTCTGGGAGAGTTCGGGGCGTCCGACCGCTGAGGAGAGAAACAGGGCTGTGGCACCCTGACCCACTTGTATTGAGCGGTGCCTGAGCAGCTAGCCCACATAACACGACCAGTAAAGATGGTTAGCGAATTACTTTGTTTGCAAAAGGAGGCTGAGAACTCTCGTTTCTTCCTTAATCTTACCCTGACAGGGCAGCAGGCAAGGGAGTACAGAGCAGGCGTTTGAGATGATTCGGATGGGGTTATAATCCTGGTTTCACCACTTCCTCGCTGTGTGACCTCAGGTAAGGCACCTCACCTCTCTGGGCTTCCGTTTCTTCTCCAAAATGATGCCAGAATGACTCAGGCCGTTATTTTGAGAGGTGGGGCCTGGGCCGAAGGGGGGCACCCAGAGCAGAGGACGGAAGATGCAGATTGAGCTCGGGCTGTTGTTTCTGTATTTCCTGCGTCCATTGCAATGTCTCACAGGTTTCACGTTAGCACACGGAACAGACGTGCGGATACAAGAGAAACTGGCTACTGGGCGAAACAAGAGACATCTTTGTATGTAAGAACCCAGGTTGTGTTCGGGAAGGAAAGTTCAACCTGCCTGTGTGAGAAGCAGCTTAGCAGAGAACCATAGAACAAAGAAAATGAGTAAATAAAACTAAAAAACAAAAACCAAAAATAACCCAGGACACCTGGGGGGCTCAGTCCGTGAAGCATCTGCCTTCGGCTCAGGTCACAAGGCTAGAGTCCTGGGATCTAGTCCCGCAACGGGCTCCTTGCTCAGTGGGGAGCCTGCTTCTCCCTCTGCCCTTCCTCCTGCCTGTGTTCTCTCGCTTTCTCCCTTAACAAATAAAATATTTAAAAAAAAAATCAAAAAAAGTATTTTCCTCTCACAGACATTATCTCTGAAAAATAATTAGAATCACACTGCAAATTTATGATTAAAAATGAAAATAATGCAATTTGAGAAGAAATTAGTGACTGCATTATTCTGTTTATTCTGGAAACAGTGGTAAAGAAACTGCATTTTCATTTTAAATTAAATTCATATCGTCCCCCAGGAATTATCCTAATAATGCCAAATTTGTGAAGACTGGCATGGCCCCAGGGACCTGGGACCATTGTCAGGCACTTTCCCACCGGGAGTCTGCGGCTTGGGGTTTGGGGCAGAGGCGCAAGGGAGAGGTCAGCGCGGGGGGAGGGCGGTGAGCCGTCTCCAGCACAAAGTGGCCCGACCAGGCCGTCTGTAGGGGGCTCCCCTGCCGTCTGGTGCAGCCTGGGCGCGGGGGACGGACCCCCGGCCCTGGACACACGCGGCAGCAGGGCTTCAGGCCCAGAGCTCCGCTCTGATGCTGCGGGGAGGACGCGAGAGTGTCTGCATCAGCCGCATGGAAACACCATTTGCTCAGCCGCGGCTGTGTGATGAACACTGGCACCTGCTTCCCAAGTTCTCTTGTGTCATCCTAAAACCATCTTTGAGGGAAGTGATCTCCCAGCTAGCATCGCAAACGGAGGCCCTACAGGTCAGTCACCAGCCCGAGGTCACAGACTCACAGGCTGGAGACTCTAAATTCCCACAGAGGTCGACTCCAGAGTGGCGTTTCTCCCCGTTCTTTGGAAAGCGTTTGTCACTCTCGGATGTGGTCTGTGAATCATGGTTTACTGTGTTCATTCACATCCTGTCTGCCATCGACAGGACCATGTAGGGTCCCCCAAGGCAGGGGTTGGCGTGCTGCCCACTGACGCCTCCCAAGGTCAGATGAAGCTGACCTTGGACGAGGGGCAGGAGGAAACAGGGGAAGGGACAGACAGCAATCTCGGCTCAGAGGTCACAGAGGAGCTGGAGGCCCACCGTTGGTGAGGTGTCGGGGACAGAGGCGTCAGGGACAGAGGTGACCCTGGCTCGGGGCTCAAGGACCAAACAGCACCCCCTGGGAAGGGTTTCCAGCTCTAGCTGAGATCGTGTTGCTCACTGTCGTCCCAGGACCCCTGCCCCACACTTTCCAGGCAGTCGTGGTCCGTGACTTAGAAAGAGCTTTACACTGTCCACGGCCTGAATCTGGATCCTATTTGAGGAGAACCTCAGAAATGCCACCTAACCCTCCGAGCCAGGGTTCCCAGCTGTATCGAAACTGTCCTCTGTCATGGGGTCACACAGGGCACTCCCCCTCCACCCCTGCTGTGTTGAGGGTCTGTTCACTCATCCACGTGTCTGTGTCCCCATAAGCCTCTGAGCAACTGCCCTCAGGAGTCAAAAACCCTGAGACTTGGGGTTGCATCCATCCTGTGCTGCTTTGGGACCATAAGCAAGACACCCTTCTCTTTATTATTAATGTGGAATCATAACTGCTCTCGCGGATTCCTAAGACTCCAAGGCGGTGGGCCCCTCACACGCTCAGGGCACCTCACACGCTCACACGCTCTGGCACCCAGAAAATCCAGTTACTACCAGTGCTCCTTCAGCGAATACCTCTGAATTCCCAGAAACACAAGAGAAACCTGTGTTATATTGAAATGGACATTTTGTCAACTGTTGAGAAAGTAGCCGAAGCCACAGCATTCTAAACCCAGCAGACCCACTTGCCCATGGGATCCTTCATTTGACACTGTCTTTCCAGGATAATTGGGGTTGTGATGGGAGGTAGGGCCTTACACCGTGCGGCCACGGCCACTGGACACGTGGCACCAAGGGAGGGGGACACATGGGGGTTTTCATGGAAGCCGGGTGGAAAGAAGTGGTCCCCCTCTCCAGGGACAGTCAAGGAGGCTGAGGGCACTCCGGAACTCTGGCTGCACAATTGAGGTCACGCACACTGTCTAATGTTCTTCTAACCAAGTTCATCCAGTCTTGTGCCTTCCCTTGGATTAGGGAAGCTGGCCGAGACACTCAAATCTCCTCACACTCCCCATCCTGTCTCTCATCTACCAAGACACAGAGCTGCAGAAGGAGAAGCAGCAGATGGCCCTCCTACAGGGGAGATAAATATCGATGTCCGAGAGCAGGAAGCCAGGGCAATCTCAATGCTGTTCTCAGGCACAGGATGGGGACAGCTGCAGGGGAGACTAAGGAAAAGCCCCGTTCCGTCCCCAGCAGGGCCACTCACCAGCATCTGCTCGGCCTGGCTGTCCTCCCCGGAGAGCACGGCTGTGTCCTCAGGATGAGCCCCAGGCCCGCCAACCTCCTCCAGGCGGCCAGTCTCGGTGGGCTCCGTGGGCTCCTCGGTGGTCAGCATCCTGCTGGGGAAGGAGGAGGCGGTCAGCAGCAGCCTGGGCCCCCCCACCCTCCACTGTGAGGTGAGCCTGAGAGACAGGTCTTTGTCACGGCCGTCTGTCCCTACAGTGACCAAACTGACCCCAGGAAAAGGCCAGCTCCGTGTCAGGAGCCACAGACAGAGGGGCCCAAAGAGACCACACACAGCCTCTCCTTGGCAACCGAGAGAAAATGGGCCCCCAGTGCCAAGGCGCACATGATCAGGGTTGTCTCACAGGGAAACCTGGGGGCCCAGCTCCTTCACCGGCCCCGCTGAGCAGTCCCCAGCCTTCTCCCCCAAAAATCCCATGTCCTGTGCTGAAACTACGGCTTTCCTAACAGCTCCGGGGGTGGAGTGGGGCCACTGGGGAGCCCCCCCTGCAGGCCTGGCTCCCAGAGAGGCCGGCGCTGCCCCCACTGCGCTCCTGACACCTTCCCGAACATCCATAGAAGCGCCACTTTTCCTGCTCTTGCGCCCTCTTGGGGCTTTGAACCGGGAGACACGGGCCGGGGAGCGGCTCTCAGAGGACAGCTTCGCCATGGGTGCCAGGAGGCTTGCGGCCTTCCTCTTCTCTCCGCATGACGGGAACGGGATCTTTATCAAGAAGAGGTTGAGGTCTGACCCAGAAGCAGATCAAAGACGGTCTGGCACATGGACGAGTCTGGGGAGGTGGGTGCACTTACGAGGACAACTGGGATTATAACAACCCGTCACCCGCGCGTGAGCGGGAATGCTCGTGCTCGCAAGCTGTGGAGTCCGCAGACACGAGGGCGAGCGACGTAACCGCAGTGACGGGACACGGGCTGGCTGAAAGCCAGTACCTCTTGACGGAAGGCAGTCAGAGGCACCGACGGAGAAGACTAGTGAACAACCTGGTACTTCCGCCATTCCGTCCTCAAGGGGGTCTTCCTGAGGTCTCACTGGGAAGTCGGCTTCACTCCATCACTCCCGCGGCCCTGAAGGAGGAGGCCCTTCTCCCCCGTTTCTCTGACACGGGGGCGTCATACCAGTTCCTCAATTCCACGCTCTTCACCCCTCCAGTGCGCGGCAGTCCCCGAGCTGCTGTCCTGTCCCTCCAGTGTGCCCCCCACCCCATCTGGTTCTAACGGACTCCCTGCCTTAAAGGGGCGTGCTGTCCACTCTCCCCAGTTCACCAGGAGGCCCGACAACTTCAGAAGCTTAGGGTATAATTACACACCTATTAATATGTGATCTGAACACAGTAAGCTCATCGTCCGTGGAAATTATCTACCCACGTCGGCAATTGGAAATGGCAAAACCTCCCTCCCAACTGACCAGAAAAAGTGCCTGATAGCAAGTTTTCAATAGATAATATATAGTAAGAACTCGTTTCTCTTAATGCATATTCTTGAAGAAATATCAACTGTAAAATTAATTGCACGGTCTCGAGACAATGAAGATGATGAGGACAAGGGAGAATCAATGTCAGTGCTACACGTTAGCTGTCCTTTCTCAGCGATGGTCCTGTGGACGTCGTAATCACACATTTAGGAAGTCTGCCCATACACACTTCTCACCGTGTAAGACCCTGGGGCAGCCGTGCTGCGGGCCGGGGCTCCAGCTCAGTGGGGGCTCCGGTGCTGCTCCCCGCTTGTCTGCTAACCAGCCCTTGCTCTCCTGGACCGGCCTTTGTCGGCCGGGGTGGCCCAGTGCCCGGTGCTGTCTGATATTCTGGCTGTCCGTGGTATAGCCCTGGGACCCCCGGCCCGGGAGCAGAGACCCCTGCAGAACAGCTCCAGCCACATGAAGCAGGATGTGCAGAGGAGCTCCTGGAGGCCTGACATGCCTGGTTCCTGACGCACTTGCTGCCCTGTGCTCGCTGGGGAGGCCGGGAAGCCCATGGCGCGGGGGGAGCCCCTAGCTCTGCAACGTGCCGTCCACGCGGACTCCCGCCCCACCCGCCTCAGGCTTCAGAGTCACAGAGGCATCTGCGGTGCCCTCCAAGCTGCCTGGTCAGGTTTCGGTCTGTCTGACCCTGCTGTGACATAGGTCAGTTGACTAGCTCTGCCAGTGACATGCGCGCAGGAGGCAATAAGCATTGACGTCTTGAATGAATGGGGCAAAGCTTGCAGGGGTCCCACGTTACTCTAATGCAAGATGGTGTAAGGCCCCTGCCCGCACCACACCTGACTCGGTGACGTCCTGCAGGCTATGCTATCCCCAAAACTCTTCCCCAAGTCAAAGGCAGACACCTGAGAGCCGTTACTCCTTATTTTCTGATCTTAGCTTAAGGATACATGGTTTTGAAGTAAGAGTTGTCGGTACCTGAGCGAGGAGTATGATCAATCCCGAATAACGGGAACAGCAGTCGACCCTATGTGTGCGTGCTCTTCAGTACAGTAGTCCGCGAAGGTCACAAGTGATCTCGTCCTGTGCCTTCACACGTGAGGCATCTTCCCGAGAGGCCCCAGTGTGCGTGCAGGATTCAGGTGGGGGCCCGGACAGTGGAGGTGGGGGGCTGCCAGACACAGGCGTACGTCCCTGGAAGAGAGCCGATTCCTGACACAAGGCTATGCGGCTTTCTCTTGTCTGGGCCTAATGAGTGAACCTTCTGTGTGTGTTGTCTGACCGCCCCTGTTTTTCCCCTGGGAGAGTGGAAAGCCTTCTTCATGGGTCACATCATAGTGTCCTTCAAATTCCTAAAGTTTCTCAGTATCATTTGAGTTTTGTCGACGCAAATCAAACAAGCTTATTAAAATTTCTAGAAGAAAGGAATGGAGTTTTATTTGAGCCCAAGTGAGAACAGCTGCCCAGGGTACACCACCTTCACGAAGAGCAGAGAGCTCCAGCGAAAGAACACTTACTACAGGGTTATATGTGTTTATTCCGCCCGAAGAGTTACAAATCATCATGACGAAGAACATTCCAGAAAGTTACAGATTTATCTCATGCATTTAGTATGTGTAGGCTGCCTGGCTCTGGTCTCATGGGAACTTAAAGAGGTTTTACTCTTATCTTTATGACTGAAATGGGTTTTTTTTTAAAAGATTATTTGTCAACTGGGGCGCCTGGGTGGCACAGCGGTTAAGCGGCTGCCTTCGGCTCAGGGCGTGATCCCGGCGTTATGGGATCGAGCCCCACATCAGGCTCCTCCGCTATGAGCCTGCTTCTTCCTCTCCAACTCCCCCTGCCTGTGTTCCCTCTCTCACTGGCTGTCTCTATCTCTGTCAAATAAATAAATAAAATCTTTAAAAAAAAAAGATTATTTGTCAACTAAACAGATGTATAATGTGTGCTTGGGGCAGGAACACAGCAAATGTTTGAAGTATGG
Organism: Ursus americanus; assembly: GCF_024610735.1. Lineage (NCBI taxonomy): Eukaryota > Metazoa > Chordata > Mammalia > Carnivora > Ursidae > Ursus > Ursus americanus. The sequence goes on along the minus strand of NC_142137.1, from coordinate 74,042,302 downwards.
TCAAGTCGTTCTGACTCTGGAAAAGTTAGGGGACATCTCCACTGGGAGCCCAGGGGCAGGTCCACAGACATTACAGCTGAAAATCTTTCTTCTATAAGTTTCTTCTATCAAAAAATACATTAACGAAAAGCAATATTAGAGTTTATGGTAAAAAAAAAAAGCTACAGAATCGAAATTAAATAGAGATAACTATATAATTTGCCCTTGACCCTGGGACTGGGAAAACCCAAGTGGGACTTGCCCCAAACCCCTGGAGTTACCATAGGGAGAGCTGTGACACCACGGGACAGAGTAGAGAACCAGCCCCTCATTGTCCGTCCCAACAACCCCAGCCCCGAATGCGCAAGCATCGTCTGATTTCTTGTATTTCCAAGCAAACTTTGAAGTAAAAAAAAGAAATAACACACACTAATAGAGAAGGGATTTGTGCCAATATTTGGGGACGTGTTGGGAGCTGGGGCTTGCAGCCAAAGCCCGGTGGTTATCTTCAGAGCAGTGCTGCTTCATCGACAAGTGGAACCAAACACAGCCACCCGCCCTTTGGCCCCCGCCCAGGAGCGTGTCCCGCCACACTCAGGTCTGTGCTGTGGGCTCTGCCCCGGGGGCTGTGGTGCGGACACGCTGAACTGCCTTTCCCAACCGTCACCACCAAGCACAGGGCACGGCGTGCTGACCGAACATTCGACGTAACAGTCTGAGGACCATCTAAGCATGATGTCACACACGTGCACACACACGCACACACACACGCACACACATCAATTCCGAAAACCAGAGTGCGATGGAGAAACACCCCCAAAGCGATGCTGTAAATAAACATAACTCTTACCTCCTATGATTTTGTCCTTCTTTGAATCTGTTTGAGAGCCGAAAGTTCCAGACGCTAGCTCTGTATTTAAGCCTGGCTCGCGCTGGTGTCTGCTGATGCCGGGTACTCTCTCTACTTCTATGTGTATTTGGTTTTCCATAGTTAAATTTTAAAACAAAACCGTTTCAATTCCTACACAGTCAGATCACCAAGACTGTGCTGTAAACACTTTCATAATCACTTTGTCTGAAAAAGCCCAAAAAGTACAAAACATTCTTCTGAGAACTGATTAAGGGTATGGATTTTTGTTTGTTTGTTTTTAAGTCTATTTTGCCCAATGTAAGTATTGCTACCTTGGCTTTCTTTTGGCATCCTGGGCATGACAGATGTTTCTCTATCCCCTCGCTTTTTTTTATGTTATTTAAATTCAGTTAGTTAACACATATGTGTCATTAGTTTCAGATCATTCGCTCATCAGTTGCATGTAACACCCAGTGCTCATCACACCAAGTGCCCCCCTTACTGCCCGTCCCCCAGTTACATTGATAGACATGTATTTATTGCCATCACTCATCAGCAGGGAAAAACAAATCAAAACTACAATGAAATACCACTTGCACCAGTCAGAATGGCTAAAATTAACATCACAAGAAACAACAAGGGTTGGCGAGGATGTGGAGAAAGGGGAACCCTCGTGCACTGTTGGTGGGAATGCAAACTGATGCGGTCTCTCAGGAGAACAGTATGAAGGTCCCTCAAAAGGTTAAAAACAGAGCTACCCCACGACCCAGCAATTGCCCTACTGGGTATTTACACAAAGGATACAAAAACACTAATTCAAAGGGATGCATGCACCCCGATGTTTATAGCGGCATTATCTACAACAGCCGAATTATGGAAAGAGCCCAAATGTTCGTGGACTGATGAATGGATAAAGATGTAGTGTTTATATACAATGGAATATTAGCCATAAAAAAGAATGAAATCTTGCCATTTGCAGCAACATGGATGCAGCTAGAGAGTATTATGCTGAATGAAGTCAGTGAGAGAAAGACAAGTAGCGTATGATCTCACCCACGTGGAATTTAACAAACAAAACAAACAAGCAAAGGGAAAGGAAGACAAACCAAGAAGCAGACTCTTAACTGTAGAGAACACACGGATGGTCACCAGAAGGGAGGCCTGTGGGGGGACGGGGGAAATAGGTGATAGGGATTCAGAGTACACGTATCATGTTGAAAATAAAATAAAATACAATAATTTTTAAAAATATGGATTTTTTTAAAATAAAGGACAACGCTTATTTTCTTGAGGGAACATTTATAAAAACTATTCCATTCTAAGTCACCAACTGCCCTCTGACCTCCCACTCTAACCCCAGCAAAAGGGCATCTCTAAGATCAAATGTCACCTACTGAAACTTCATGGAACATTCTAGAAGTTTCTTTTTCCTGCTCGGAAGGGTTTTCTCAGCCTCCATCAGGACCTGACCCACGTGAGGCCCCAGGTTGGTGGTGGGTTGATACTGAAGGGCTTTTCATTAACATCCCATGTCTCTTCCAGGCCTGCTTGGTGTTATTTATGGAGATCAGGGTTCCAAATTGGCAGGGAGGATGTGCTCTGTCACTCCTGCCCCACTGCTGCCTGTGTGGGGGTGATGCTGCTGGCCAGTGGCTCTGCAGACCTCCACTGCTCCCAAGGGCCTCCGGGCCTCCTCATGACCCCTCCTTGGCCCTGCCAGACTCAGCCTTGACCACTTCCAGAGAAGCCAGCCTCTTTGTCCAGGAACGCCCCAAGACCTGGGGCCAGGAAGCCACATGCCCCACCCAGAAAGGGGGCCAGTCCTCCCGGGGTTGCCTTGTTCCTCTTCGGTGGCTGTCTTTGGCAGCCAGAGTCTATTTACCCGCTCAGGGCACGAGTTCTGGGCCAAACAATGAGTGGTTGTCAGTATTTTGTTGTTAACTTTCTCATGCTGGAACCTCCTTCCCGTGTGTTCCCTACGTAACCATAGGTGCTGTGTGAGATGCTGAGTGCTCCCGGAGGGGTTCTTGGGAGGGGCATGGTGTTTGGGAGGTGAGCACAAGCTGACCTCCCTGCTCCCTACGTGGGGAAGGCCGCTTCTGTCCACCTGACCCCGCCAGAGACCCAGGACCATCCCCTGAGTGTCCAGGGAGGCCTCACCTCACCCTACGAAGTTGGAGCATCTTGCAGTCTTTCTGTACTTTACGGATCTTTGGGGGTCTTTCTCCATTGTCTGCACCAGCCTGGGGTGCTGAAAGGACCCGCGTCACGGGTCTCGTCTCCCAGGGATTTTATTCTCATCCTGTGGCTGTGTGCTGCGCTCAGACCCGCCCATCCGGCCACGGAAGCAGGTGCACCTGGGAGCCCTCCTCGTGGTTGTAGAGCTGTGTGTCCCCAGTGGGAGCTCCTTGTCGTAGGTAGTATTTGTCTGCAGAGACTTAGGGGTCTGGCTGGGATTTCGAGCTACTGTTGACCAGAAAGCAGCTACAGAAAAGTCCTCATGCGACGCTAACTGAACCCCTCGAGCGCCTTGCAAATGTAGTCCCTTTCTCTAATGATGAACACCAAAGATACACACAAATGGAGGTCTACGTTTATGTGAGACAAGGCTTACTGACCTGCCTGCCCTTGATGAGCTGTTTCTTACGCCGCCACGTGCGAAGTCTCTAGCTGAACACAGCCGTGTCCTGTTGAAAGAGGAACTGAACTGTATTTTTGATATCGTACCTATTTGGTGTCAAAATATTTTATGATCATAAAGATTATTTAGATTTTTATCTGTATTATTAAACATTAAATTAAAAATACTACACAAACACAGAGAACGCCTATTTTTAAGGAAGGAGTAGCTGATGTGAGGAAAGTATCTTTGGATTTCCCAACTTAGTAGAAAACGGGTCCCAAAATGTTTTCTTATGAGGAAACGATAAGACAAATCTACACAGAGGACCTTTCTGCAGAACAACGCCCTGAACCCCAGGGACACGGGGCAGTGGGGAAGACAGGAAAGGGGAGAGGAGCTGTCGTGGTGGGCAGCCCTAAGGTAAAAGGAAAGGACGCCTGCGACCCGTGTGTGGTGTGCGGGGTCCGAAGGATCCTGGAGCCGAGTCGCACAGGAAGGCCAAGAAGGAGAAAGCAAACCCCGGGGGGTGAACGTGGGCAGCATCTCAAGCTCCCGAGGGTGATGTCGGAGAAGGTCCTTGTCCTGAGGGGCACAAGGGCGTCCACAGTGATTCACACGTGCCCCACGGACCCGCACACACACACGCATGAGTGAGGAGAGAGCACGCAGCCCAGCCGCGAGCAGGGGTGGAACGAGGTGAAGCTCCACGGGCACGGGATGATTTTCACTCTTGATCTTCTCCATGGGTTTGAAATGTTTCAAAATAAAAGGTGGGAGGAAAAAAGCATCAACACCAGCTTCGTAAATACCAAAACAGCAGCAGCTAAGATTAAAAAAAAAAAAAAGTAAAAGGATTTCTTGTAGGGAGGGAAAAGCGGGGTGGTGTGGGGGGAGTAGGGCAGCTAATTTTTATTATGAATTTCACAGAACCTCTTGCTTCTGTAAGTTCTGTGCACTTATAATTTGATAAAAAGAAAACTTTAAATAATTATAGTAGATCAGACTTTAAATTTCTTTATCATGATAATAAAAAGAAATAAAAAAGTATTTTTCAAATCAGTTTTGAAAGCATACCTATGAAATGAAGAATGAGAAAAATGTCAATAAGGGGCATCTGTACGTTTACTTGGACCCCATGGTGCTTATTAAATTTAAGCTTTTTCCTATGAGATTTTAAACCACAACATTTTAAAATAAAATGTGATTACTTCACCTGCTGTTTATACGCAAGACCAATAAATGCATTCAAAAATAGTGCAACGAACGCATCGCACTTTTCTGGATACCAGACAGGGATCTTGTGATCGCATTCATGTGCTCTGATGAATTCCCCCTTGGTGTGCAGCCTGGACTCAGCCACCATCGAGAGAGCAGCACAGAAGAAGGAATCTCTCTCGGAGCTGGCCTCCTTCACAGAAGTATTTGATCTGGGGAAGGTCACACTATATAGGATTTGAACTCAGTTTTTATTCCCCCTTTTAGGTCTAAGTTCTCAGAGAGGGTACCAGTCTGTGACACAGTGGTAGAGGCCGTGGTGAGACACAGTTGAACACCCCCTACGCTTTCATGAATCCGCCAGCAATGGTCTCGGACTCGCCTGCTTGCTGGCAACAGGGGCCCACCAGGTAACATCCAACATCGAACCGTCCTATCACGGATGACAAGCAGCTAACGATGCTTCTTACAGATACTTCCCAGCAAAACCTAATTTTTGCTTCACCTAAAAATCTTCATGTAAGACACAGACATTTATTGAATTATGTGAAGCCATAGTACACATTTCATCACCTGGTCATTATCGAATCAGAGCTCTGCCAACCAGAACTTTCTAAATAGTTGCAAACAAATAAGAATGAATGTTGGTCTTGAAATTTTCAAATGGATGAAAACCAATTTTCTAACTCCTTGCATATGAACAGATCAGCATTCTCATGGGCTGGTACTGAGCAGGTCACTGAGGGCCGAAGACAGATGGAAAACGCGGTCCCCGGTCTCTAGGAACCCAGGCACACCTGAGCCATAGAGTCTCAGTGACAAAGGGACCGTCAGCATGCGGACAGCACTGTGCTGGCCATGGTACTTCCTTGGGGAGGAGACACCCGCGGAGGCTGTGAGCTGAGATGCGCTCCTGCGGAGTGAGAGACAGAGGGCATCGTCGAACAGAACCGCCAAGCAAGGGAGGTGTGTGGAGGGCAAGCTGCAGGACAGCCCGTGTCTCCTGGAGTGTGTGGGATGAGGCTGAATGCATGGGGTGGGCTCAGACACTCAGGCTTGGCTGGACTTGGTGTGAAAAACAAGAGGAACTGTCCGCTTTTACCGCGACAGAACTCATGGATTGTGGAAGCTGATTGTGGCAGAGGCATATAAATACACAGGGAGAGGGGAGCCCATTTAAGAAAGCATTAGCAACCCAGCCCCACACAGCAAAGCCTACAGCACTGTTTTTACAATCTTCGCTGTGCATAAAAACTGTTGTCAGCAGAGTAATGGTCCCCAGGGACACCCACAGACCGAGCCTCGAAGTCCACGAATATGTCACCTCCCCTGGAAGAGTGACTTTAAATTGATTAGGTCAGGGCTCTTGAGATGGGAGATTATCCTGGACCATCTGGGTGGGCCTCGCATCATCACCCCTGTCCTTCAAGGTCAGAGTCTGGGAGAGAACGTCGGCACCAGAGCAGGAGGGAGAGGGAGAGGCTTGAGGAAAAGACGCTCCCCTTTGAAGACAGAGGAGGGAAAAAGCGAGAGGACGCTGTGTAAACTGTGCATGTGTAGGCCTTACCCACAGAAGCTGGAGAGTAATTGAAATGAAGAACACTCCAGCTCCATGAAGAAGAGAACACGGGTGACAGAGAGAATGAGGTTCTGATAAGGGAGGAGCGGCTGGGTCGGCGATGCTCTGATTTCCAGCCGGAGGAGAGAGCAATAGTGCTTTCCTGCGGACACTGGGGCACGAGCAGGGCAGACGCTGCCAGAAGGTACAGAGTCTCAGATGTGGCACGCTGCAGTGGGTCGACCAGATGCTCAAATGCAGAAGGCCTGGAGGACTGTGGGCCCCCAGCTGAACCCCAGAGGGTCACTGCACCCACGGACCAGGAGTAGAAGAAACTGGATCAGGCTGTTGGAGGCTCGAGGAGAGAAGAGGCAAGGCCGGGGCAGGCTCTGCCCCCCAGGACTACAGATGAGGGACAGGAGGAGAGAGAAGATCTGGCCAAGGAAACAGCGTGAGGACAAGAGAAATGGAGACGCAGATTCCCAGGGCGGAAGCATCATGGGAAGCATGTTGTCAACAGTGTCGGCTATGGCTGGGAATTCTGGGCACGTGCAGGAAGGACAAAGACATTAATTGTGGGAACTTGGTCCAGGTCAAGGAGATAAATCTCCGGAGAGTTCCGTTTCCTCATCTGCAAAACGAGAAATTGGGGTTAATTTCTAAGAGCTTACTTGCTCTAAAAAATACTGTGATTCTATGATTTAACAGAAAGGTCGTTTGTAGCTGATGACGCCAACTGAGAAAACAGTTCAAAAACGTACTGGTAACTATGGTTACGGTAATCCCCGAGTAAGAACAGTTAGACTGACCAGATCATAATGTCTTCAAACACTGGAAAATGTCTAGCTAACTGTAGCCAAGACGTCTTCGTTTGGTGCATAACTGCCCCATTCCTCCCATCGCCTCAGGTTGAGAAGCCCAGCCGGTCCTGAATGGGGTCCACTGTGAACATCAGCTCCTCTTCTCTGCCTGTGTGGGCAGATCCCCCATCCCCTGGAAGTCCCTTCTCTGCCTTCTAAGTATCGGGTCAAAAGGCCTCTTGCTCCCTAGGTTCCCCAAAACTGTGAGGACTCCAATGTGAATGTAGTTTCAGTTTTCGTTTGATTGCAATAAAGGGAGAAAGGTACTTGGTTGATAAAATGTGATTCTCTAAGGATCCCCTCGCCTCCAAGCCCGTGGGGGTCAGCACTCGCCCACAGGAGGACGGCTCGCCTAGCAGCTCGGCTGGGAACTGTCAGGCTTGTCGTGACCTCCAGCCCGAAAAACAGGAAAATGAGGTCTTCTCCCCGAAACTCGTACCTCAGTAGCCAGAGCACGAGGACACAGAGAAGAGAAAGGGGGAGATGCTTGGCGAGGACCAGGCTCTGAGAAGTGCACTTTATTTATTGTTTTAAATATTTTATTTATTTATTTTTGCGAGAGAGAGAGTGAGCACAAGTGGGGGTAAAGGCAGAGGGAGAACCAGACCTTCTGCTGAGCAGGGACCCTGACATGGGGCTCGATCCCAGGACCCCAGGATCATGACCTGAGCCGAAGGCAGATGCTTCACCCGCTGAGCCCCCCCGGGCGCCCTTGAGAAGTGCATTTTAATCAGAATAAAAAACCCTCCCATTCCTGTGTCAGCCCCTCGGCTTGCTGACAAAGCACGAGGCCCAGGCATGTGGTTGGATAACCCGTCCCTGAGGGGACATCAGACGCCCTCGCAAGTCCGCCAGGGGAGCCGTCTGATCGCTCTCTAAAATACAAATGAATAAGTCAGTAAGCAAATAACTAGGTAAAAATTGCAGACAGAATGGAAGCTAAAGCCACATTGTAAGCTGCGTCCAGCAGCACTGAATCTCGCTCATTTGCATGACGTTCTGGAAAATTCTCTGCTTTATAAATGCTGTTTTTCCTATTTGACCCTATAGCTGCCTATATTTTCTATACGGAAGGGATCACTTCCGTAATGAGAAAATAATTACAAAATTAAGAATTAAATTATTAGGTTGTGAGTTTGCATTGTGCTGGGGAGAACCAGTCCCAGATGAAGGTCAAGGCCTGTGGTGAAGGTGCTGACTACGCCCCCTCAGGCTTCACGCTCCCCTGGGAGGAGAGAGAGGGGACGTTTGTGTGATTAGAGTTTTGCCACTGGCCTCATGAGAATGAGAATTTAAAGATCCCTTCCGACAGGTCTTTCAGCTACAGAAACAGCGGACTTTGGCCCACTTGAACAATAGGGGAAAGAAGAACAGAAAGGAGAGGAAGGGCCAGCTGGGGGGGGGGCATCAACCCCCCTGAGGTCCATACCCTGATTTGGGAAGGGTGAGGGTTGGGGATGGGGAGCCAGCACAAACAATAGCTATGTTTGACACCATTTACTTTTTTAAGATTTATTTATTTGAGAGAGAGCACGTGTGAGCAGGGAAGGGGCAGAGGGAGAGAGAGAGAGAATCCCAAGCAGACTCCATGTTGAGCTTGGAGCCCCATTCAGGGCTTGATCTCACAACTCAGAGATCATGACCTGAGCTAAAACCAGGAGTCAGACAATTAACCGACGGAGCCACCCAGGCATCCCGACACCATATGTTTAAAACTACACACGTGCCTCTGCTGGGGGTATCACAGCTCCTGTCTTTTCCCTTTTCATTGTACATGTCCGTGTTTTCCATTTTTATGCATTGAGAATATATCAGATGTACAATCAGGTAACATTCAAGATTATTCTGTAAAGATGCTTCAAGGGTCATCAGTGAGACTGGACCGTGGTCCGTGTGCCACAGGGTTATTGGATGAACAAACAAACTAATGAATAGCATACTTAAAATGACCAGCTTCACGAAAATCTATCTAAAAATGCCATTTCTGGCTACGTTCAATCCATTTCTCCAGCAGCAGTGAGACGACACCTCTGAAAACCTGGTCCCATTCACTGAGAGTACAGTCAGTTTTGCTTCCGTCCACACCTTCCTCTCGTACGTCCAGTTCGGAAGAGTTAGGGGTTTTCCATCATTCTGAACTTGAAACTCTGTTTAATCTTAACACGTGCCCAAAAAAATGATGAAAAAGAAAGTTGTTTTGGTTTTTGTTTTGTTTTGTTTTGGGTTCTTTCTTCCCCCAGTAGGAAGCACCTTTCTACACTTGGCCTGTGTTGGAGTTTGCATACAATCATTCACAATTTTATTTTTGTAGGGTCACCATTTTTCTACAACAATAACTTAGGTTCACAGTGATCTCTCATGCATGAAGCACTATTACATTCGTCATTCACTCCTTTGGTGGTATTCGCATTGTAGGGGTGTTCTGAGCTGTTGGAATTCTTTCACCCGAACCCTAAACTCAGATGCACGCTCCAGTCATCACAGGACTTGGCCACGTTCGTGGGACTTCCACCCCCTGAAGCTGCACTGCCAGCTCCTTTTTCTAAAACATTGCCACTTTTCTTGGAAATGACCGTTGCTCCTTCCCCCCAAGGCTCACCCTCCCTCGGAGTTGGAGGTGAAAATAAGAGAAGTGAAGAGTCACAGCTCTTAGACGGGGAGTAGTGCCTCCCTGGGATAGAGTAGGAATTCCTTAGGAGGAGGAGAAGCAGGGTTGCGGGAACGGAATGGGGTATATGGCAGCAAGAAGAGAAAGATGTAGTGAACTTTTGAGAGTCTCTAAGACAGCCACTAGCCAAGGTTGAGAAAACAACGTGTAGTCAATCTGTTGGGACTGGCAACCCCAGCTGAGGGCCCGTCCCCCCGCTACACTGTCCCTGCCCCAGGCCTTACCCTGGCATCCCTGACTATAGTTTTCCTTCTCCTTCCCTGACTCCATCCCCATCCCATTTCAGCTCTTACTATTATTGGATTTTATCATGCGTTCCTTACAAATCTGTGTGTATTCCTTGGCCTTCCCTGCTGGAATATCAGTCCTTAAAATTAGGAAATACTATGAACATTTTAAGTATTTGTATCCATGGCACAAAAGGAACAACACTTAATATGTTCTTTTTTTTTTTTTTTTAATAAATAAGTGTGTAGTATTTAACTTTGACCAAAAAGAGGAGTTGACCTTTGGCCTCAGCTGCCAGGAGGTCATCTCTGAGCCCTTGGAAGGTCATGCCTGATAGAGACATCTTTTCCCCGGAGGCTTTGGGATAGCCAGATGGTAATACTGTGATGAGGGGCAGGGGCTTTGAGCCACACACATCAGCTGTCCCTCCAGAGGGGAAGGAGCCTGAGATGGGCCACACGGAAGGTCAGCCACCCTTACATGATGGATCTCAGTGAGGCCTCTGGACATCAAGGCTGGGGGGGTCCCCTGGTTGACAATGCTTGAGGTGTGTTGGATACTGGGAAAGCCACCCCGACCCAGCTCCATGCGGAGGACAAAAGAAGGTCCACCCTTGTTACTTCCCTGGACTCTGTCCCACGCACCTGCTCCCTCCCTCGGTGGATCTGTGTGTCCTTTTTCTGTAATAGAATGAAACTATGAACAAAACAATGTCCAGCGAGTTCTTGGGATCTTCTAGAGAATTATCAAAACTGGGGGTGGTCTTGGAGACCCCAGACTTACAGCTGGCGACTGAGAAGAAGTGGTCTTGTGGGGACCGTTGCTCCAAACACCACCATCAGCTAACCTCAAAGCAAGTGACGGGACAATCTAATTCAGAGTAATTATTCAGTCTTTACAAAGTCTTCCATCTGGTTATCCTCAGACATAAAAGAAAAGCTGAAAGGAAAAGTAGAATTAAATTTGTGTGTTGGTTTGAAGCAATGATTCAGTTTTCATTTAAATTTAGGAACAGGCGTGTAAATAAAGCGTACGCCATAAAAACTTCTCTGTAGAAGTTTCCTTAATGGGAAGAGCACTGAAGAAATAGTAATAGTGATTGAAAATAGAGTTTCTGGGGATAATAAGATTTAATAAGACAAGATCCCTAATGGAGACGCTCAAATATTATAACTTTAAAAGACAGGAAGTAAAGAACAATGCAATCTTTAAGAAATAAGGAAGGTAAATGTGTATTGAGAAAAAGAAGCAGAATTTTAATTCTGTTGTTTTTATTTCCTATATTTAAAAGGGGAAATGTTTGTGTTACCTATTGAGCTAGGATATCTATGATTTAGAAGGTTTCCCGTATAAGCTGAAATCTGCAGTTATGGGGTAGCTTTGAAAGTCTGTCGGTCTTCAATGTGTTGTGAGAAGCACGTGTGAGTAGCTTGCATCTCTGAAGAGCTAGTCGCCAGCTTTTCTGGGTGTCCTCGTGCGCCCACAGCCTTGGCAGAGACGAGGCGGGTGGCCGCCGAGCACTCCTCACCTGGAGCTGGCTGTATTGCATCGTCTCGCGGAGCCGCCCACAGTGAGGGTGCCGCTGGCGAGCCCTCGTCCTTAGAAGGCAACAGTCTGGAGGTGCCCTTTGGGACAGCCCCACAGTCTGGGTGCTCGGAGGGCTCTCCCAAGCTACCTTCTGAGGAAACAAAGAGACAGGTGAACCTGCCTGGTGCAGAGATGGGTAATGTGTGGGCAGATGGTCCAGCTGGAAAGGAGAACTCTGATAAAGTTAAAGCAAGAGGAATAGGAGTCAAATCACCTGAAATATCAGGTTAATCAATGGCCCTGGTGGGCTTCTAGAGACGTGGGCTTTTCATGACATAGGAGTGAACTGTGGCCAATCAGAGGTGGCAGAAGAGCGTGGTCAAGACCCCGGGCGCTGGTTGGAATCTGGGCTGGGAGGGTCCTGCTCCTGCATTTACCAGCCTGTGAGCTTGAGCAAATAACCCAACCTCTCTGGGCCTCCACGTCTTCAGCCATAACACAGAGCTTAAAGTTATACCTACCTCACTCCGTTGTGTGGTTCACCGCGATAACGTGGGTGAGCGCGTAGCGGTGCTGGACACCAGACAAACACACAGTCAGCCTTCGTACCTATTATTGCTGGGATGTTTCTAGGTCTAACGTCAGGTCCCAGGAGGAAAGACATCAGGGCGCCCAAGAACCGGTGATCGGCACAAAAGCGCAGCACTATGCCGGGAGCGAAGGGAGTTCTGTTGAACGTCTGAGTTCACGACAACAACTGCAAATGGACCCGGCGCCCACGGTGCCCCAGGCGTGTGCAGTGCAACCTCAGACACTCATCGTGACCCTGCGAGGATCACTCAAGAGGCCGGGACACAGACATCCCTTCGCTTCCCCCAATCACACCCCTGCTAAGTGCAGAAACCAGATTTAGAATGAAAACGTGTTTGACTCCAGGGCTCAAACCACATGAAACAGAACCAAGATAATTGAGTGTCAACAGGGCGTCAGGACCCAGGTGAGTCGGGGTCGAGAATGGGCCAGAACCAAGGTCAACGTGGTCCTCAACGGGAAGGGGTGACTGGATTCGTTTACTCTCTCATGATCCTGACCTTCTGGTGGAATCTATGCATCTTGACCAGCCCTCAGTTCTGCTCTGCTCTCAGGGCCCACGGAGGCCCACGGGTCTAGATTCCAATCCAGGCCATGCAGGAGGGAGGGGAAAGCTCCCGGCAGAAAATGAAATTGACGGAGTAAGAGGACAACGAAAATGGCCAACCGTGGGCCCCCAGAGTGTCGTCTGTGATGTCAGGACCAGATCTGGGTGCCCGTGTGTGATGGTGCCCCATGCAGGAAAGTCTCAGTCAGCGTCCTTCCTCTGGGGGAGGAGCCCTTCCCCACGAAGCATGCTCAAGCTTTGGTTCCCATCATCATTTTAACTGTGCAAAGACGAGACGTACTGGCGAGGTGAAGCCTCTCCGGCCCCGTGGGCAGCAGCCACGGACGCGTACCTGTGCTCAGCCAGACATTCGGGACGTCGTCGCTCCAGCGAAATGCCAGATGATGTGAAGTGAAACACGAGTTCCCCTTTTTAGGGCAAAACGAAACAGAATAAAACTGCAAGGGTTTTTTCCCCAAACAAATTTTAGTTTGCTTTTGACTTTATCCTGATGCTGGTTCAGTACTTTTCTTACTGAGAAAATGCAGAACTCCTCTATCCTGTGGCAGGAAAAAGCCAGTTTCTTTCGTTTTGTGGGAGGGAGCGTCTCCCGAAGCCCGGCTCTGTGCTCTGCCACCGTAGAGCGGAGTCCGGCGGCAGGATGGGCGACATGCCCCCCGCCAACTGCTCGGCGCCCAGCGTCGCGGTGGAGGTGTCCGTGGCCACGCTGCTCCTGCTGGAGTGCGGGCTGGGCCTTCTGGGCAACGCTGTGGCGCTGTGGACCTTCTTCTTCCGCCTCAAGGTGTGGAAGCCCTACGCCGTCTACCTGCTCAACCTGGTCGTGGCCGACCTCCTGCTGACCTTCTGCCTGCCCTTCCACGCCGCCTTCTACCTGAGACGCAAGGCGTGGCGCTCTGTACACGCGTCCTGCCAAACCCTGCTCTTCCTGCAGGTCCTCGGCCGCGGGGTGGGCATCGCCTTCCTCACGGCCGTGGCCATGGACCGGTACTTCCGGGTGGTCCACCCTTGGCTGAAGGTCAACCTCCTGTCCCCCCGGGCGGCCTGGGGGGTGTCTGGCTTCGTGTGGCTGCTGCTGCTCGGCCTCATGCACCAGAGCCTGTTCATCTCGGAGGCCGCATGCCCCAGTCTGGAGCCCAGGGAACAATCTCCTTCAGCCTCATCTGGCAGGAAGCACTGTTCTTCCTGCAGTTCATCCTTCCCTTTGGCTTCATCCTGTTCTGCAACGCCAGGATCGTCAGGACCCTCCAGAGGCGACTCCGAGACCCGGACAGACAGCCCAGGCTGCAGCGGGCCCAGGCGCTGGTGACCGTGGTCGTGGTCCTGTTCGCCGTGTGCTTTCTGCCCAGCTTCCTGGCCCGGGTCCTGGTGGCCGTCGTCGGCGGGGCGGGCGGCTGCAGGGTCCTGGGAGTGATGGTGCACGTGTCCGACGTGGCCAACGGCCTCACCTACCTGCAGAGCGTGCTGAACCCGGTGGTGTACTGCTTCTCGAACCCCGCGTTCAGAGCCTCCTACCGCAAGGTCTTCAACACCCTCAGGGGCCGTGGGAGGGAAACCGAGGCCCCGGGGGACATCAAAGACTCCTACTCCTGAGGCCAGCCAGGCCGCCGGCCCCGGGGCACAGGAAGGGCGGCGGTCTGAGCGCTAACAACCAGTACTGAGGGTTGCAGGGAGAGGAAACATCGGGGCTGCGCCACAAGGACCGGGACCCACACGCCGGCACACCTGCGGCCAGCGCTCTTACACACGCGGTCTGTGGGATTTCCTTCAGCTACTCTGCACCATCGGACCACAGAGCGCAGTAGCAAGCCAGAGCCTCCTTCCCACCCACGACGATGCAGACTGAGCTGCTGACCTGGAAGCAGACAGCTGCTGCGACCCCCGCCACCTTCCCCCAGGAGGAACGCGTTCTCGTGGGTCTGTCATGAAAGGATGAAGGCAGAGAGGGGCGCTGCTCTCCCTCTGTCTGGTCTTGGGGGTCATCTGCTTTCACTCTGCAGAGAGTCTCTCTCCCCACCTGCTGCACAGACTTGTGATGACCGACCCAGGAAAGTGGCACGCAGGACTGTAGGCCACATTTGGGGTGCGTACCTTATCGTGTTCCACGCTCGGCTCTGCCTGGTACATAGTGCTTTCCAGTTTGTAAAGTTTTGGTTTGCATAGACGGTACGTGATGGCAAAGACAACACAGTTCCCTAGTTTATTATAAGAAATACATTCCTACTAAATTTCTCAAAATTGCCGCCAGAACTTCTCTCTCAAGTTTGACAGTCTAAATGCTTCTGAAACTCGCTTTGCTTCCCTGCTCTGAGGAGTCCCTGTAGTTTACACCTCGTGGAGAAATGTGCGGTTTCCACCCAACCCCGGGGCTTACCTTGTGCAGAGGGGCCCCCGGGGACCTGCCCCGGCCCGGGAGGCCGCAGGTCCTACGTCATGCTCTTAGATTATGCCCCACACCTGGAGCTCATGACGGTGACAAGAGAGTTTGGAAGTCTCCTTCCTGACCGCCTTGTCTCATTCTCTGTTCAAACCTGGTGCTGTGGTCCCCAAAAGGGACAGCCCAAAATGCCGAGAGGAGGCACAGGGCCTAGTTTGTGATGAGGCCCACACCTGGGGCTTCCCTGGAGCCACACCTGCCTTGTCCACGTGGACAGAGCCCTGCTCTTCCCCAACCGCCCCATGATCTTGGTAATACTCAGGGCTAAGTGGTGACCTTAGGCCAGAGGAAATGGCAATCCGACCTCCTGTATCGCTCGCCTACCAGGTAGGCTCCTTCTCGGAACCAAGTTTAAAATGTGCATGTGTTCCTTTCCTGTGCTCTGCCTGACACGGTCCCCGGAGGATGGCAACTGCGCTCAGCGAGCCTGTGCTACTGTTGCCCGTTTTATGTCCTCCCGAGTGAGTGGAATTTCAAGTGACTGGCAGAGAGCTGTGGCCAGGCAATAATGTGGGAGGTTAGAATAAAATTCTCTGCTCTGGACACAGTCTACACTGTGACTGTCTTCTTGCCGTGGGCTCACTGCACGTGCCATTCCGCACGATGCTGCTTTTTAAAAATCTAACCTTAAACATACATTCAATTAAACATAACCTTTTCCACGTCATGATAAACTCTCCATAGGCATTCTTTACTTGATCCCCCCATAATCTGTCCAGATGTTTCTTAACCATTTCCCTGAGGCTGGACATTGAGGTCTGCGGCCCTCTGCACAGGTAAATCGGGCTGTGAAGTCAGAGCCCCCCAACAGAACTCACTGCAGCCTTGCCCACGGGCCGCCTGAACAGGCTCGCGGCCCTGCGCAGGCTCTGCGTGAAGCTTCCCGGCACAGCGGTCTCCGGGCTCCTTGCTGGGCCAGCCAGCCTTGCCCAGGAGCTCAGCAGCCGGCTGCACTTCCCGCTGATCCCTGCTCGTTCACCCGGCAACTGGGGGTCTCATCGCAGCAGAGCCCTGGCCCTCATCTCTGCTCCTGCCCGCACAACAGGTGGGGGACCCAGGATCTTTAGAAACACCCTGATGCCTTGGCCAAGCCCAACGTTCTAACTCGGTCAGTCTGGGGAGCCCTGGGGCCCCACGGTTTTTGAAGCACCCTCGTTAATTCTGTGAATGTGCAGCCCAGAGCTCTGAGCACTGGATGAGTGGCCACGGTCAGGGCCCTTGGTCAGCATCCTGCTCTGTCACTTCCTAGCTTTGTGACCTGGGACAAACTGCCCAACCGCTCTGAGCTTCCCTCGCCTGTGAAATGGGGGTAAGAAAACCCGAGCCGTGGGATTATTGCACGGCTGAAGGAAAACGATGCATGAAACGTTGAGCACGGAGCCGGGCACAGCATTGGCGTCCGGCAGGCATGACTCTGCTGCTCCCGGGGCTCGGTTTATTCCTCCAACTTTGTTTACACCCGCGAGCGGACTGCGCCCTGGGGGGACACCGCGTGCTATCCGTGCATCCCCAACACAGGGCCTAGAGCGGGACGGGCGGCCCGTGAGCTGCAGGTCGCAACATTCTGCCAACTCGAAGGTTTGTCAGGTTTCTTTCTTTCTGGGAAATCGTTTCCAGATCTTCTCTGAGCTTCTGTCGTCTGCAAGTTTCGTTCTGCACGTCTGTGGAAAGGGACACCGTCTCTGCACGTTGGCAGGTTCCGGCTCCAGCCGACACCCGCCTCTGAGGCCATTTCTCTGGCATCGCGTCCTGTCACTCCCATTGCAGAAGCCCCGCAAGTTCTGCACCAGACGCTGTCTTCTCTGAAGACGTACTCTGGAGGAAGGGTTCTTGCCCTTCTCCAAAGTATTTTCTCTGAGTAAGGAAATGAGTCAGAAGGAAAGTGCGGGCAGGCAGCAAACGACGGGCCTCAGAACCACAGCGATTTTGCTGTCAGTCGCAAGTTTTACTTTCTTTTCTCCTTTGCCTCATTTCTCATAATTCAGCAGGTGCACAGCCTTGTCTGTGAGTCTTGCAAATCTCAGCGTTGTCTGGAAGGACGGCCAAGAGCCTGAATTTCAATCTGAGTGATGATTTCTTTCACTATTCAGAGGAGACTGTCAGTGTTTTAAATCCTGTTAATGTTGTCATTTCTTATTCCAACTCCAGGACACTGATTCCTCCTTGGCTAAATGTAAGTCTTCCAGGTGTGCACAGAACATTCGGATCTCTGTCTTATGACTTCCTGCCCACCCTTTCTGGTCCAGCCCCTGAGACTGGCCCCTTCCTAAAGCCCCCTGGCAACACCCCGCCTGCACCCCAGCACATTCCCCCCACCCTGCAGGCCGCCCTCTGGCGCTCACACCTGCTCTCCCCTCTGCGTCCCTGCCCAGAATCTTGGAAAGCGTCCATGTATCTTTACGTCCCCAGCACTGTGCACAGGGCCTGGCACATAGCAGACACGGACTATATTTGTGGAATAAATAATAAATACATGGACAAATCGACCTGATTTAAAGTTAACAAATGAACTTTATTGATTACTTAACAGGTTTTTTTTAATTTTTTATTATGTTATGTTAGTCACCATACAGTTTTTTTTTTTTAATATACTTTGAAATTCGGATCCAGAGGCAAACTTAAAATATCCTTAAAGGATTTTCTAGGAAGACACTAACACAAATAAAAATAAGATAATTTTTCATATTTATTGGAGAAAACGTTTCCTCTATTTTCACAGTTACTTCTGCCACTAATGGAGTCAACGATTTTGATTTATTTAGGGGTCAGGGTAATGAACTGACTGTGTAACTGCCCGTGGGCTGGGTCAGGGGCTGTGAAGTGCGTCAGCGACTTTCAGACGCTTCTGGACCACACCACTAGTGCTCACGGGCTCCCCAAGCGCTGCCGTCCTTGGAATATCTCCCTTTTTACATTGTGGTAAAAGACACATCACGTAAGATTCGCCGCCTTAACCATCTTTGGTGCCCAGTCCAGTGGCAGTAAGTATATTCACACTAGTGCCGCCATCACCACCGTCCATCTCTAGAACTTTCCATCTTCCCCAGCTGAAGCTCTGACCCATTTAGCAAACCCAACCCCTGCTCCCCCTGCCCCGCCCCTGCTGCCCACCTGGCTCCTTTGTGTCTCCGGGATGGGGCTGCCGCAGGGACCTCATGAGGGTGGGTCGCAGGGTGTCTGTCTTTATGTCCCTGGCTTATTCCGCTCCCCCCGGCCCCGAGCTTCCAGGCTGCAGGAGGGTCAGAATTCCCTTCTTCCAGGCTGAATAATATGCCCTGCGTGGACAGACCACGTTCTGTTGATCCATTTATTTGTGGGCGGCACCTGAGCCGCTGCCGTGGACAGGGGAGCGCAGTGGTCTCTTCCAGACCCCGCTCTCCATCCTGTTGAGTCTGCAGGTACCAGAGGGATTGCTGGATCGCCTGGAACTCTAGCTTCCACTCCCTGAGGATTTGCCAGGCTGTTTCCTACATATGGGTTCCCCACTTCACACTCCCACCAGCATAGCTCAGGGGTCCCAGCGCCCCCACCTCCACCCCAGCACCGGCTTCCTAACGGGTGTGAAGCGGGTGAATATGTCCTTGAAAAGAAGGGTGCGCCCTGAACCCTGGAGACCGAGCAGAGGGAGCCCTGCCCCGGGGTGCCGGACAAGACAGCCAGGCCGGGGCGTTTGCTGTGTGGCCCCAGATCTCACACAATATCCTTTCCGCCTGAAGCCTCGGCCAGAGGACAAGCCTACCTGTGAATTCTGTCCGAGCAGCTGTTACCTGGCTGGCGGGGCCAGGACTTCAGCGCGCAGCCTCCCCCAGCACCTGCCCCGCTGCCCCGGCTCCGTGCAGATGCCCTGGCACCTGTCCCCCTCCACATGGGGTGTCCGTCTCCTGCCCTCCCAGACCAGGCCCAGCCATGCCCCTCTCCTGGAGGCTGCAGCCCCTCCTGCACAACCCCAGCTGCTCCTTCACACAGCAGGTGTGACGGTGTAGACCGTCTACACCCCACACAAGGTGCACTGTACTTCATAACACACTGTGGCCAAAAACAGTAAATGCACCATACGCTTTTCGTTTGCAAAACCTGTGGGGTAAGCAAGGAAAGCACTATTTCCCCGTTTGCAGGTGAGCAGACTGGCACTCTGCAGGGTCAGGAGTGTGGCGGGGACCGCAGGTCACCAGTGGGCAAGACCAGGCTGTGAGCCTGGGCGTCCGGGCACCAGACAGGGGTCTCTCTGGGATGTTCTCGGCCTCATGCTCTTGGGCTTTCATTACTTACTTATATTTTGATTTTCCACAATTCCAGTTGCATCCCAGTAACTGGGCCTCTGGGAGAAAAGACACGGAGTTTGCTAAGCACCGCAGGGTCCATGCTCACCGTGGCAGGGTCGCTGAGTCCAGAACATTCCACAGCTGAGTCAGCAGCGTGGCACCGCTGTACCCCCTTTGTCCCCTTGAGTTGGCGTCGGTCCCTGAGAACCGCGGTCCGCTGCCGTCCCTGGTGCCCCCCCCTCCCCCCCGCAGGCAGGGTCCAGGTGAACTAAGGCGAACACAGAGCTCCCGCAGGTGCGGGTGGAGAAAGCAGACAGAGGAGACGCAGCTGGGTGGGGCTATGCTGTGGTCCTGCATCCGCGTGAGCCCGCACACCCGCTGGTCCTCGACAAAGCTTCGTGGGCACCCGTGGGAACCCGGGGAAACGTCAGCAATGAAAGTTTGGTAAAGGCTCCCATAAGGCCGGCCAGATCCAGGGGCCCAGGAGAAACTTAGGGAGACGCTTTGAGGGATGCGCTTCGGTAACTAGAGGACGAGGGGAGGCAAGCCCCTGGATTTCTAAGGAACGAGAAGGGACCCGCTCCAGCCCACAGTGCCCGAGGGAGCCCGACACTCGGGGTAAAACCCCAGCTCCTCCCCTTGCGGCTCGGCACTTAGAGCCAGGAGCGAGCCGCATGGCCGGCACCCCCGTGCTGACCAAGGGGAGGACAGCCTCCTGGGCACCCAGCGAAGCAGCTCCTTCCTCCGCCACACGCTCCGGGCTCCCTGCTCAAACCTGGGAAGCCTGGAGTCTGCGCCCACGGCCAGCCGGCCAGCTCCTTCCACCTTCCCGTGAGGACTGACGGAGACCACAGCACGTCTACAGGAGGGAATTCAGATGACCTAGAATTAAAAAGTACTAAGAATATGAAGTGAAAAGAGAACTTACGAATGCCAGAGATATTAACCAAAAACTGCTACACAGCTTCCCTCGTATGTATTTTATTCAAAAAGTACACCATAACATGGAACAGTATTTTAATGTCCTCGTCGAGGATAGCAGCAGGAATATTGGCCCAAACTGTATTCTTACTTTCTAAGTTAAAACAACTACATACGGCACAGAAGGAATTGGGGAACGAGGCTGGGGTCACGATGTCACGAGCACCACGGTTACCAATTTCCTCCCTTCCTTCTGTCTGTCTGTCCGTCCTTGCTTCCCTCCCACACCCCTGGTGTTCTGGCCCTCTCCCACCTGCTGGGGAGACCGAGGGGCAGCATTTCCAAGCTGCCCCGCAGGACCCCCTCTCCAGGAGTGCTCCCGGCCCCAGACTGCGGCCACAGGAAACACCCGGGAATCTTCCCTCTGTCAGTCCCTCAGTCTGTCCAGGGAGGGAGCACAGAATGCTTTCTGCATTTTCACTCACAAAGGACAGTGGGCCTGATGGGCGACTTGGAGTCCGGGGAAAGGAGCCATGACGTTCCTGCTGCCGTCCCCCCTTGGCATCTCCAGCAGCCTCTGAGGACAAGCGCGTGTCCTCAGGGGACACGTGTGCGCAGGGGACAGTCCAGGGGACAGCCTGGTGTCCCTCAAGGCCCGCAGCCCCTGCAGACAGACTCGGGGAGGGGGGCATCGTGTGCGGTGTGCAGCCGCGGCAGGGAGAGGAAGGGAGGAGCAGCAGACACAGACCTCGGGGCCCTGCACAGGCGTCCCCCACGATCTGGCAGCAGGAGGCTGGGGGTGTCCCGGTGTGCCTGCTGTGTAGACTGGTAAATGACTATCTATACCAGCTGCCCAAAAGCCATATTTCAGCCCACAGACAGATTTTGATTGGCCCACAAGGTATTTTTAAGTTTTCATATTATGTGTAGTTTAAACACACACACACACACACACACACACACACACACACACACACATTTTTAGAAGTCTAGATTTCCAGCTCTTCTTGAGAACCGGAGATTTACCAGCCCTGGATGCTGATTCTCCCTGCACTGGCAGGGGTGCAGGCCTGCCCCGTGAGGTGGAGTGTGCACACCCCTCCCATGTCCACCAATGTGTGTCCTTCCGGGCCCTGAGGGAGCTTACCTTGTGGCTCCCCTTCTATACCTCACCATGTTTCAAGCGCAGTTTCCCAGTGTCCTTTCCTTGGTAAATGTGATGATTGACTTTCTGTGTCCACTTGGCCACCCCACGGTGGTCAGTGGTTCATGAGATGCTAGTCCAGGTGTTGGGTGACGGTGTTTAATGGATGTGGTTAACATCTACAGTCAGTTGTCCAGGAGCAACGAAGATGGTCCTTACTAATGTGGTGGGCCTCGTCCAATCAGGTGAGGGCCTTAAGAGCCCAAACTCTGAAGGTGCCTCCAGACTGGGACTGGAAATCCTGCCTGAGGTTGCAGCCTGTCCTCTGAGCTTCAGCCTTGCCTTCCCACAGCCACACACGAGCCATGTCCTTTAAGTAAATCCCTGTATCTGCGTGCTCATCCCAGGCACTTTCTCTGTAGCCCTGAGGGACAGAAGGAAGACGGACTCTGTGCCCTGCTGCCCACGCTCCCACGGAGCAGAGCAGCAATTTCAATGACACCTGTCAGCGCAGAGTTTTGGGTTCACTCTGTCCCTTTGTTCCCACTGCAGTCACCTCCAGCTCCCCACTGACATCAGTATTTCTGTACCAGCTTGAGGGCAGTCCCAAGTCCCCAAAGCCCGTCATCTGGTTTCTGCTCATCATCAGGCTAGTGGTCCTCGTGCCACGGTCAAACCACACTGGGTCAGGCCACTGCTCGTCCCGCACTGCTTAGCACGGAAATTCAGCACAGACGCAGGTTTGTTTTCAGGCTCTGGACCAAAGCTCACGCTGCTCTGTGATTGACACGTTTGTATGACACTTCTTAGATTTGGCCAGAAAAAAAAAAAGCCACGCCTCCCCACACACCTACCCGCATTTCACACCTGCATGCAATAGAATCACCAATTCTGAGCTAAGTGGGGTTTTTTTTCAGTGAAAACATACCAAAGGCATATTTAATAATTAGAAATATTTCTCTTTTTTTTAGATTTTATTTATTTATTTGACAGAGAGAGAGAGAGAGCACAAGCAGGAGGAGTGGCAGGC
Source organism: Ursus americanus (assembly GCF_024610735.1). Classification (NCBI taxonomy): domain Eukaryota; kingdom Metazoa; phylum Chordata; class Mammalia; order Carnivora; family Ursidae; genus Ursus; species Ursus americanus. The sequence goes on along the minus strand of NC_142137.1, from coordinate 74,019,844 downwards.
AGAGGGAGGGGAGAACCAGGCGTCCTGCTCAGCAGGGAGCCCAATGTGGGCTCGATCCCAAGAACCTGGGATCATGACCAGAGTAGAAGGCAGACGCTTAACAACTGAGCCACCGAGGCACCCCTAGAAATACTTCTAAACTTAAAAAACACAAGGCAAAAGAAACCATCTCTAAGCCTGAGCAGGAAGCTGGGGTGCAAACGCAGTGCACATTCTAGAGAAAATAAATACGTTTCTGAGAAATGATTCCTCGAGGCTGCCGAGAGCGTGGCTCAGGTGGACCACGTGAGATGTGGGGCTCTGGTTTCTAGCATGCGTGCTGCTCTCAGGTGGAGGAAACTCCCCAACCCTTTCATGAATCATCGTTCTCATTCTTCCTAGAACTCGGGTGCGATCACACCTCTGAGGCTGAAGACTCCAATCAGTAGAGTAACAACCTCGTTAGTATAATTAATAATCCAACTATAATTAATAAAAATAACACTCCTGTGATGATATTATTTTACCCGCAACACATTAAAAGCAATTAGAGCTTTTATTTTATTCTAAAACATGGTGTTTCTTTGACTTCCAACACCAGCATAAGACAATGTAAGAGCTAGCTGCCTAGAAAAACACACTGCCTATTTCTTCTATCAATACAAAAGTAAACACTCTGAAAATGAAGGAAACTATAAAAATGGTGTAGTAAGATTCACTGGAAGCCATGGTGACTTAATAATCACATTACGTGAAAATTAAATTCCCCACCTGACCTTTAAGGGTTTGGGGGACAGGTGATGAAAACAAACAGTCATGAGCAGAGAGGGAGACGTGACCACCACCCCCATCCCATGCAGACTGCAGCTTAGCATCTCCTGGAGGCAAGGGGCTTCCCAGGCACTGAAGGTCCTGCCCATGGGGGGATTCTCCCCTCCTGGTCCCGCCCACTCTTCTCCAGACCCCTTGGAGAGCTGCAGGCTGCCCTGGTAACCATGGTAACCATCAACAGCCTGGAGAAGCCTTGGGTGCTGGAGCTGCCTGGTGCGTGGCTGGCCTGAGTGTCTCCTTCAGTTGGCAGATACGGACCGATTCCTTAACACCCAAGGGTGGGTGCACAGGCTGTGGGCACCCCCAGGGAGGAGCAGGAAGCCGCAGCTATGACTTCCCAGTAGGACCCACACACTCCAAACCTACGAAGAGCGTTCTGAGTTTGCTTCTCTGTGGAATGTGGTTTTCAAAAACAGATTTCCCACATCTGTGCTCAGCTTATTACTATTAACCATGGCTTAAAAACCAGGGGGTCAGGAGTGTGCTAGACCCATGAGCGGCCGTGGCCAGGGGCAGCTAGGGGATACAGGCTATGGGATACAGGGAGAAGTTCTCAGATGAATAATCAACCCACTGCAGACACCTTTGCCACCTTTGCGGAAGACGGCAGGGCTATCTCTGATGGCAACCCTATCGGGGCACAGCCCACCAAGTCTGGGAGAGGGAGGAGAGCGTGGAGGGGAGCCTGGGAGGAGCGGAGCCTGATGCGCTGCTTGGACGGGTGAAGCCCTGTATCGTAACAACAAAAGGCAGGTTGGCACAAAAAGAGTTAAGGTCTTGTTCACACTGGACACCAGGGAGCGGACGAGCCAGTGGGAATTCTCCTGGCTCCCAGGTCACCCAGGATGATGCGCACACTGGTACCCAGTGTCACTGGTTCGAACACTCACCTGGCTGAAGGCGGTGGGGTGTGTGGTTTCCATGCCACAGTGATAGGTCACCTGTAGCCAACCGAGAACTTCGATGGGAAGAGACCAACAGCTGATGACACAGCTATCAAGGTCATGCACATTTCCGCAGACCCCGAGCCCCTGCTCCAGCATCCGGTGGCGGCCACTGCGTAACCCTCTCCACATGACTGAGGGATGGCTCCGCTGAGAGGTTTTTCCCAAAGGTGAGGCCAGACTCCTGAGTTCCCCACTCCCCCCATAGCACTGGCAACCTTTAGCAAGGGGTCTCCAGAGAGGACTCTCATACGTTTCCCATCACACCGCACAGACCAGAAGCCATATAATTCTCCATGCATGCTGACTCACCCGAATGCCACGCTACTGATCTGTTGTCCTAATAATTAGGGGAAAACAAACCAGATATACCCAGAATTTAGAAAGCTAACAAAATGAGCGTTTAGCTTTAGAATTTTAGAATTAATTTCTGGTGAGTAGGAGATTAAATCTTTTCATTTAAAAAAAAAACTGTTCTTATTATTTTAGAATACCCTAAAGTTGGGGCGCCTGGGGGGCTCAGTTGTTAAGCGTCTGTCTTTGGCTCAGGGCGTGATCCCAGGGTCCTGGGATTGAGCCCCACATCAGGCTCCTCCGCTGGGAGCCTGCTTCTTCCTCTCCCACTCCCCCTGCTTGTGTTCCCTCTCTTGCTGGCTGTCTCTCTCATTGTCAAATAAATAAATAAAATCTTTAAAAAAAAAAAAAAAGAATACCCTAAAGAGTGTCCTACAATATATACTTTAAGGTATATGTAGATACTATATTTTCCAAATCATTTATAAAACATACACACATTTGTAAACACATATGCATACACTGTGATCAAAACAAAAAAGCAGACACCGGAAAACCAAAACATAGGTAGTCACGTAGCAAAAACAAGTAAATAAATAGCCAATCTACTATTGCGTGAGTATTAAAGGCAATTTTAAAAATTAATTGCAACAATACTGCAATCAGATTGAAACTTAGTAATTATTACAAGGGTTTTCTACCAATTGTAGAGGATATAGTAAAAGATTCTATTCATTCTGTATATTTGTTTTTTTCTGTAAAATAGATTTATTCACTGCAAATAAACGTTCTCCTATTAAAAATATAAAATCTGAAGGCACTTCGTTTATTTTTGTGTATCTCCATTGGCAAAGTGGCATTAGGTTATCTAGAATCTCCTTTTTTATTGCATGCCTCTTTCCTTTAACTCTATGAGTTAAAATGCCCATTTTGGTTTTTTTCCTTGTATTTATTCTGTAAACTAGAAAGTACATCCCTGTGTTTTGTTAAAGCTTTACATCCTCTCACATATCTCAAAGTTACTTTGTTACTTTGGGGACAAGCAGGGCGGGGGAGGGGTGCCTTCCAAAGCACACACCTTACAGAGTCAGGAGCTTTCAAAGGAGAATGTCCTTCAGTGTCCACCTTGTTTCCAACATCATCCCATCAAAATACAAGACAAAACAATCATTCAGCTATTATATGTGTGCACATATATACACAGTATTAATCAAACATTGGATTATTATAGTGATATGTAACATAGAGTACAAATAAAAAACACCACGCTGAAATCAAAAGCATCTCAGTGTCAACAGATTACAGGTTTGGGGGCCGTTACTTTTTTTCACTTTGTATATTTGTTTTTGAGCATAAACTTGAAAGGCTCCCGGCACCTGCCTGAAATCCTACTGAAGGTTCCCAAGCCCGGGCCGGCCTGCAGGCGCCGCATGCGGCCACCAGGGGACAGCAGCGCCCCGCAGAGGAGCCAGCCACAGCCCTGGCTTTCCCGGGTGCCTTTGAGGAGCGCAGGCTCACCCGCCTATAGGCCAGTCTCAGGGAAAGGATCCCCAAGGGTCACGTTGAACTCAAGAACCCGGTTAATCTCTCAAAAGGAAGCAGAGGAATGAGAATTCCTTGTTAAAATGGTAACCCTCTTTCCAAATCCAGTGCTCTCAAACTGCAGACTAAGCAGCACCAATGCCCGGGGGTTCCTCCATGGGATGCAGGGAGGGAAGCTGCTGACTGGGCCTGTCTCCCCAGCCAGCCTCTCGCCTCCACTGGGGCCTCAGCTGAGACCCTGCTTCTCCCTGTCCTCTGACTCCTGCTGTGGTTCACCTGTTTCCTCAAAGCCTTCCTTACAAAGGCTCTGTTAAAAAAAAAAAAAAAAAAAAAAAAAAAGCCCTATACTTATTACTTTATAATACCCTAAAAAGTGTCCTAAGCCTCTGTTCCTTCCTTTTTCAAGTGAGCCGTCCAGCTGTCCTTGCTCCCCCTGAAGTTCCTCTTCCCGGCATCCTTGCTCCCCTCTCACATAGGACAGAATTACTGTGTGTTCACTGTCTTTACAGGGAGGTGGACATGCGCACAGCCTGTGGAGGACTTTCCCCAGCTTTCTTCCACCCGCTTGTAACCCCACGGCTAAGCAAAGGCCAATAAGTTGCAAGAAGTGATTCCCACAAATTTCAGGTTGTCCCAGAAATAACTGACCAACTACTTTGTAACAGGAACCAGGAGAAATTGTCTTCTGCTCAGCACAAATACTTGGGATCATATATAAACACACGTGTCTGTATTTAATAAATGTAAGCACATGTATACAATTAATTTGTTACTAACAGACCGGTGAGTCCTAAGTCACGGCCCCTAGGAAGACAGCTCTGACCAGAGCAGATAGCTGATCCCCCAGCCCCCCAACCCCCCGTAGTAGAATGGTGTTTGCAAAGGGGCAGAGGACGGGTTAACGGCAGAGACATGCAAGGTCCAGACAGAGTCTGACAGTGGGAGGAGATTTGGGGAAACCAATTTAAAAAAGGTACCAGAACTGTTCAAGAACAATCGGAGCCCCTTAATAAGGGGTCAAAACCCACGCGGCCCTGAGTCTCCCGAGGGCGTCCGTGCGTCGCTCGCCAAACAGTTACGGGTATGGATGTTCTGATGCCCAAGGCAGCAAGAAACAATGACAATATGGAATGAAATAAAGTTATGTATCGTATTTTGGAAACACTTTTATTCATTATGGCTGAAATTAAATGGGTTATTGCATAAAGAAGCAAGCTTCACGTATCTGAAAATTCGGATCATACAGAAGAGCCGAATTCCAGCTGTGCGACAGTAAAACGAGCTATTTCCGTGCCTGCTTAGAAACAAAACTTATCTCCGCAGATCCTCGCAGCGCATCGGCAATCCCGCTAGGAGCATCCGAGTAACGGCGCCCGGGCTTTGAGGGCTGGAGTCCACGCTCACAGGCTCGAAGGAGGCGCGCCCTCTGACCACCTCAGTCTCCCGAGTCAGAACCCTGATTCTGACCGTCCCTACTTCACACGCAAAACAGCTTTAATTTGCAAAGCCAAAACGATGTTTGAAACATACAGACTTTGGATCCTAAGCTATCACTTTGAATTTCATATAGAGATGCAGGTAAATCTTACGAGAACAGTAGAAAGTTTCAAGAACAGGTTTCTCAGGATTACACGTCAGCGTCTTTGTAATTCACGTCAGGACCTTCTAATGCATGTTTGTAATGTGGCTTTTTTCCTACTTGTGTTCTTTGTTTACAAAGCACTCTCAAAGCTTGAGTTCTAGGAACTTTCTAGAAGCTGAAGAGAGTTGTTAAAATCTAATTCCGTGATCAACCTCAGACTTTGCGTAAAACCACTTTAAAGTCAGCAGCAGAAGCAGAGGATCCCAGCTCCTTGCCGCCCCCCGAGCCCTTGGCACCAGGGTCCTCTCTGAGCTGCTTCTGCTCCACTGTGGACGTGGGACAAAAGCTCTTTCTGCATTGTCTCGGGGAGGCGTCCTTGTGCTTTCTAAAAGAAGATAATTTAAAGGCTTTACACTCTAAACTGCGCTATAACCCCCGATTTCACTGTGGTTTGTCTAGCAAATAGTTTCTAAGTCCCTCTGCATGCTGAATGTATGCCGTCTGTATGCGTCTTCATGGAACTCTGTTTACCAGATTTTTGGAGAATTACTGACTACAGAGAACATTTTCTCAAGGAAGAAAAGCAAACATACACTGTCCTGATGGCCTGTCACCACTGATCTGCCTTCTCCGTGGTCACAGTCGACACCGGTGTGCGCCCAGCCACTGTCTCTCTACCCACGCCTCTTTTCCAGTTTGGGTGAAATGTTTCACCTTCTGCCTAAAATGAGTTGTCCGAGGGCTCTTACGTGATTTTTTCCCATCTTGGTTTTCCGAACCCTGTGCGTTTTGCTGTGATCAGAAGAGATGGTGCCTCTAGAGCCGCTTCAGGAATATTCCAGAAAATGTCCACGTGTGTCCACGGTTGGCTGCGAGTCCGCATTCCCCGGGGCCCGCTTTGGGGAGGGCCAGCGGTAGGGTACCCCGGGGGCTCAGGGCTGCAGGAGGACAGGGCTCCGGAGTCCACGTCCACACTCCCCCACCCTCGGGCACCGCCCACTCCGGGCCAGTCACATGGTGAAGGACGACGCGTTCTCGTTGTCCACAGTCTCGCTGTTCTGCCTGGAGATGAAGGTCTCCGAGTGCAGCCGGGAGCAGGAGAAGCCCGGAGCCTTCTGCCTCCGTCGCACGCACCACAGGTCCTTCACAATCTTCAGAAAGTAGCTCCTGAACTTCTGCCCGATGAAGGCGTAGAGCACGGGGTTGAGGCAGCAGTGCAGGAAAGCCAGGACCTCGGTGACGCTCGTGCTGTAGCCCAGCACCTTCTGGCCATGGCAGGAGCGGTTCATCCTACCCATCTGTGCGGCTGTCACCAGAAGCACCATGTTGTGGGGCACCTGGCACGCCAGGAACACCAGCACCACCGCGACAACCACGCGGATGGCCTTGTGCCGCTTGGAGTTCTGAGCCTGCACGAGGGTTTTGACGATGAACATGTAGCAGAAGACCATAAACACCAGTGGGATGAAGAAGCCAAAGAGGAGCTGGAGACCCAACATCAGCAGCTTCCACTTGATGGGGTCGGAGCCCTCGTGGTAGCGGGGCTCGCACACGTCGCTGCCCTGCACCCTGTACTTCTGGTTGAACACAAAGGTCCAGCCGGAGATGAGCACCGACGCCGCCCACACCACCACGCAGATGACCCTGCGGTGCGCCAGCGTTCTGGAGCGCAGCCGGAACGACTTGGTGGCCTGCACGATGGCGATGTAGCGGTCCATGCTGATGCAGGCCAGGAGCAGCATCCCGCAGTTGAAGTTGATGGCGTAGATGCCCTTCATCAGCTTGCACATGGCATTGCTGAAGATCCACTTGCCGGTAGCGTGGCTAACGGCCCAGAACGGGAGGGTGAGGACGAACAGGATGTCTGCGATGGCCATATTCAAGAGATAAACGTCCGTCATGGACTTGGCTTTCTTATAAAAAGCAAAGGTGACCACCACCAAAATGTTGCCCAGAAGGCCAAAGACACATATCAGGGAGTAAGCCATGGGCACGAATAGCCCAGAAAATTTTCTGACCTCTTGCAAGGAACACAGTAAGGTGTCATCATCAAATGAATAATCCGAAGTATTACCCGACCCAAAATAATCCTCATTGAAGTTGAAGACAGTGCTGAAATTCATTGCTTCCTGGAAAGTGAACAAAGGTAGAGTCAGTTGTAGTGTAATTGGCAGGTACCCACCACTGACCAAAATTACACTCCCAGCCAAAATAAAATAGACACTCACCCCACTCATCGTGGTGCTTGTTCTCAGCAGAAAAGGCGGGTCTGATACAGAAGGGGATGGGCATTCAACCCCTCTGGCTCACCAGCAGAGATAATAGAGTGAAGTGAGTCTAAGAAGGAAAGAAAGCAAGATACACCGTGATTGAAACAAATATTCCCAGGGAGCCCGAGAATTACATTACTAGCGTTCCATTTTACTTGGACACTGAGTGCATGGCATGCTATTTTACAGGAAAATATTCATTTAGAACAAGGGTCAGCAGCCTCTTTCTGCAAAGGACCAGACAGTAAATATTTTATGCTCTGCAGGTCCTATAGTCTCTGACCCCACGACTAGACTCTGCCCTAGTGGCTTGAGGGCAACCGTGGACAACTTCACACGTGAGTGGGCTTGGCCAGACTTGGTTGCCATGGCTATAATTTGTCAATCCCTGATCTACGGTATAAAGAGGGGAGATACCAACAAAACCACAGATTCTGATGTGCACCGAAATCTTAGTGCAAATTTCAATTTAATAACACTCAACAAGATTCCATTGAAAAAAAATCCAAGGAAGGTAGGTTGTGTCAAGAATACTTATAATTTACAGTCCTCGTCTATAGATAGTTTACAGTATGATTCAGTGTTTTTCACCCAGCTGGGCATGTGAGAATCTCTTGTAGAATTTTTTAACGTTTGAATGTGAGCGTCACTCTCAAGATCGGCTGAATAATATTCTCTGGCTTGAAAGGCAGTAGGAACGTATATAAGTATTTCTTACAAGACACAGATATCACCAGCGTGCACTTGAGTTAACAAGCACCAATCTGCGGGGACAGACACATCGTAATACTCAGAAACCAGACTGCGGGAAGAAAAGTCAAGGCTGGCGTGGTTCAGGATGTCTCCGTGGACAGACCCCCTTGGTCCTTGGAGAACGGGTGTGGGGCAGCAAAGGGATGGCAGAGAAGGTGAGCAGGTGGAAAGCAACAGCGAATACTGAGTGCACGGCAGCAGTGCTGCCGGTTCAGGGTGACTGTTACCAACCAAGATGCCTGGAGCGGGTGATGTGCCGGGAATGCCCAGGGGGATGACGCATGGGGCCAGGCTCAAGAAGTTCGCCGGGAGATGAGTCAGGACGGAGCTGGGGTCTCAGAGGGAAGGACTCTGAAAGCTGGCATTGGGAACAAACCCACACAGGGAAGGAAGGAGAGTTCTCTTATTCTCATATTCATTCATTCCTTGTTATTTGGTGTTCTCATCCTGCTCGATCATCTGTCCCTCCCCTCCCACAAAAAAATCCGTGGCCTAGAATTCTGACAATCATGTTCCATGTGCATTCTTTCTCCTCCTCCACCCTACCCCCTCCCACAGGACCTGGCAAGGTCCAGAAGAGGGAGGAGCAACAGAATCACAAGCTTCAGGTGCACAGACAGAGACTCGATCTTGCTGTGCCACGTAAGTCCTCACCTACGCGGGCGATATTGATACCCAGCATTTTGGGGAGGAAGTCAATATAACACAAAGCTCCCCCTGAGGATTTTTTGAACCTACTTCTCAGCACTTGACTCTTATTGTGTTACTAACACAGTCATGGGTCGGGTGGCCCCAGCCCCGTGCCCTCCCTCATGCCTGGCGCCATCATTCGGAGAGCAAGTTGATGCCACCTCTCAGCCCCTGCTCTGGACACGATGGGGGTAGGGGTGGGGTGGTCACCTGTGTGCTTTTGCAGGGACGTGCAGCTGTGCCTCCTCACTGAGGGAGGGCTTGAGGGCGTGCAGAAACACCACAACATAAAGCCTTGGTGTTGCAAAAGCATATACGGGGAGATACACTTATCAATCAGATTATCAGATGAAACACATCAAGCAAAACAGGACTACCAGCTCCATGGTTCCAGCAGTGATGAGTCACAGAAACCCAGAGTGTCCTAGTGCATTAAACCAGCAAGAAAACCTGTGTAATACAGTGAATAGCAGTTTTCATATGTTGGGCAACAGCTGTCACAAGATTATGGTCCCTGACCAGAAGAGAACAGGTGAAATGAGCTATGACCTGATCCTGGGGAAACCCCCAGCTTACACGGAAGCAGTTTCCAAGAGCAGAGCATGGGGACAACCTGAGCAGGGAATGCAGACCTCGCTGAGGACATAGGATCGGGGTTCTCGGAGGTCAGGGCAAGATGAGGTACGGGAGAGGAGGGAACTCCACCCAGAGAAAGGAGAGCTACAGAGGGGTGTCCTTGACAGGAAGCAATGCAAAAACAGTGTGAGAAAGGAGAGACAGGGAAATCCTCAGAGCCCTCACAGGCTGGAAACAGTCCTTCCCTCAGAAGGCGTAGCAGCTCCTTCTAAGTCAAGGGCATTGGACGGCATCCTCAGAACAACACCACCAACAATCCTACATTACGTCTACTCCGGGCCTGCCACAGCAAAGCTTGAAAGAACATCTCAGATGACCCATCAGATTCCAATAACATAACTACATTCCAGAACAAAGCCCCAAATCATTTAGAGGCATTCAACGAAATCGAACTTTCAGCCACGTAAAATTCATGTCAGGCATCAAAACAAAAATTTCTAGACTACTGGAGGCTGAATGCTTGAGTCTCCCCAAAATTCATATGCTGAAGCCTAATCCTCAAGGTGGGGGCATTTAAAGGTGGTGCCTCCCCTGGTGAACGGCATCAGTGTTCTCACAAGAAGAGACCCGGAGAGCTAGCTTCCTCTCTGTCCGCTCCCTGCCTCCTGAGGACAAGAGACGGCGAACCAGGCGGTCCTCACCGGACACTGTCTCGGCTGGCACTTGGATCTTGGACTCCCAGGCCCCAGAACTGTGAGAAACACATGTGTCCCGTTCAAGCTCCCCTGTCTGTGGAAATCTGCTACAGCCACACTGCCATGACACAGACGTTGGAAGAAACAGGAAAGTATGACCCATAATCGACACGGAGAAACAAGAATGACAGGGATGACAGCAAAAGATGCCCTGGTTACAAGTATCAGGACGTGCCAGACACTCGGGAAGGCAGAAGTAAGCTACATACAGGGAAGAAAATGACAGAAAACATAAACGAGACCCCAACGAATGTTCTAGAGATGACATACAGAACACATAAAATGCAAACTGCACCGATGAGGATTAACAGAGACAAATCGGTCGGGGTTCTACGCCCGAGCAATATTTGGAACATTTGGCAATGGACACTGGAAAAAAATTATAATAGCATCAAAGAACATGAAATAAAATACTTACGACTACATCTTAAAAATCGATACAAGATTTCCATGTTGAAAACTATAAAACATTGCTGAGAGAAATTCAGATCGAAGTTAAAGGACAGGTGTGCCAGGTTCGGGATTAAACGATCCAATATTAAGATGCTCATTCTCTCCAAACTGACCTATCGTTACAACACGACCCAAATCAAAATGGTGGCAGCGTTTTTGGAAGAAACAGGCTGATCCTGAAATTTATATAGAAATTCAAGGGATTTAGAAGAGCCAAAACCACTCTGGAAAAGAAAACAGAATTGTAAGATTCATGCTACCTGATTCGCTATGAAGCCACAGGATTCATGACCAGATGGTATTGGTAACGGGAGAGATACAGAAATCAACGGACCAGAGTAGAGTCTAGGAACAGACCCACACATCAATAGCCAGCTGATTCTTAACAAAGGTGCCAAGGTAATTCAAGGGGGAAAAAAAAAACAGTCTTTTCAATAAATGGTTCTGGGACAACTGGAATTTCATGGATAAGAAGTTGATTGTTTCTTTTACCTCACACTACAAACAAAAAAAAAATAACTCAAAATAAATTATAGATCTAAATGTGAGAGCCAAAATCATAAAACATCCGAGGAAAACAGAAGAGAAAATCTTTGTGCCCTTGGGAATGGTAGAGATTTCTTATCTAAATTGCAAAAGGCATGAACTGTAAAAAAATTAAATAAACAATTGATAAATTGTAATTGATCAGAATTTAGGGGCGCCTGGGTGCACCTGGGTGGCTCAGTCGGTTAAGTGTCTGCCTTCGGCTCAGGTCCTGATCTCAGGGTCCTGGAATCAAGTCCCTCGTCGGGCTCCCTGCTCAGCAGGGAGCCTGCTTCTCCCCCTCCCTCTGCCTCTCCACCTGCTTGTGCTCATGCTCTCTTTCTCTGTGTCAAATAAATAAATAAAATCATTAAAAACAATTTTGTAATTGATCAGAATTCAAAACTTCTGCTTTTTGAAAGACACTTAAGAAAAGTAAAAACAGACCATGGAATGGGAAAAAAATTTTGTAAACTTGTATCTGATCATGGATCGTAGGCAGAATATACGAGGAACTCTTACAACTGAACATCAGGAAGACACAACTCGATAGGAAACAGGCAAAAAATGTGAAGCGAGTTCACCAAAGGAAATACATGGGTGGCAATTACACACAGAAAACTTGTTCGAGTGATTAGTCATTAGGGAAATGCAAATTAAAAGTGCAATGAGATACCGTTTCTCACCCACTCCATGGCTGAAAGTTGGAGGCAGACAGGACAGGAGGCGTGGACGGAAACGTGGGAGCTGGCCAAGCGCTCGCACCCTGGCCGGGGGAATGCAAAGTCACGTGGCCACTTGGAGAAGACCACAGGCAGTGTCACAGACATTAAACATGCACTTAGCATATGAACCGGCAACTAACTCTTACATATTTAGCCAAGAGAAATGAAAATGAAAGACGAGTTCTTGAATGTTCACGGCAGACTTATATGTAACAGCCCTGGATGGGAAAGAACCTAAGCTTCCATCAGCAGGTGAACAGATAAGTAAATTATGCCATCTCTGTATCACAGAACACTGCCCAGCAACCAAAAGGAACAAAGTCCTGATGTGTGCCCCGGGCGGGCAGGGGGGTGGGGGCGGATCGCCCAGGCATCTCGCTGGGTGAAGAATCCAGACATGTAGGACTAGGCATGGCATTATTCCATTTACATGCAATTCTAGAAAAGGCAAAACAAGAGAGGTGCACATCAAGTCCGTGATTGTCGTAGGTCAGGGACGACAGGAGATTGGCTAAAGGGGCATAGGGACCTTTCCGTGGTGACAGAAACGTTCCCTATCAGGATTGTGATAATGGTGTCATGTGTCAACACCCACTGAATAAGATACTTCGAGTTGGCGACATTCGTCATATGTAAATGATACCCCGAGAGAGCTAATAAAATACTGCACACAGGTCCCGTGGTTAAGACAAGAAGTGCCATCGGTCGGAGTCCTCCCCGAGGACGGAGGGGGTTGTGGCCGGTCTGTGAGGAGGGCAGGACTTGAGACAGCCCCTGAAGGAGGGAAAGCACTGATGGGGCAAAGGAGGGCAGGTGAGGGGAGAGGGACAGACACGCATGAGGGCCACAGGGCTGCTGCAGAGACTGGCAAAGAGTGCTCGGAGGAGCTGTGGCCTGGCTGTGTGAATTACTGAGGGGACGGACCGCATACCAAGCCAAGAGGGGCCATATGGGCTTCCAGGTGAGGTGGGGTTGGTGCGGTGGGACACGTCAACATTCAGATCACGTGGAGGCTGGTGGCTAATGAGGGAGCTGGTGGCAGAGCAGCTGTGAAAAGGGGATGTCCCCATGCACTGTGGACTCAGTGCCCAGCTGGAACCCCAGCTGGAACCCCGCTTCAGAAAAATGGTTTCTTTAACCACACCATGACCTATAATGTCTTCTGAATTCTAATTTAATTCTGTTCAACAAACGTGTATGAACTATCTGTGGAGGATGACACTGGGGATACAAAGATGAGTCACGTCCGCTCCAGCTCCGGGCAGCCGTCAAGTAAACCGATCATTGTAAAACCCTGCAACACTAGCAGCAACCCTGGGAGGCCCAGGGACCTGGAGGGACCCTGGCAGGACAAGGGACCAGCTCTTGGCGAAGAGAAGGCCAGCATCCAGAGAGGCTTAGGAGCAGGTGTCCGCCGGAGGAGCTGGGTGGGCGGCCCCGGGGGGGACAGGGTGCTCAGGCCAGGTTGGGGGCACATGGTGTTTGCACCTGCTCGGTAAGAACAATCTACAAATCTGGACAGCGGTGAATTCAGTGCTGTTGTGGTTAAGAATCGGTTCTCAATAAAAAATACTGTTGTCAAGTTTACATGGATTCCAGTCACTCACCGTGATTGGAAATGATTCAGCCTGCCCCAGACCACCATTGTCACCACAAAAATCAAGCGAATTGTGTTACGGAAATTGTATTGGTGACAGATTGGCATCTGGGCCACCACAGCCCAGAAGGAAGCCTACGCATGTTCTGTGCAAGTATGTCACCTCGGATCTTGGGCAGCAAATGTTGCCTTTTTGGAGAAACAACAAGTTCTGAACTTCTTTGTTACAAACATTGAGATGGTAAAGTCATGAAGACATTTTTGAAGACCTTCCTCACTGAACGGAGGGGGGATGTACTTATCTACAGGGGTTGGCGGGAGCCGCGGGGGATGCGTCCGTTCTTCGCTGAGCCAACAAACCCACAGTCTCGAAGCTTCTGGACACGGAAGGCTTGCCCCACCTTATTTTTAAAGCCCATTTCTCCTCTCCCTCTCCCTCTCTCTCTCTCTCTCTCTCTCTCTCTCTCTCTGTCTAGCGTATCCTCGTTATCACCACCATTCTTGCCAGGTCTTAGTTTGAAGTCATTAGATCACATACAAAGGCACTGGGCTCAACTGATTCTTAAAATGTAATTTGTGCATCTTTGCAATTCGAGTATTTCCTGTCACTGTCTCTCCACAGCTGGGAATACGAACACTTCTCCAAAACCAGTTAGTATGAAGAGAATCTGTGGGACAAACTGTTCTGAATTGTCCTTGACAGGAAGTTTCGAGGCCTCTGAGGGGAAATCATGATGACACGCTTAGAAAGACTACTCTGTTCAACCTGGCTTTGCAGTGAAGAGCCTTCTGGCCTGGTACGCAGCTGCCTGGGGCAAAGTGCCGACTGTTGCTGCCTCAGGGACCCACGATCACCAGCACCTCACAGGCTCTCCCCGCCTCGGCCCCTGGGGTCTCACGTCCGGCCCTCTGGCGTGGCACCGAGCGAGACGTGGGAAGCAGGAGGCCCAGATCCAGTGACTGATGCCCGTGGAGTCCCACCGGAGGACAGGCTGCGTAAGAACGCTCAAAGCTCGTTTGCAGAGAGGTCAACGCCCGGGTGCGGATGCCAGGCGGGACGCTGATGTGAGTTAGGAAGGGCACGGGGGAGCCGGGATGGAGGCGCTGAGCGCTCCGCCGGGGTGGGCGGGCCAACGCTCCAAGCCTGCTTGTCATCTCACCAGCCTGCAGAGCAGGGAGGCCGTGCAGACATTGCACATCTAGGATTAAAGCTGAAATTTCTCAGTCCGCAAGATGTGGAAGTATGATCAAGGTGAAAGACAATTAGGTGGTTTACGAGTTGGGTGACTGCCCAGTAAGACCCTTGCTGGCACCATCCTGGGCTCTGTCCTCAGCTCTGGGCTACCCGCGATTTTTATGAATGTGAGAGGCAAAAACAGAGGAGGTGAGCTCATCGGGTCTGACAAGATGACAAGATGCCTAAAACTAGAATTATTATATTGGGTGACAGACTCAGTGTGAAAAAGCTCTAGACAGAATCCAACAAGGGTTGAATGTTATAGGGTAAAATTCAGTGGGGAAAAGAGGAGGTTCTGTGCCTGGATTTGAATAGTCAGTTACACGGATAGAAAACGAAAGCTTGGCAGCAGGATCAATGTTCAGAGTTTTATTTGATGGTAATTTCGCTGAGACGATTGAACCCGTCGAGCCGGTGCACGATCGGCTAACCCAGCGTCTAAGGGAAGGCTACCTTCCTCTACCTCGTACTTCCCCACCTCGGTCATGTACGGCTTGCACACTCACTAACAGACACACTGATCTGATAGACAGGGTCCGTGCGTGCAGTCAGCGGAAGCAGGGCCCCAGGGACCCCCATGCCCTAGTCCACAGAACCTGGGGAAACATGACTGACTTTCCATGCCGAGAGGGACTAAGCGTTTGAACCTAGAGATGGGGGATGACCCTGGATTATCCAGGTGGGTCCCAGGTACCTGTGAGTCCTTAAAAGTGGGGATCCTTCCCAGCGGAGATGGAAGAGGGAAGAGAAGAGATTCGAAGCATGGAAGGACTCAGTCCATCGTTGCTTTGAAGACCAGGCATGTGGGTAGTCTCTGCGAGCTGGGACTGGCCCCCACTGACAGCCAACATGAAGAAGGGGATCTCAGTCCTACAGCCACAAAGAGCTGAATTCTGGCCACAATTTGAGCAAGGAGACAGATCCTTTTTTAGAAACTCCGAGAGGAATGCAGCCCTGCCAACAGCTGCATTCCAGCCTGGTCAGACCTGCCCGGGACTTGGGCCCCACAGGGCCATAAGGTACTCGGTCTGCATGGTTGAAGCTGTTCACTTTGTTATGACGGCAGTAGAAATCTAAAACAGTGCTCAAATGTTGGGTGAAAGAGGGTCCAGCTTACACTCCCATGAGCAGAGCTTACACAGACAGACTGTGACCTAACATCAGAAGGGTAGTCAGACCGTTTGGCAAGAATGGCACGGGCTCCCTCAGGAGATGCTCTTCAGTCAAGCACAGGTGGGTGAGTCTTTACCAAAAATGAGGTGACTAGGAGGTGGATCGGACCCCCTGAATCAGAATTTCTGGCGATAGAGACCTTTGGAAAGGAAGGCTTACCAGTAGGCTGCACCTCCCGCCTTCAAGCTGGGGCTCCAGGGACCGTGCACCCAGACCAGCCTTCCTTGGAAATATGCTAATGTATTTGCCATGGGACAGAAATCTGGGGGTCCCTAGCCAAACATCTAAACATTCTTCTAAGTAGACTATACCTGTATACCTACATTTCTGACTGCATATAAACTGAATTTTATGAACTAGGAGCACTGTCCATGGGAGGTCGGGAATTAGGCACCCAGGGATCTTTTATCTGCATGATGAGTGAGTATGAACTGGGGACCTTTGTGACAATGTTTTCACGCACTCTCTCTACAACACTTTGTGTTAATTCGTTACTAAAACCTGTTTGCAATGAGCTGTGTCTAATGGTCTGGGGCTTCTCCAGGAACACGCCTGGTGCTCGCCTGTGTCTTCTGTATCGTTAGAAAAATTTGATGTCAGACAGAATTATAGGTCCTGTGGATGTCTGCTTTGACCCCTCAGCTCTTGGGGTCCACACACTGTCCACATTACTCTCACACATATTCATGTGTGGGAACTACTTCTCCCAAGGGAATTCCAGCATCAACTGACCAGATCACTGGAATAGACCAGTGTTTGAAAGTGGTTCCCGGGAAGGCTCTGGGTGGAAAGAAGGGAGGGAGGTGGGACGGAGATGGCTCTGTGGTTAAATAAATTTGGGAAGTGCCACTAACCACATCCTCCGCTTGGATTCCGACACAGCAGTTTCTTATCAATGGCTCTTCAGAGCCCTGCTTGCTTGAGTAATCACAACTTCCCAGACCCACTCGCCCTCAGAATCAGAGCCTCGAAATAACTCCTGAGTGACTTCCTTCTCGTGGTGGGCATGCTCAGAAGTGAACTTTCATTAAAAGATGTGCCTCCGTGGGGCTCCTCTTCATGCCTTGGAGGCACATAACAATAAGTCAAATCTCATGAGACTTTTGCACTTGAAGTTTGAAGCCATATGAATACATTCCCCTTCTAAATGAAAAGCAAATGTTCTAAGCCCCAAGATTACATGTATGCATGTGGTCAATGATCATTTGGTCCCTGCTTTTCAGTCTTAACATTTCAAAATTCTGTTACTACACATAAAAAGAAAGTGTTACTTTAAGAAAAATTCATTGTTACTTAGAGTAACAGTTTAAAGATAGTGTTTAAAATGTTCACTTACATTTTTACTGCAATAAGATAGTGTGACTTTCTCTACAATTTTTGTTAGACGCCACATGCAAAAGAGTGTCAGAACCTAGCAGCTGAGTCATTCCAAAATGAAATGAACAGGGGCACCCGAGGGGCTCAGCGGGCTGAGCGTCCAACTCTTGGTTTTTGCTCGCGTCATGATCTCAGGGTCCTGGGATTGAGCCCCATGTCAAGCTCCAAGCACAGAGTCTGCTTGAGAATCTCTCTCTCTCTCTCTCCCTTCCCCTTCCCCCCACTCTCCCTCAAATAAATAAACAAATAAATCTTTTTTTTTTAATCTGAGAACACATGCCCTAAAAACCAGAGCCAGCTCAGCAAGCCAAGGAAAGGGTGCCAGCCCCCCACTCGAGGGCACAGAAATCGCGCCGCACCTCTGTTCTTTGAACTCTGAGGGCTTTGGATGTTCTTCAGTCACCTGACCAGGGGCAGGTGGGAAACATTCAAGGTCTCAACAGCAAGGGTCCTAGGTGGGACTAGCTAACTGACACGCGCTCAAGGCCGGTCACGCTCTGTCAGCACCAGGAGTGGGTGGCGGCAGGCAGAGGGGCCGCAAATGGGAAGTAGGAGCCCCTAGAGAAGAGACGAGGTGCTGGAAAAGCAGAAGGGGCGGCCAACACACTGACCTCCGCTGCCTGTCCTTCGGCCAAGGGCAGACTCTACCCAAGAAAACTAAATGTGGAGAAAACATTTATAAGACATCAAAATATTATCAGCAAGGAAAACTACTAAAATTTTAACTTAGTTTATAACAAGTTTAACAGTTAAAAATTAAATGAAAGCGGATTTTAAATCTGTGCTTACTTTCATAAATAATGACGGCCCACAGGATACAGAACAAGAACTAAATAAGAGTGGGGGGGTGCCTGGGTGGCACAGTGGTTAAGCGTCTGCCTTCGGCTCAGGGCGTGATCCCGGCGTTCTGGGATCGAGTCCCACATCAGGCTCCTCCGCTATGAGCCTGCTTCTTCCTCTCCCACTCCCCCTGCTTGTGTTCCCTCTCTCGCTGGCTGTCTCTGTCTCTGTCAAATAAATAAATAAAATCTTTAAAAAAAAAAGAGTGTGTGTGTGTGTGTACACGTGTGTGCAAGTGTATGAGTGTAAACAGGTGACGTTTGTACAGGCATGTATGTACGTGTTGTGTGTATGCATGTGTATGTGTGCATGCATGTGCATGCGTATGTTTACATGTTGTGAGTATGCATGTTGTGTGTGTGTTGTTCGCATGCATGTTTGTGTGTTTGTGTGTGCACATATGTGTATATATGCATGCACGTGTGACAGCACTGTGGGGGTGTGCTATGAATAAAGGTATAATTGCATACTGGACACCAGGATCACTACTTTACATCTATTATCTCTTCTGACAAAAACCCTTTGAGGTAGACACTACACCCATTTTTCAGATGGAACACTAGAGGACTGTTCACTCTTAGCATTCTAATTCACTTTGTCTCCACAGGGTCTTCCTGAAGGACTGTAAATTCTCACAAGATCTTAGATAATAAATATTTTAAAACCTTTTGATTGATATCAGGATCTCTCATGCTGCAACCGTAGGTATTCAATAATGTATGCTTTCTCAGTTCATTTGAATCATGGGCACACAATGTTTTATCCTTTTTTAGAGAAACATCGGCCAAGCCGAAACTCTAGGCTGGCTTCCTTCTGCTTTCGAATAAGAGTGGTTAAGAAAGAAGCCAGAAGGTTTTTTCCAGTGATTTGTATATAGGTTTGTAGTTTTTTTTTTTCTTTTGTTTTTTTCGCTTATTTGGAAGCTCACTTTTATATTTTCTTTTTTGTTTGCAGAAATCATACTTTTAATCATTTCAAGAATAGTTTTAATGCAGACCTTGCATTTATCTCTTTGCAGTGCTGACCTCCACAATCTCTGTTTCTGCTACAGCATAAGCTTCAGGGGAATCTACGGCAGACTCTTTTAAAGATCATTACGTATTCTTCTGTGGTCATGAGACACTGACTTCCTGATCATTCCGGCATTTGCAGCCATTATCAGAGCTTTCTCTGTGTTGCCCTGAGTCTCATAAAAATTTCCACCCCATCAATTTCTCTTAAACAACACCTTACAAGCTCCTTCCCACTCAATCCCCAGCTACCCAAAATGCCCACTCACTCTCTCCCATTGCACAGATCACATTTTGCATTGGTTTCAAAACATTTCTTAGCTCTTCAAACTTTTCGTGTACTTAGTTAAATAAATGACTGCACTTCGCTCAAGACCACTGTCCTGCAGATACTTAACTGTGTGAAGAAGCCATGCCCAAACCATCCCCCACCCTCTAGTGCAAGGCAATTAGGATAAATTCTCTCACTGCACAGTTGGAGGAAAAGTGAGATTTTTGAAAGCACGGTCTGGTTCCTAAAGCCAGAAGGACAGTGTCTTTGCAAAAGCAGGATGGTTGTATCAAGTGCAACACACTCACCAGGCCAGTGTTGTGGAATTCCTGATGCCCTTCAGGCGAGGGTAACAAAGAAATGAAGATGCTTGTGAAAGAAGCGAGGGGCTTGGCCGCGCTCACCTTAGAAATGCTGTGATCCGACGGCAGTTGTCCCGCTACGCCCCTCCCAGTGATGTTTCACGTCACCACTGCGATTCTTCTAACAAGGTGCAATTGCTAAGAGTCGTTAAGAAAAAAGCAGTGAGAGACCAGAATTGGCCAAAAGCAAATTGCTGAACTGCCACTTCCTACTTAAAAGTAACGCCTATTTGCCCAAATGCAGAAGGTTAACCGTGCATATCCTGCGGGCGTAAAATAATCCCACGGCTCCTTGGAAGCGGAGTCACCCCCGAGGTGGGGCTAAGGCGAGGCCGGAGACCTGGGCCCCGGTGCTGCTCACAGCACCTTCGAGATGCTTCTCCACTTGTGGTAATGGCTTGTGCTCACACCTTCTCACTCCTTTGCCTGATTATTTCCTGTGAGCAAGGACACTTTGCAAACTGCCTGGGAAGGCGTAGACGGGTTTGGGAACGGGAACCTGAGCCTGCGGTTAGGGCAGCCCCTGGAGCCCCCATGCCTGGATTTCCCCCAAAATCTGTGCACACAGAGATAGGTTCCTGACCCTGTGGGGACGCCACAGGTCCTTCCTCTGTCAGATCACGGCCGTGTGGCTCTTGCCTCAGCGTGTCCCGAGAAATACGGGGTCGGGCTCTGTGAAGCGAGGAGAAAGGCGCTCGTGGAGGGCAGGCTCTCGACAAAGAGGAGCTGCTGGGGTGTGATTTGGGGCCGTAAAATCCCTAAAGTTGGACACGGGATCTTTATGAGCCGGCAGAGGACAGATCTGAGTGCCCTGTCCTTAGACGTAGCAAACGATTCGCTTGGGAACTCATTTTTAGGTGCAAGTGATTAAAAAAACAGGGAAAAAAAGGAAAAAAGAGTTCTGGAGTCAGAAAGGTACTGGTCATCCTGTAGTATGCTGCTGTGAATCGAGTCTCGGAAAATACCAAAGGTTTTACAGCAAAGGGACCCAGAGTTTCCTACAAGCCAGGACCGGACCAGCTGGCATGGCCAGGCCCTCGGAGGGTCTCTGCCTCCTCCCTGAGCTCACTGGGCGCTCACGGCCGCTCAGGGCTCACCCTCCGTTGCCTGCACAGACGCTAGTCAGCCCTCTCGCCTTCCTGTAGACCCCCGAACCCTGCTTGTCCCCACGCCTGAGCGAGCATGAAACGTGGGGCCTGTCCCCTTGTCACTTCTCTTGGGGACTGGCCGACCACAGCAGGTCATTTCCTTTGCCCAGCGCTGCCCCCCACCCGCCCCTGCCCAACAGTCTGCTTATCCTGCTTCTTCCCCTTACCCTGTAGAAGAAAAGTCTTTTTCTACTTGATTCCGAGCCACTCGCAGACCTTATGGTCACCGGGACCCCCAGTGCCATTGTCCCTACCTGACAAGAGTCCTTTCGAATAAAAATCTCTCCATGCTAAGTCCCGAGGTGTTGCTCTCTGACAGAGCTAAGGGTGCCTATCGACGCAGGGTGCCCTGTCCCCTCTTCTGTTTGAGAAGAATGCCTCTGTGTGACTTCCCTCAACGTCCCTGCCCTGCGGCAGGCTGATGGTTCTGGGGAGACAAAAGGCAGCCCCTCCTTGCTCTTCCTCCCTCCCTCACCTCATCATCATCTCCCCTCTTCACCACCTCCCCCAACCTCCGAGGTTCTGCTTCTTGCTGTGGAAGGGCTGCCAACAAGGGGCCCCAAACCGCTCACAGAGGAAGACACAGGTCCCCCGGGGAATTGGGGAATGCGTGCGTCCTGCACGCTCTACCCACTCCCACTACCATCCCCTTTGAGGGTTCTGTCCGGCAGGCAGCTGGGGAAGTAAGCCCTTTCGTAGCAATTACAGCCCTGGACTGGGGCTGACTAAAAAAAAAGAAAGAAAGAAAAACATCGGATTTTGCTGAGAAAATCCCCCCAAAAAAGCCAGAAATTAGGAAAGTAATATGTTGAGGAAAGGAACGTCGTGCGGCCCCACGGAGAAGCCCGTGGATTAGGGGCTCAGTCGCAGCTCCTCACCTGGACAACATGAGACCTGCGGCAGTAGGGGCCCCTTTCGAAAGCGGAGAGCGGGGAGATAGAAGGTGGGAGAAGCCTCCCCGGCCTGACCTCCTGCCCTGGCTCTCCTCTTCTGCCCCCCGGGAGAGCTGGATCAACAGAGCACTAGACGTGGCCTCCGAGCGGCCTCCCGTTCAACCACTCCATCTCTGAGGCCGCCACTCCGGGACGCGCTGACCTGCACAGGGCGCGCTGGGATCTTCGCCCCAATATTCCTTCTGTATTTCAAACCAAATCCAAATTATAGGTCATCCTTAGGAAGCTCAGACCCATTTTGTCTTCGTCTCTCTAGAAACTGGCCTATATCAAAAACCCCGTGAGGTCTCACCCTGAGGCGATCTTCCTCAAATTTAAAATTGTGCTGCTCGTTTGCATAGACATTGCGAGCTACGTAAAAAGCAAGAAATACAGTTTGCAGTTATGCGTTTTATATAAACAGTTTTCTAGGCTGCAAGCTTGGCAGCACGTGTGAAAGCTCACTCGGAATGACGTGCAGTTGCAGGCGGGTAAATGCCTGCTGGGTCCATGAGCATCCCTTCAGGCCGTGGGCGGTCTGCTCGCGGCAGCGCCACGGGCTCCGAGCAGGCCCGTGCTTACAGCAGCTCTGTGTTCTAACTGCTGGGTTGCACCACTGGGGCGTGAAAGGGGCTCTTCCAGCTGCAGGACCCTCTAAAGTGCAGCACGAAAGTGAGGCTCTGGCCACACGCAGACCCAGCAGAGGAGCCCCCCTGGCTCCCTGAAGAAGGAAAAAGTTAAAAGGAAAAGCAGGTACTTGGGAAATGTGTATAATTATGAATACACAGTTTCTTAAATTATAAACATTATAAAATCATTAAAATGTCAATGATTTCAAGTAACAATTGTGTAAAGAAAGCTTTTCAGTCAAATTGACTTCCTCAGAGTTTGTCTTCTGTGTTTCCTTAAAGGAAGACAAAGGAGTCCATATGCTTTCCAGTCTGTGGATACTTCCAAAAGATGATTGACACGCAGATTATCAGTGTCTGCTGAGGCGCACGTGGCTGTAACATTGAGCCCCGTCAACAGTCCAGGAGGCCCTTGGCCCTTGATGCTTTAACAATTCCCGCTAGCCAAGGGGCAGGTGCATAGCGTAGCCATGTGCCATGTTTCTGAGAAACATGCCTGAGTCTTGTTCCAGGTGGCCAGTGTGCAGGAATGGCTGAGACCTATCTGACCCCGGTGCTCTGTGTACCTCTTGTGACAGTGACAGACAGGAAACAGCCACTTTCTATTCCTTTCCTCCCAATATGGGTGTGCTGCTCACATGTCAAGAGTAAAATCTAATTTCCATCTTCTTGAATCTAGATTGGACCTGGCAACTTGCTTGACCAATAGGTTAGAGTAGAAGTAGTAACCTTGGATTTTTGAGGCTGGGTCACAGAAATGCAACTCCCCACTGGGCTTCCTGGGATGCATGCTTCCTTTTGGAGTCCAGCAGAAACCACACAAGGAGAGGCCAGATGTAAACAGTCTGGTGGAAATCTCCCACTGGATCCCAGGTGGGGCACCAATGAGCCCACTGGAGCCTTCAGATGACTCGGGTGCCAGCCTCCCTCCAACAGAAACTCCTCCAGAACCACTCAGCTGAGCCTGGTCAACCCCCAGAGCCCAGAACCACAAGAGATAATAATAATAATAATAATAATAATAATAATAATAATAATAATAATAATAAATCATTGGTTTGAGCCACAGCTGCAGGTGGGTTGCCAGCAAACAGATAGCTGAAATCATTCCCTACTTTTCATCAGGCATATTGGACCTCCTCTGAAATCATACAGATGCATTAAAAATGTTTAAAAATCAAAACAAAACAGACATTTTTTAAGGAATGAAGGAAAGAAAGAGAGGGAGGGAAGGAGGGAAGGAAGGAAAGAAGGAAGGAAGGAAGGAAGGAAGGAAGGAAGGAAGGAAGGAAGGAAGGAAGAAAGAAAGAAAGAAAGAAAGAAAGAAAGAAAGAAAGAAAGAAAGAAAGAAAGAAAGAAAAACCACCATTCCCAAGAGAGGCAGCAGTTAAAACAGGCGCTAGAAGTGGGGGACGGGGAGAGGGAGGGAATGAGAAATCCAAAAGAGCGATGTTGTCGGAGAGGCAGGAGTGGGATGTGCTGCAAGCAGGCGGTCAAACCCAGCAGTGGTTTGGCTCTCCATCACGCTGTTTGGATCTGTCTTTTCTTCCATATAGAAGTAAGAAAATGCAACTCATCAAATTATGTCAGCAAAGTCCCAGTTAGGATAAAAGTGCATTTTACAGGGGGAATTACCAGCTTTGCTGACATCTCAAATTGTAGAATTCACAGAGATTTCAAGCTGTATATCCTTCATGTTCACTGCCCTCTCTAGCTTTGGGCCTCTAGTTTTAATACTCTGTTACTCTGCACCCTCAAGTATCTGCCTAAAAATAGTACTCCTAAAGCCATTAACCTAATCTGGCTCTTCTAAGTTCAAATTTTCAGATAACTATGACATACATGATACTATGTATAGATACGCAATGCAATTTATTTCCTGCCTTTAAGAAACGTACACAGTTGGGAAGCAGAGACAAATCCCTGGTGTTAGCAGCACTGCCGTGTGTGGCAAGGCTGAATGTGCTTCATCACTGAGAAGACGGTGTTGAGAGGTGGAGAGTTCAGAGCAGGGAGGGAACTTGTGCTTCTAGCAACTGCACTAGTCCGAGCAGTCTTTGTGAAAAAGGAAGGGCTACTGCTCAACCAAGGATGGGATGAAGAATATCTAGCCAGGGAGAAGGGGGTAGGGAGGCAAACAGCACCAGCAAGGAAGGCACAATATGGACTGAAACATAAGAACAGATGGAGGGATGGGACAGAAAGGGAGCTTTGGGAGTCGTGAAGTGGACAGGGAGCAAGTTCACGGAACTGACTGGAGAAGTGATACCATGCGGGAATCATGGAGCGGAGGGAGGAATAGCCCGGAGTCTAAAGATGGGCACCTGGGTGCTTTGGCTTCATACCTTGATGTTTCCCTTATTCTGTGTCATTAATCCTCACAACAAGATAATGTTGGTGTTGTCAAACTGAAACTCAGAAAAATAAAGCAACTTCCTCTAATTCATACACTTTATAACTTGAAGAGCTAAAGCTGAAAATCATGTCATCTGATCCCAAAGTTCATGCATGTTTGAGAGATATTTTGAAAAATTAGTAAGAAATAAGACAAAGAAGGAATTAAAATGATGCCATTTTTTTTCCCTCTCAACAGGACAGAGAAATAAGAACTGGAAAGTTATTTCTAAGTTTCTAACATATTCCAGTCGAGAAGTTACAGAGACTGGTCTGAAGGGAAGGAAATGAATTTCACTTAAGCTACACAGAATGTGAGGAAATGAAGTCTGTGTAGTTGGAGATTCTTGACATGACTTTAGATCTATCTCAACCACATATTAGTTGTTTTTCAAGTCAGTCTCTGGGATCTGTCTCCTCATTGATAAGATAAAGATTACAGATTTATAAAAGATTAATGTGAGGCTTAAGACCCATAAAGTGCATGTCACTCACAGTATTTGGCCCACAATAATAGCCGAGGGTGATGATAGTGATGGTGGTGATGGTGGTGATGGTGACGATTGTGGTGATGATGGTGGTGATGGTGATGATGGTGTTGGGTCCTAAATGAGGGGCTATATAGCAGAGCTGCAGGAATAGTTCTGCGCAGAGAGGTTGTAATTGAGCTCAGAGGTGTGGACAGAAGTCTGGGAGCTTGTGCTTATGCTTAGGAGCAGAAGGACCAATTAAAGTAAGGAAAAAAGACAGGAAAGAAATGGCCGGAGGGATAAACCACTCGAGAGTTAACACAGTATTCCTGGGGCACCTGGGTGGTGCAGTTGGTTAAACGTCCAGCTCTTGATTTCAGCTCAAATCATGATCTCAGGGTCCTGGGATCAAGCCCTGGGCTCAGCAGGGAGTCTGCTTGAGATTTTCCCTCTAGCCCTCTCCCTGCTCTCTTGCTCTCTCTCTCAAATAAATAAGTAAATCTTAAAAAAAAAAAAAAAAGAATAAAGACAGTATTCCTGAAGCAGGCAAGGCAGGCAGTGCCGAGAAAGGAAAGTGAGGACGGACACTTGATGTGTGTGTGATCACCGGTGTTTATGGTGCTCTCTGAAGACAAGCTTTCAGTATGACTGTCCAAGTGAGGGCTGGTCACAAGGATTTCAGAGAGACAATACTGAGGTAGTGGAGGTCACAGCCACAGAACACGTGGTGCTAAGACTCAAAGCAATAGAATGGAGCTAGGGAGAGCAGCAGACACAAGTAAAATTTTCATGATTTAGGGGCACCTGGGGGGCTCAGTCGGTGGAGCACCCGACTCTTGGTTTCGGCTCAGGTCATGATCTCAGGGTCGTGGGATCGAGCCCCAGGTTAGGCTTAGCGCAGAGTCTGCTTGAGATTCTCTCTCTCCTTCTGCCCCTCCCCCTCTGTGCGCATGTGCACGCACGATCTCTCTCTCTCTCTCAAATAAATAAATAATTCTTTTAAACATGCTTTGTTATTCACCCTAAGGGTCAGCAGGCAGCACCTCTGACCCCCACACGGGACCCACGGGACCCCCGGGACCCAGTCCTGGGTTCAGCAGCAGCGCCAGGGCAAATACCCCCCTCTGCACAGTCCCCCTCTCCAGCTCCCAAAGCCCCGGATCTCTGACACAAGCTCTTTTCTGCTCAGCCTCAGGCACAGCCCACAAGTGCAGAGGAGATCCTGGCCCCTGTGAACTAGCAGGGGACCCCTGAGCCCACAGGGACGGGGCTCAGTCTTTCACTCCAGCATTGACCTTCCGGTTCTCCTTGTGGGGCTACCAGACTCAGGGTGGCCGACCGTCCTGGTTTGCCAAGGGGTAGAAATGTCAGTGCTGAGACCAGCACAGTTCTGGTCACCCTGGGTGTCACTGACGTCCGTCACTGACGTCAGGGCAAAGGAGCCCTTCTGCCACGGTTAGGACGGGCGGGGTGCCTCCCTCAGGAGGCGACTGGGCCTGAAAGCAGGACCCTGGGAAGGGAGGAGGGAGGCTGGTTGGCCAGGGGCTGGGGCCGGGGGGAGGCGGATGCCTCACACAGGGGACAAACGAACGCTGCTGGCCTCATTCTCAGGGGAACCAAAGGAACACTTGGGCCAAAAGATAGGAAGAGGAGGAGTTCTGAGGAAATCAGGCTGCCCGGTCCAGGGATCCGGGAGAGCTAGGGACGCGAGGGAGGCAGCGTCAGGAAGTGCTCCCCTAGGGGCCCTACAGAAGCAGCCTCCCCGCGTCTTCGAGAGACACACGTGAGGGTTTGAAATTCTGTGTTCCTGACACTTCGTGGTGGGCGGCTGCCCAGCTCCTCAGCAATGGGGACATGCGACCCCTCACACACGACATCCTGTGTGCGCCCATGCCAGGCACAGCCGCTGTTTTAGAGATGAGTTCAATGAACCAATATCGTCCTTTATACAGTGCCTGGGATCTTTGGAATGGGAGGAGAGAGAGAGGTTTTCAACACAGTTGGCCTCATGACATAGCCGTCTCTTTAGAAAATTTTGTTCGAGGTCCCAAATTTAAAGTTCTAACTCTGACCACAACATTCTAGACACAGGAAGTGTGAGAAATGATGAGTTTTTATAAGTAAAAGTGAGAAACTATGACAAAACTATGATCAGAATATAGCCTGGGATGGAATACAGTAAAATGAGAGTGGTGGTTGCTCAGGAGTTAGAGAAGAAATGTCGCTTTGTTTCTGTGTCTCTGTGCTTTCCACACATTTAACAATGAGGTACGTTGTTTGCATAATGAAACAATTTCTAAGAACAGGGACATCACTACTGCAGCAACTGTTACAGCTATCACTGCTGGAAAATCACACTTTCTAGATATTTCCTGACCATGTTCACTGTTTGAGTGTTCCTGTAATTGAATTTCTTTGTCAGTTTCCAGAACGCTCTTGCTTCCAGTGAGATGCAGTTTCCAGAACGCTCTTGCTTCCAGTGAGATGCAGTTTCCAGAACGCTCTTGCTTCCAGTGAGATACAGGAAATGTGTCGGATGTTGGACACCCACCCTGGCTCAGCACAGGGAAGTGAGAGAACACGGTATTTTTGACCGAACGAGACAATCAGTAAAATAGCTCTAAGGAGTTCTAAAACTAACTTCCAACAGGACTGCTCTCTCTCAGACTTAAACATATCACAACACTCAGGGCGCCAGGGTGGCTCTGTTGGTGAAGCGTCTGCCTTCGGCTCAGATCATGATCCCGGAGTCCTGGGATCGAGCCCTGCATCAGGCTCCCTGCTCAACGGGGAGTCTGCTTCTCCCTCTCCCTCTGCCTGCTGCTCCCCCTGCTCTTGCTCTATTGCTCTGCCTCTGACAAATAAATACATACAATCTTTAAAAGCATAAAACTCTTCAAGGAAGACACAGTGGGTTTCACCAGAACACAGAGCGAGGATGACAGAACGGCCTCCTTGGCACCTGCTTCACCAGGTCAGCAGCTCAAAGGACGCGGTGGCCGGCGTCCAACCCCGAGAACTGCCCCATGCGTCCGGAGAGGAGACGCGGCGCCCCAGTGCCAGCCACGGTTTCAGGGGGCGAATCATTTCAGCTGGGTTCACAAGATCGGAAAAAGCTCAAACCGACGAAAGACCAGAGAAGACTGACTGAATTTATTGTATTTTCACGTAATTATACACACAAAACAGTGCACAGTGGCTTACTAAACCAGAAAGAAATCTGGGAAAGAAAATTGGGACCTCCAATCAAATGATTTTGATGTCAGATAAACCCACAGGGAAATCTCAAGTCTCCTTCCTTGAACGTCTGAAGACATGGGTGCCTCAGTTCCTCCTGGCGCTCATGGGGCATGACAGGGGAGGGGTACCCGGCACAGGGCCTGGGAACCCCACTGATTCATTGTGTTCCCCAGTGACCCAGATTCAGGGCCTGCATTTTCATTTTAAGGGGAACAGCCAGGCTGATTTATAAAGGTGCTACAGAAATGAGAAAGGATGACGTCAGGACAGACTGTCACAGGCTGCTCCCCACAACCTCCCCACACCTCCCCCACACAGCCCCCTATACGCCCCACACACATCATATACACACAGCCCCCATGCATACACCCTGCGCACACACACACCCCTCACGCGCACACGCTCCGACCCCCTCCGGGAGCACAGCAGGCAGCTGCCTCAGTGGCTCGGCCGGGCGGGGCGGGGGCTTGCTCGCCCCGGCCTCGTGTCTACAGTGTAAACAGCAGCCGCTGCTCCCCGCGGATGGGCTCCTGCACTTGGCCTATGAACTTCCTGGGCTGAAAATGCAGATTCTGGCTGACAGTCTGGCCGGGCCCGGGCTCCTGCAATCCCAACACCGCGCCTGAGCGGCAAGAGTCTCAGGGCCTCAGCTAAGTGCCCGGAGTCCGGGATTCACAAAGCACACCACCCATTGGCCCCTGGAACTGCAGACGGTGGGGGGTATGGGGGGGGTGCGTGGAGGCTTACGACCTGGAAGCCCATCGCAGGAGAAGGGTGCTGAGCAGGGGACCCAGAGGCCACGCCCTCCCCGCTCCCAGGACACCCCACACCCACACACCGGCGAGTCCCGCTCTGCATCGGGACCCTTTGCTGGAAGAGGCCCCACAGCACCCAGAGCCACCATCGCGGCGGCCGGCCCCGCCCTGCTCCTGGGTGCCTGGCCCCCCCTTACAGCCTCTGCGTGTCATCGCGCATTTCTTCCTCGCCTCTCTTCCCCTCCCCCCTGCCTCCCCTGTCTTCACACCTGCATTCTCTCCTCGTGCAGTTTCTTTCTATTTCCATCTCCTCGTTCTACTTCCAAAACAGACAAAGTCTGAAAGGTAAAAAGGAGTGTATTTCTTTTGGAAACGCTCAGTCACCTCTGGTACGGAATCTTTTTCCGATTGTGAAAGCTGTGTGCGGCCCTCGCATCCCCTGAGCACGGGACGAGGCACCGGATGGTGAGCGCACCCCACGCAGCAGTGCCGCGATGCCCGCTCTGCCCACTCCTGCTCTTTGGGAAACGTATCCTACGTTAACTGTCAACTACGGTGGATCATGTGCAGATTTATATTTAAGATTTGAGATCTGATCCATGAAATGCCTGCTCAAACAGGTCTTCTGGTCAAATCATCACCATCTAGCCCTGCCTCTGATGCCCTTTGTGGCCCCCACTATGGACGTGAGCCTTTCTCCTCTGCAGCAATGCCCCAAATTACATGCAGAGATTGTTCAGATTCTTGGGACCCTTTGCTTGTTTACATCAAATGACGGCGGGTTAAGTATATTGAGCTGTCCTGTCTGTATTTTGGGATTCTTCCATCCCAACCTTTGACGGCAGCCAGTCTATCAGCCCACTGCTCTCAGTGTCTGAAGCCAGCAGGTGACCTTTCTGCTTCCAGTAAGCTCTGGGCTGGGAAACCCAGCCGCCCCACTAGTCAGAATTGTACTTAAAGTAAGACCCAGGATCTCTGAGTGTGTTCCTGAGGGTCTCCCCCAGGAGAAACACTCACAAAGTTCAGGGTACGGGCTTTGTGGTTTTTATTTTGGTTGCAGTCTCTTTTGGGGTTCATTTCCTTTTTCTCAGTTTGTCTTAGAGAGCTTGTAGTATTAGATAAGAAACCTCCAGGTAAAGGAAGGCTCAGAAGGTTTAAGACATTCAATAAGAGAAAACAGAATGCATGATTAAAGCAGATGTCTCCCATATTGTCATATAAATGCAGTAACAGTGTTTTTTAAATGGTATAAACACATGAACCCACAACACAGAGAAACTCATTGCCACCCATTTGTCACTTTCACTTGGAAGACGACGTTATCACAAGACCGTCTTCCCATGAATTAGAGCCTGGTGCGTTCTCTTGGCCAGACCCAGCAGTGCAGACACATAGGGATGCTTGCTCACAGACAGCTTCACACCCTCTGCTGGGCAGATTCTAGTCCCCGTCCCCCCCCCACCCCTGCTGGTCCATCCCTCTTCTCCATCCACATGGCACTTGCTCCTGCCCTGTCCCCTCACCTTGCCCTGCTCTCCCATGTCAAGCCCTCCCTGCCTCAGCCTCTGACCTCCTCTATACGCCATCCTTGTGTATATGCCCCAGCAGGCCAGACTGTAACAGCCCAGAGCCCACGGCAAGCGCAGGAAGTCAGGGAGACTGTGTTCTGCTTGGGTTTACAGAATCCGCGTCTCTTCCTCACACTCACGGGTCATACAGATGATTGCCCTTTAAAATCGGGTTCCTTGCAAACGCTACAGGCCTTTCCAGGTACAAGCCACCATGCATCACCAGCACCTGGAGGTCGTACTTAACATCTTTATGAGATAGAGAGAGCACAGATTCCGGAGTCGGACGAACCAGGACTCAGATCCCTCCATGGCCACGCACCGATCCCATGAGCTTGTCCAACTCCGGATTCACACCTGCTTCCCAGGACTGCCATCAGAACCACCCAAAATAAATGTGAAGTCTATAGACCCAATAAAAGTTAAGGCTCTTCTCTCTCCCCAAGGCATGACCAAAGTTGTCTAAATAAGCATTTGATCAACATCGGACTCGATAATATGAACGTTGCAAAATTTGTTTTTACCCTCAAGGCATGAAACAGTCATTAAAACAACAGATACAATATTTTCTAAATTCCAAAACAAAACAAAAACTTACCAATGAAGAAGTAGCTCTTTGTTTCACAAATGAGCAGCCCCTGAGTTTTTCCCTTAAATTTCAAATTTCTTAAGTCTGTAGATTTCTCTTCACCCGTGGAAACACCATGGCTTTCTCGTGGCCGTGTAAGACAGCGTTGGTGCTCTGCCACTCTGAGGAGTCCACACTGTGGATGTCCTCCTGCTCATTGCTCAGCGACCTTCTCAAGTGACTAGTCTCTCATTCTTTGCCCGCAGGCTGGGTGGTGTGGTGAACTACCTCGCCACAAGTTTTATTCCTCCAGCACATACTTCAGATCATATAAAGGTAATGAATAAGGTGGAGGAAGGAAGACAAGTTTATGCAAGTAGGTCACTTGATCATTTCAATTTTAGATATAAATTCTTTTTGTTTCAGAATTATTAATCTGGGGAATATTTTTTTTATTCTTTTTGGAAATTCCAAATTAATTAGAACGATTATAAAGTTCTCTGAAAAGCTCCACACAATACTGAATGAACTTTCTAATCGACTACCCACATTCCTATTCTTAAGAGAATAAAAAGCCTGAAAAAAAATATGACTAATGCTTTTATGGTAAAAATATAATGACTAGAGAACCAGCATGTCACAAATTTTGCAGGCCTGTGACCATCTCCGAAAGAAGGCATAACCCAGTTGCAAAGGAGAAATCCCACCCGTGTTGTTTCACTAGCCTTTTTCTACAGCATGTGGCTATTATACCATAACTTGACCTATTTAGGGACAGCAGAAACCTGAGTTTTCATAGCCCCAGAGCAACTGTCAAAATTCAGTTTGGGAAAAGCCCTCTTGTTTGAGAACCTGAGTTACCTTCTCCATCTATCTACAATAAACATTATTCAAGCTATAAATGCCCCCAGAAAGGCCCCAAATTGGCCTTTGAAACAAAATACAAGACTCCGTTGGGCAAGGGTGAGAACATACATCTCTAGTTTGTGCATTTCCTTTCTTATTCATGTGAGTATAAATAGTATTGTTCATGTTCATTACCATTTGTGTAATACAAATTAGAAGGTATTTTTCACATTTTCATTTCATTTAATCCTGACAATTTTGGTAAAGTGTTTTACAAATAGAAATGTTCTACAGATGGAAAGAAACTAGCACATAGGAACATTAAGTGATTTGTCCCCAAGTATATATATCAGAAACAGTGGATTCTGAAAGTTAAGAGCTAGGTCTTCTAAGTCCTCCTCACACCATACCACAATTCCTTTGTTCCTTCAGCAAACACTTACTGAGCACCTACTATGTGCTTGGTGCTTTTCTAGGCAAAAGGG